>NC_065538.1:75058833-75399333 GCF_932294415.1 Quercus robur | reverse complement strand
AACGGTACACTAGCCAAGATAAACAAGTGTGCTGATTTGGCTAGATCCAAACCCTACATATGGACAAGCTGTGAAGAAAGGGAAAAGGGTGTTGGTAAGGGGAATTATACCCTTGACTTGTGCCAACAATGTGATCACTCTTGGGGGGAGTGAAATGTGTGCCTTAGCATGGACACCTAGCATTATTGTGAAAATGAGATAGTGACCCCTCGTGGTCAAAGGTTGTAGAACGCCTCTCATTGGTTGATGTTAAGCTGGACCACTATTGAGGACACGTGCATCACTCTTAGCTCCCCTGACATCCCTTTCCTTGTCTAATACTTGTCTTTTACAGTGTAGCAGAGTCGCCTTTCATCCCACTACCTTGACATCAGTAGATTTTCTCTCTCCTCTAGCCATGGCATAGTACAATAGCTATATTAGGGTTTAAATGAGGGAATGAGAGCTTGACACTTGTTTTTATATACTTAACAACATTCCTCATACTATAAGAGGAACTTGTTAAACAATTAGGGCAAGAGACAGAAAGAGACACAGAAATCTAGGTAGGAAAGTAAGGAAAGAAGAAAGGTTTTTGGGAAGAGCAATGTCATGTGTAATACCTTAAACTTTTAGATAATAGAGAGCTTTTAAGAGCGAATGATATTCTGTCTTTCACTCGCCATGGTTTTTCACCCCTTTCTAATGGTTTTCCACGTACATTATATGTGTTCTTTACTTTCTTTAGATGTTTAAGTGTTAAAGTTTTCATTTTTATTGTTCATGAGCCTTTGACACTCAAATGTGCAGTTAGATCTATAGCTCACCTTCTTTACACACTCGACAATCTAACTTGCACATACAATTACTATCATATATTTGTGAAATGATAAATTATTATAATCATAGATTTTCCTATATATGGGGAAAAAATAAATTAATCAAGTAACTCATAAAATCTCTTATCATCAAATAAGATTTTTGATTTGAATCTTGCCTACATCAAAAACCAATTATTTTATTAGGCTAATGATAAAGAGATATTATCATGGAACAAACACCATAAAATTCTATCAAATTAATCGAGTAACTTATAAACAAGCTCAAACTTATTCAACAATAAAACAAACCAAGCATGAACATAGAATCCAGCCCAGTGATGAACTTCAACTCGATAAATGAATGTAAATTAACATAATAGGGGCAAAATTGACAATACAATATGTGTGTGTGTACATACATATTTAAAGCCAAAGCTCAAAGAAGTGCTCAGTCCTCTCTCTTTGCTTTTCTCACTCTCCTTTTGCGAGGAAAATAAACAGGAAATCACCATTGTTGTTAAGCATAGAAAATGCAAATTGTCCAAGCTTCCAAAAATCTCCTCTTTCACAAGTACATTCAACCTCTTTGTCTTTCCCTCTTAAGGATTTTCCATTATCTTTTTTTCTTTTTCTTTTTTTTTTCTTTTTTTCAGATTAATTTTTTCCTTGGGTTTTCAACTCCCTTCAAACTATTTGAAGACAAGCTTGAACTAATTTTTTGGTTAATTGCATCTTAATTCTAATTTTGGTTTTAGGTGAGTGGAAGCACAAAGGCAAGTGGATGTAAAAGCTGATAGGAAGCCACACATAAGATAAAACAAGCATTCAGATTCATTGCCCATCCAAACTGAAGAGATTCACTATAAGTCATTGTGAGTGATCAAATATAAGGTAATGTCCTACCTTACGAAAAAAATGGTTAAAGGTTCTCTCTATATATATTGTACATTGGATTCAATTTACAAATACTATAATATGGTGCATCCTCACTTATATAATAACTCTCACATGGTGGATGATGTTGCATCACCAACCTATAGTAGAGAATTAATTAAGCGTTAGAGTTAGTTATTTACTGAAGAGTCATGTCTCTTAAATAAGAAACAATTCTTGGTAAACAAACATATATATTCCGAAAAAGTATGAAGGAATCTATAAATACTGAGTCTCCTCATTCAAAGTAGTATTTGAATTTGAGTTGCGCCTTATCATTATCTATAATAGCCATTTGTTTAGGTGTACATAATCTCAAATTTCAATCCAATCATGCTCTCTTTTTGGTTGTCCATAAGCACAAAAGTTCAGAAAACGAAAAAAAAAAAAAAAAAAAATTTCTCTTCTTCTTTTTCCTTTTTTCTTATTTTTAATTATTTTGGGGCCTGAGAAACAAGATTCTTATATATCTTAGCTTAATATATTTGGGTTATTTCAATTTTGGAAGAAAGGTAAATGTTAGACTGAAAAGTACTTTTTCCTTTTCCTTTTCCTACAAACAGAGCTGGCATTGATATGGTTGCTTGGAGTTTAAATTTTTTTTTTTTTTTTTTTTTTTTTTTTTTTGGGTGATAGCTGAATTTGATTTTGATTTTGATTTTGCCTTTAATTTTATTTTTGGTGGAAAATGTCAATGGGCTATTGCTGAATCATGCTAATAAGTTTGTGTGCGTTATTGCTAATGATAACAAACATTATGGCATGCGCAGCAATAACATATTATTTGCTCACCGTGTAGAAATTACTGTAAGTGTTGTTTATTGCAATGAAAAATGTCCCAAAATGCTAGTCTAAGGGTATCATAGAAACTTTGTTTGTTTCTTAAAAACAATTACAACTATTTCTCAAAAAAAAAAAATTACAACTCCCCATTTTTTTTTTCCTTTATGGATCCGTTTGGATTGAACTTATTTTTGTTGAAACTGAAAAGACTGTAACGAAATAATTTTTAAATATGTAAATAGTGTTGTGGGACCCATTTTTAATGAAAAAGTTGCTGAAAAATGCAATTTGTAGGACCCGTGAATAGTGCACGGGTGCACTGTTCATAGTTGACTTGTCAATAATTGCGGGCTAAACAAAAAAAAAAAAAAAAAAAAAAAAAAGAGAAAAACGCAGTTTTGTAAACGCAAACACCAAATTAATTTGAATCCAAACAGGTACTATATCAGATAAGAATTACACATTGTTTTGAAATTCATCAGTGAGATGAACTTTCATTATTGTTTTAATCATTTCTAGTTGTGGATTTTAAGATTAAGCTGCTCACAAACAATTGGTGGGAAAAGATTGAAGCTTAGGTTATGTTTGGTAACATTTTTTTTTCTATTTTCAAAAACTTGTTATTGGGAATATAAAGAAAAAAAAATTTCTTGTATTTTTGAAATCAAAAACATATTTGGTTAGTTAAAATTAAAAAGATAGATTTTTGAAGAAAAAAATAGAAAATACTAAAATATATTGTAACTAAGATTTGAACTCTAATATTAACTCATTAAATAAGACAAATTTATTAAATTAAAGATCTGTTTAAAATCCACTTATTTTGCTGAAACTAAAAACTTTTTGCTGAAAGTATTGTAAATAAAAGTAAAAGTTATCTGAAATAATATAGTGAAACCCATGAATAGTACCAACAATGTGCAATGAGGCCCATGAATAATAGCAAAAATAAACTGAATATTAAAATAAGCAGGCTTTTTAATTTTTGTCAAACACACACTAAATGTGTTTTTTCATTGACTTTTAAAAATTAGAAACTGAAAACAACCTTTTGAATATTTTCAGTTTCCTTCACAAATTGAGTTTTGAGAACAATTTTTGTTTTCTGTCCATTTTAAGTTGCCAAATAAGTTTTTTATTTTCAAAAATAGAAATTGTTTTTGGAAACAAAAAATAAAGGGAAAAACAATTACCAAACATACTTAGTATTTGGAACACAGGTAACTGCTGGAATTATTTTGAATTGTAATTCATATTAATCTTTAATTAATGATACTTTTGGAAGTGATAGTTTATCTGTTTATGGTAACATGTAATATTTCTCTTCACAGCTTTTGATGCATAAATAGATTGTTTGTACATTAGACAATCTCTGCGGTAGAAATTGTTCATTACTTATAGCATATAACTGTGAAAATGACTGCATAGGAAAATAAAATAATAATTGCTTTAATTATAGCTATAAAAATAAGCTTATTACATTTTCTAATTTCTTTCATTATTAAATTTAGTTATAGAGTACAAATCCAAGTGAAAGATCACATTTTGACGACTTCTTTTGTTCTTTTTGATAGCAAAGCAGAAAAAATAATTCATATAACTACTCTAGAACTTTCTTCAAAAGTATCTAATCTAAATTCTTAACCATTTCCAATTTTATACTTACGCCTAACCTTTTTATAATACTAACAAACTTTAAATTTTACATCACATTGTGCAAAATCAGGATCCAAATAAAGTACCTCAAGAAATTCAGAACTTGATTCAAACCAATAACCATTTATTAATTTGTTGTGAAAGCGTTATGAAAATGTGGGGCGAATTAAAATTTATAAAGAATAGCAATATTAACATATCTTCTTAGTGAAGGTAACAAGGGCGAGTTGAATAAGTGTTGGAATACTAATTGTAAGGGTTATTGTACTCCAAGTCATCTAAAAACCAAAAAACAAAAACTTTATTATTATTTTTAATATGCTTCCCATAGACTTGTTTAGAAATTTATGTCAACATAGAACTTTGAACAAAGACCTCCGATTCAAATCCGATCACATGATCAAAAAACTATTCATAAAGAAGAAGAAGTTCCAGCCTATTTTTATTTTTTTAATGATAAGGAAGCGCTTGATCCGAGCCTTATCTTATAAGGGCATCTAGATCAAGATGATTGTGAGATCAAAGTGGACATTCTCGATTTCCATGACTGATTGCATCTCGAGAAAAACAAAGTTATTCAAGTTCTTTTTCCCAAAGATGTCCAACTCCGTTGACCTAACAACTACTCTACTAAAAAGGACCCTCCCTACAGTCCTCCCTTCCTTAAATTATTCGGTCAAGCAATATTTATTGAATACAAAGAAAAAAATGGATTTCAACCCCACCCCTATGATCAAGTCGATCTCACCCACAAGATGATTATAAAACTCACCCAATATAGGTTCTGAGATATGAACACCCCTGTTTAGTAGGAGATCCCAAAGGTCGCTAGGAAAGCCATCCTCATGGGCCAAGTTGAGTTTACCATCATAGGTATATGTCTATTGTTATGTTTCATTTTAAGTCAATAAATGGAGAGAAAAATGTATATGTTTCATTTATGAAAAAATGCAAATGTATATTGTAGGGTTACAATTCAGGGCCCAGGCCCAACAGGTATGGGGTTCTAGCCCAAGGTGCCCGAAACAATGAATTTATAGAGAGTGGGCTACAGAACTAGGCCTTAACGAAATGTATTTTAACTAAACTTGGACCATGAAACAATTTGAAAGTAAGAAAATCTCCTTTATGTCCATTAGATATTCAGTCCGAGGAGACGTGGAGGATATATACCAGTCGCTGCTCATAGGCTATGGGTCTTGCACCGTTCTTCTGTTCTAAGTTCCTTTTTTCTCCGTCCTCTTCTTCATGGGGACTCCCCTTTCTTATATAGCTTTCTTGAAGTCACTAGGGCCTTACACTTGTTGATCATCAGGACCTTCACTTGAGTGTTTGTCCCATCGGACATCCCCCCCCCCATCTTTCTGTGAGTTGTGGTAGCCAAGACAATACTGTTCACAAGTCCTCTCCACATTAATGCGGCCAGAAAAGTAGCTATTATGCATTTAATGTGGCAACTGTAGCCTCACCCTTGGCATCCTATGCTTTCTTCCTTCTTTCAGGCTTGTGGGACTCATCCTTGTTACTAATGCTCGTTAGGGTGGGTCCTTCTAGCAGGTAGAGCGCATGTTTGAGCCATATTTGGTACGTCCGAGGAGACATTTCTCCTCGGACTGCTTTTTAAACATCTTCAGGCTCACAAGAATTGGGCTGGGAGCCCTTTTGGCACCCACGTCTTCTTCTCGAACATGGTCGAATTTCCCATACGGGACCCAAGGCCCATTGTATGATCTTGGGCCTTTGCCCCTACATATATATTTATGTTCACATTCAAAACATTAATTTTTTTTTTTTATAATAGGCTAAATCAACCATCACTAAATTATGGCATGACATTTGAATTGCTAAATTGTATTAAAGAGAAATGCTATGTTCACAACATTTTTATAATAAATTTTAAGTAGTTTAAACTTTAGATTCAAACCAATAACCATTTATTAATTTGTTGTGAAAGTGTTGTGAAAGTGTTATGAAAGTGCTGTGAAAGTGTTATGAAAATGTGATAAAAATTAAAATTCAAAAAGAATAGCAATATAACATACCTTCTTAGTGAAGATAATGAGGGCAAGTTGAATAATTGCTGGAATACCAATCGTAAGGGTCATTGTACTCCAAGTCTTTTGAAAAACGAAAAAAAAAAAGCATCATGTGTATTAAAAAACGTTGCAAATTTATTTATTTATTTTTACAATCTACTTATGTGATGATTATAAAACTCACCCAATGTAGGTTTTGAGATATGAACACCCCTGTCTAGTAGGAGATCCCAAAGGTCGCTAGGAGCGCCATCCTCATGGGCCAAGTTGAGTTTACCAGTAAGGGAATATGTTTATTTTTATGTTACATTTCAAGTCAATAAATGGAGAGAAAAATGTATATGTTTCATTTATGAAAAAATGTAAATGTATATGTTTATGTTTACACTCATAGACTGGTTCCATTCAACAATGGGTTTGGAAAAATGAATTGAGTTACAAATTAGATTATACCATACATGAGCATCCAATTTTGTATAATTGATTGCAGTTGTAATTGTAGAATTACTGTTTTAAGGATCTTTAGAGAACTACCAAAATTAGGGTTATGCTTGTCCCTACGCCCACTTTAGTTAATAATCTTCTAAAGACAATATGCCGAAAAACTAGACCAACTACAATAGCTTGATAGCCACTAATAATACGATGATTTTTTTTAAGTCATTGTTGCTTCTCAATAGCTATAAAATCTAAGCACATGTAAAAATAACATCTTGAGATTACACCTACAAACATGAAATAGTTTTAATTTATAAATCATGAGATTACACCTACAACTTGAAATATATTAAAACATATATTTATCTTCAAATTAATTTTTGTCAACTCTACTTTTTATATATGGCCATGATGTGTTAATGTACAATTGTGATGGTTGATTAGACCGTAACATGGTAACTCTCACATCTTGTGAATTAAAAGCATTGCAAATTTATTTATTTATTTTTACAATCTACTTATTTGATGATTATAAAGCTCACTCAAATTAGGTTATGAGACATAAACACCCCTATCTAGTGGGAGATTCTAAAAGTCGCCAAGAGCGCCGTCCTTGTGGGCCAAGTTGAGTTTACCAGCAAGGGAATATGTTTATTGTTATGTTTCATTTAAGAAAAAATGTGAATGTTTATGTTTATGTTTACACTCATAACCGGTTCCATTGAACAATTGGTTGGGAAAAATGAATTGAGTTACAAATAAGATTATGTTGGAAATATATGAGACTAATTAACAAAACCAATAGAGTAAATTTAAGTGATTAGAGGAAAATTATCGATGATTGAGAGAGCCGAGGTGTGGAACTCAATCCACTATCCTAAGAAGTGATTTCACCTCACTGGATGCAATTTGTCCTTGGTGCAAAAATGGCTCCAGCGATCGCCCCCCATGATTCAAAGGCAAGTTATGGTTGTGTGCACTCACAAACCAAAGCTTTGAACTCGTATTAATGCCCACAGAAGTTGAAGGAAGAGTAAGACACAAAATAAGGAATTTTTTTCTATTTTGTATGTATTAAGAGACATCCTTACCTCTGTTTTTATAAGTGTATAACAAGATTGACTAATACATCTTTGTAAATTTTCTGTGATAAACGTCCCCCTAAAATTTCTCATTTTAAACTTTCTTTTCATAGTTATAGAATTAAAGGTTGATTGTTGTGTATTTGGGATTGTGTTGAGGCAAATAAAAGAGCATGTTTTAAGGTGAAAATAAGGAATAGATGAGAGAAATTGGTGGACCAAATGATCTGATGATAGAGGGGAGAGTTTAATACTCACCTACCCTCACGTGAAGTCAGCTTGGGTCTTAAATGACCCAACTGTTATTCCTTTATTTATTTTTTCTAATTTTATTTGAAACTTTTCCAACAGATTATACCATACATGAACATCCAATTTTGCTTATAATGCACCTACAAGAAAATAAATTAAATTATAAATAAAATTGATTGCCTATATTAAAGAATATCATAATTGTGATCAATACCAAATACACCATAAATAACACACATCCATCATTGGAGGGACAACATTTTGCATTGTAGATAGGAGCTGCAATTGTAAAATTGCTGCCCCAAAAGATCTTTGGAGAATTGCTAAAAGAAAATGGGGCAATTATGCATGTCCCTACCCCCATTTCAATTAATTATCTTCTAATGAAAATATACCCAAGAACTAGACCAATACAATAGTCTGATACCCACTAATAATATGATGATTTTTTTAAAGTCATTGGTGCATGCCAATAGCTATAAAATTGAAGTGCATGTAAAAATAGCATCTTGAGATTACACTTAAAAACATGAAATAGTTTTAATTTATAAATTACACCTAAAATCTTGAAATATGTTTAAGCATATGTTTATCTTCAAATTAATTTTTATCAACTCTACTTTTTTATATATGACCATGATGTGTTAATGAGTGCTGACGTGGCTGGATTTGGACCCTACATGTGGGCTAGCTGTGAGGAAAGGAAGGAGAACGTTGACTGAGGGAGAGTATCTTTGGTTCGTACCAATGGTGTGACCATCTTGGGGAATGGTGAAAAATGCACCTAGCATGGACACCCAGCATTTGCGTAAAAGGGAGATAGCAACCCCTTATGGTCAGATGCTATAGAACACCTCTTATTGGCTGAGCTTGTGCTAAACCATTATTGAGGACACATGCATCACTCCTAGCCTCCCTGATGTCCCTTTTCTTGTCTATGGCTTTCTCCCCACATTGAAGCAGAGCTGCCCTCTATTCCACTACCTTGGCATTAGTATGTCTTCTCTCTCCTTCAGCCGTAGTATAGTATAATAATTATATTAGGGTTTTAAATGGGCGAATGGAGGCCTAACACCTGCCCTAATGTACCTAACAACATTCCTCGTACTATAAGAGGAATATGTTGCTGAACAATTAAGGCAAGAACCTAGAAAGATAAAGAGTAAGAAGCAGAAGTCTAGAGAGGAAAGTGAGGTAGAAAGAGAGGCTTTCTTTGGGAAGAACATGACTATTGTGTAAAAACTTTAACTTTAATAGAGAGCTCTAAAGAGTAACAGACATTCTTCCCTTCACTCACCCGTGATTCTTCATCCCTTTCAAAGGGTTTTCCACGTATTTCCAGTGCCTTCTTTACTTTCTTTGTTTCGCTTTTGCATTTCTCTCGACATTAAAATGTTAAAGTTTCTATTTTTATTATTCTTAAGCTTTTTCACTTAAATGTATAGTTAGATTCATCACTCATTCTCTTTCATTAAAAGTCTGTTTGGGATCCGTTTATTTTGCTGAAATTGAAAACTTTTTGCTGAAAATACTGTAGATAAAGGTAATAGTTAAAAGAAATAATACAGTGGGACTTATGAATAGTACCAAAAAGTGCAATGGAACCCATGAATAGTAGCAAAAATAAGCTAGCCTTTTAATTTAGAGCCAAACATACACTAAGCTTGATAGCCTAACTTGCATGTACATACTATTATTTGTAGATTTGCCCCATGGGTTACCTTCTACCATATTTAGAAGCAGAGAAAATGCTACCGTTCATCAAAGCAAGGTTAACTTAAAGGAAGACGTTATGAAATTTGAGTAGGTGGGAAATCAAGAATAAATTTTAGTTTAATAGTAAATT
Organism: Quercus robur; assembly: GCF_932294415.1. Classification (NCBI taxonomy): domain Eukaryota; kingdom Viridiplantae; phylum Streptophyta; class Magnoliopsida; order Fagales; family Fagaceae; genus Quercus; species Quercus robur. Next base: position 75,389,507 of record NC_065538.1, on the reverse strand, counting down.
CTGCAACTCTATTGACTAGGATAGTTGACTAAATATGGGGAATCTCTTATGCAATCTTAAGAGTGGAACAAATTCCAATTTCATGTGAAAAAGTGATGGATTTTTTTTGGTGTTTAGTGTTGTGTTGTTTTAGGCCCTTCAAAGAACTGATTTTTTGAATTGTTATAATTTTGAAAGTGTATATTACAATTTAGAGTTATGTTTCTGCTATAAAAATCTTTTTTTTCCCCTTTGGTGTCTAGATTTGCTGCCATCTCTAGCTTGGTGTGTAACTTTGAATATTTGCAATTTCTTATTTCTGTTCTTCAGTGTTTTCTATTGTATTGAATTGATTGTATATGATTCTTGAGTGATAAATCAACTTATTTATAGAAAGAATGAATCAAAACTGAAGGTATCTAATTAATCTCAATGTTTGGTTGCTAAGAAGGATAGTTGGGTTGCTATGATTTCATAAGTAACATGGGACATTAATATCGGCTCTCTCTCACACACACATTAACTAATGTCCTATATGTTTAATAACTCAAACTAACATCAATAGCACCACTACAATTGACCATTCATGCACATGTTACATACTAATTTATTTTAGGGTAAACTACATTATTGGTCCTTATCCTTTACACCAAATGTCAATTTGGTCCATAACTTTTCAATTGTGTCAATTTGATCATTAACATTTTAGAGCTATGTCAATTTGGTTCCTGCGGTTATCATTTGATGGAAAAATCTAACGTGTCAAACAGAATAATAAACAATTGATTTTCCCTGCACATCAATGCCCAAGTGTACAACCACGTCAAATAAAAATTAAAAATAAAATAAAAAATATAAACCCAAATTTCTATTCCCACGTGTGTTAAAAAAATACGCAATCTCTATGGTGCTTAACCTAAATTACAAGTCTATCTTAGTATTTTAGAGCTTAGAAAACAAAAAATGGCACCAAGCAAAACTACTCCTACTTTGTATGGAGGACCAAAATGTTATGCTACTTGGGAATCTCATTTACGTTGTGGACTAGATCCGAGTTAAGATGCGTTTTTAGGAAGCAGTGTCACAATCTCAACAGGAAATTAAGGCTCTCGAAACCTTTGTTCAAAGATTTGGAAGAGATCAATATCAAAATTTCCGAAGAGACAATTAAAGCTCTTGTTTTTTTCAAGGAAGCTTTGGACAAGCCAAAGATTTGCTTATATTTGGAAGCCAAGGCATCAAGCTTTACATGATCACCACCAGTTCCTTCCTTTTCCTAAAATAATGTTTTTGTTTTTTCAATTCTCTGAGACATAATTGTGAAACTTTGCCTCTAGATTTAATGGTTTTATGTGGTTACATATATCAAAGAGAGAAGAAATAAACTATAGATTTGAGGAAGTTATGATTCACTTTTAAAAGAACATCAACTAATATTTGCTCCGTCAAATTTGACATCTCAGATGAAGTTAAGCCTATTGAAGGAGCAGGAATTTGGGATTTTAGAATTTTTCCCGAACTTTAAAACTCACATGGGAACAAAACTTGGTTTTTTTTTTAATAGAAAAAATAAAATTTTTATTATTCAGTTTGACACATTAGATTTTTTCCATCCAATAGATAATAATAGAGACTAAATTGACACGACATTAAAAGGTTAGGAACCAAATTGACACAATTAAAAGGTTAGAGACCTCTTACCAAAAAAAAAAGATTAGGGACCAAATTGAAATTTCGTATAAATGATAGAGACCAATTATGTAATTTACCATTTATTTTATAATAAATGAAAATCCTCTCCTCCTAGTCCCTTCCCCCTCCAAATTCTCCCAAATTTGGGAGAATTAAAAATATGGGGAGAGGGTAATATATATCTCATTTGGGAGAATTAAAAATATGGGGAGAGGGTAATATATATCTCTCTGAACCCCCTTAAACCCTTCACCCTCCTCCTTTGAGATTAAAAAAAAAAAAAAAAAAAAAAAAACCTAACTCCATCCCACTACTCTGTCAATTTAACAAGCAAACAGAAAGGACTTCGGAGTGTAGAATTTCTCAATAAAGAACTAAGGGTGGGTACAAGAGTGGGTTGGGCCTTAATCAGGACTAGAGTTATGGGCCTAATGTGTCAGTTTTACAGCAAAATCGATGGGCTCAGCTCTGTTCATTTCTTTATCATTCCTGGATATTGGACAAATCCAACCCTGACCCACACTACATGATAAAATCCCACGTTGAACTACAATCATTATTATTATTATTATTCTTTTTCAGAAAAAAAGATAGACACAATTATTATTGAAGGTAAACAAAAACTGATTTCTAGTATGATAGCGATTTGCACGAGCTTAGGGGTCTACTTGTACAAGTAGCTATACTTCATTATTAGGTGTTAATGTCTCATGTAATAAAAAATAATTTGCCTACTTTGACTGTATCCACCGATTTTTTTTTTTTCAACAAACAACGACGTTAATAGTTAATTATCAAAATCGACAAAGTTTTTTCGAATCTTAACCACAATACATTACATAATTATTTGGATGGTGATTCTCCTAGCCTATAATTACAAACAAATCATGATAAGAATATTGTGTAGTTGAACTTGTTGGAACTTTTTGGTGTCATGTTTCTAATAAAGACGTCTAATCTTGTCATGTTTCCAATAAAGATATCTAATCTAATAGATTATTTGAGTTGTAACATAATTGGTTAAAACAAAAATTTTCCAAAGATTAATTTGAAAGAAAATAAGAACAATTCATTATATAAATACTATTTGCCAAAAAAAAAAAAAAAAAAAAAATAGAAGAAGAGAAAGTTGATTCTTATTACATGTCAAGCACTTCGCAATTTGCAGAAACATTCACCATGCATCGTTGCTTTACTGATTACACTAGCTAATATAATTACATAAATCAATAATATCATAGAAAGCAACTAACATATAATAACAATTTTTATACTTATATCCCACACCTAGACATCATTTACAATAAACAATCAAAGCTAATCAACCATAGCAGCATTTGAATTATTTTCAGTCATCTTTCACTTGAAGCTGAATGCTTTGTAGTCCAGTACTTCTCAATTTCTTCTGCTGTTCTTCCAGGAATCCTCCCAGCAATTAGAGACCACCTGTTAGAACAATAGGTAAATAATTAAATTCATAATTTCCTGACTGTTTAAGCTTATAGGTCAAGTAGTAAATGATCACCACCTAGCACATATTGCCACATCCAAAAAGAACAAAACATACACACACATAATTGAGACTAAAACAGCCTAATTGTGTATATATAGAGTGGCAAGAATGACAATAACAATAGAAACCTTTCTCCAACCAATCTAAACATCTTAGCAATGAGTGAGACTTCATCTTCAGAGAATTCCAGCTTGGAATCCTGTTCCTGTTTATTTTCCTCTGAAAAAAAGAAAGAAGAACAAGAACAAGAACAAACCCATGTCACTAAATTGAAAAACAAGCAATAGTCTTGATTGAAATAAGACTAGAAGTGAGCAAATTTCAAATGGGGTACCTTTGGTTTCTTCATTATTATCATTAGTGGTCTGAGCTAAGTCTCCCATTAGTCTCCACAAAGATGAGTCAAGCGGCAGAAATTCATTATGGGATGGAACATAAAATTATGGTATATATAATGATGATTGGTAGTTGAGAAATGAGAGCATAAAGACTGGTAGTTATCAACTTTGATGGGTTGTTGAGGACATCAAATGGTTGGTTGAGTTGGCTTTATGTGACTAAATGAAAAAACACAAACCAATCTCGTGGATAAGCAATATGATAATTAATAAAGCCTGTTTCATTTGGCCCTTTAGGCTTTATCTACCTTCTGTTGAAGATATGTATCCCTTTCTCTTTTGATTTTGTGAATTGCCAACTCATTCAGCCCTATCCTCAAACTGTACACAATACAGCTACCCCACGGGAACAATGTATTATACTTGTCCACAATCTGTTCTGCCTGGATTAATTGACCTGAAATACAAATTTGGAATTTCCTTTCATTCATATAATTATACCTTGAAAAAGTAGGATTTAAAATAAATAAAAAAAACTATACATAAGTAAATAAGCTAATAAGGAGGATTTTTTTTTTTTTTTAACTAATCCAAACGTTTTATAATTTTTAATCCCATTTGGGTTTTATTTTGATATATGATAATAGAATTTGTGTTTTGCGGGTTAAACTTTTTAATAATAAGATGTCAATAAGAGACTATAGTAGTGATTGTTAATATTACAATTATTTAATTGGCAAATGGGAATTGGACCCAAACGATTTGTTTTTCAATCCCATATAAGTTTTTTTAAAATGATATATGATAATAGAACATATGTTTCACATGTTAAGACTTTTCAATTATACCATTGCGCATGATAATAGAACATATGTTTTGCATGTTAAGACTAATCCAAACGTTTTTTTTATTTTTTTTTATTTATCCCATGTCTTATTTTGATATATGATAATAGAACTTTGTTTTGCATGTTAAACTTTTCAATAATAAGATGTCAATAAGAAACTATAGTAGTATTTATTAATCCAATAATTTAATTGGAAAATAGGAATTTTAAGTTTTTTTTTCTTTTTTTTATTTTATATAATTGATATATGATAATAGAACATATGTTTCGCATGTTAAGACTTTTCAATTATATCACCGTTCACAGAGTTCAAATTTTTAAAAAAGAGTTTCACACACATATATACTTAAATTATTCTAGAGTAGAATTATTTATTAAAAAAAAAAACTTTTCAATTATAAGATGACAATAAGAGCCTATAGTAGTATTTATTAATTCAATTATCTAATTGGCAAAGAGAATTGGATGCTATTTTATAACTTTTATAATTCACGAATTTAGGGGTGAGCAGGTATGTTCATCTATGTGTGTGAACATATAACTTGTTATAAGTTATAACCAAGTTCATTGCAATTCCATCTTTTAGTAATTAGTGATTAGTTTACAATACAGTCATGGTTGATTGCCATGTAATTACTTCTGTGTGAATCATTTGTACAATTTTGAATACAAGTAGGATAGAAAAAAAAAATACTTTGATAATATTTGAATATGCAGAAAGTCTAAGCACATTTTGGAAAGGAGTTTTATATTTTGTGAACTTTTTATTTTCTATAAATTACTGTATTAATTTAGAAAATAGCACCATTAATTTTTCAGTAGTAATCTAGAGATAAATTATCTATCTGGCTAGTTGGCTATAAACTTGAAACTCTTCAAATCTTACAAAAAAACAAAAACAAAACAAAAACATAATAATAAACGTGCAACTCTTAAGAAATATCTTCTTTTTTTTTTTTGGTTAAAGAAATAAATATCTTTTTTATTGGTCCAAACTCCAAACAGCAAAGTCATTTTTTAATTTATTTTTTGAGGAAAACTGCAGCGTGTTTTAGTCTGAAAGTAGATGTAAAGGATTTACTTTTTTTTTTTTTTTTTTTGGTTAAAGAAATAAATATCTTTTTTATTGGTCCAAACTCCAAACAGCAAAGTCATTTTTTAATTTATTTTTTGAGGAAAACTGCAGCGTGTTTTAGTCTGAAAGTAGATGTAAAGGATTTACTTCTTTTTTTTTTTTTTTTCCTCCTCTTTATCCTTATTAATGGTTCTGACAAAAATTGTCGGATCCAGAAGCGTTAGGTAGTAGGCATTCATATCCATTATCCATGTTCAAAACATGTAGAGAGTATTTCTCAAAAAAAAAAAAAAAAAACATGTAGAGTAGGTATTTAGGCATCACCATATGACGTATTGTAGATGCATGTTATATTTTAAACCTCTTATCTAAGATAGGATTGATGTATTAAATTGACTAAAAATCATAAATCACACATTCTAGCTTTATATAAAATTTAATTTTTGTTTTATACAAACATAAATCTATACCAGCAAGTTTCAATGTCATGCTCCCCTTTTATTTGCTAGTACTGTTTGAACACTCTTAGAATATTGTTAAGAGTATAAGCCCAATGGACTTATGCTCATAATTATAGGTACCTTGTACATCACATCTTATCTATCTATATAAGGCAAACTCTTGTACTTTATTATATACATAATACAGTTTAATATATAGTCTTTCAGACTTTCACATGATATCAAAGTAAGAGGTCATGGGTCTTTTGTCGTCACCTCTCATCTTATTTAAATTTCCACGTGTTGGGCCCTCACTCAATGGCAGCTAAAGTGGTTCACACGTGAAGGGAGAGTGTTAAATTAAATGAATAAATTCACCATCTCCTAAAAATTTAAACTTTTGAGAGAATCGGTAATTTAATAAATATAAACCAGTTTTATGATTAGAAGTAACTTGAGATCAATTATTCAAATTCGAGAAAGGGAATATGGGTTTGTAGCACCTAATTCTTCTTATATAATTCTAAATATCTAACAAGGAGATATGAGGCTAAAATCTTCATTTTTTATAGATAAAATTAAATAATCTCATTAGACGGTTGTAAGTGGCATCTTTACGTAAATTTTATGTAAGAATAAAAATCTGCCATTAGCTAGGATAAATAAAAATCTCCCACAAGTTAGAGCAAACAAGAGAATTGTCACTTTATCTAGATATTAGGACTTGTTCAATTAGAATTTGTGGCATGCAAGGGGCATTCCACACCTGAAACCCGAACTACAGCAAAAGGGGGAAAGCTCCATCGCCATTCGAGTGGACAAACCTACCCCGGGTTGAAGTACAGGATTCAACTCAGTTCATCTAACTTTGATTGAGAGACCTCGGCTGCATGATCCGATGTGCTGAACTATGAACGGAAAAGTGATCCTATTTCTCACTTGACTTCCACCCGCCCAGCTAGGATGACATCAGGGACGAAGCTATTGTTGGACCTGGGGGGGCAGTGGCCCCCCCTAGATTTTTATTTTTAAAAAAAAAAAAATTTCACTATATATATAGTCTATTATTTTTAGCAATTTGTTTCAATAAAATTGCTCTTTGCCCCCTCAACAATATTATTGATATTTTTAAAAGCTATAATATTATCCCAACAACAAAAATTAAGCCTAAACAACAGCCCAAAACAAATAAACACAAGCAAAAAAAAAAAAAAAAAACACTCAAAGCAGATTCTAACTAGAAGGGGATTTCTAAGCCAACTTAAGGCAAGACACACATATAATAAAAGGGAAAAAATAGGGGATTTCTAAGCCACTACCAAAAAAAAAGAAAAGAAAACCTAACTTATGGCAGAAGAGTGAAGACCTCAAAACTGAGGACTTGGGTAGTGGCACTGCAGCAGAACAACAATGTAGCAGAAGCAAAGGCAGAACAATGCACCATGCCTGACACCACCAGCCACCACTAGTCCACCGCAGCAATCAGCACCGCCCAAAGGCCCTAAACCTGGTAACATTTTATCCCTCTCTCATATCTGAATCTCTAATGCTTGGTTAGTTGGTTGATTAACTTAGATTTAATCATATGTGTAGATAGTGTTGTGAAGAAAATTGAAAGAGACGCAGAGCTAAGAGACTCCACCACATCTGAAAAAAGAAGAAGAGACTAGAAAAAAAGAGTTAGAGAGAGAGAGAGGTAGACTCTAACTTTGATCTTTTTCTTTCAATCTTTAATAAGGCTAATGTTATATATAAATATATATATATATATATATATATATATTATAATAAATGGTGGTCAGGTGGTGTCTTGTCTCTAGTCTAGTGATTAACAATTGTGAACTATGTAAAACAACACAATGCCCATGTGATGTTCGGACAATTCTGTGCACTTTAGTGTAGATTTATAGTTTTGTTCAGTAGTGTTGTTGTCTATGTTATATATATATATAATAATAATAATAATAATAATAATAATAAGTGGTGGTCAGGTGGTGTCTTGTCTCTAGTCTAGTGATTAACAACTGTGAACTATGTAAAACAACACAATGCCCATGTGATGTTCGGACAGTTCTGTGCACTTTAGTGTAGATTTGTAGTTTTGTTTAGTAGTGTTGTTGTCTATGTTATATATATATATATATATATATATTATAATAAATGGTAGTCAGGTGGTGTCTTGTCTCTAGTCTAGTGATTAACAACTGTGAACTATGTAAAACAACACAATGCCCATGTGATGTTCGGACAGTTCTATGCACTTTAGTGTAGATTTGTAGTTTTGTTCGGTAGTGTTGTTGTCTATGAGTGTCTTTTAAAAATTTTGAAAGTTCTTTTTTTTTTTTTTTCCTTCAGGTAAATAATTAAAGAGATTATTTACAACTTTAAAATTTGTTGGTTATTTGTTGACTACTTGTGTGCATGGTATTTGTTTACTCTGTGAAATGATTATAGATTATTGACCATATAATAACATGATAATTTCAAATTATATTTTATTTGTAAATTATGAAAAAGTCCACTACCATATTTGATTTTTTCAAAAAAAAAAAAAAAAACTTCAAATGGTTTAGAAGCTAATAATAGTGGTGCAACATTACCAACTACTAATGTTGAGGAAAATTTAATGTCTTATTTTCATAAATAATTGCATTGTAATATCTTAAAAACAATAATTTTGTGTATTTTTCTTTGTTGATGGTTTATAAAATGAATATTTATTTAGAGTTTCAATTTTTTTTTTTTTTTGTTTATACTTTTGCCCCCCTAACTTCAAGTCCTTACTTCGTCCTTGGATGATATCTAATAAAAAAATAAAAAAAAAACCTTTACGATTCGAAGTATTCTCTTGTCATATCATCATTCTTGTTCATTAAATACATTTGATGTGAGTCGTTTAACAACAATACAAGAAAACAAGAGTCAAGTTCAATTTGCAAAGAGTAATAATACCAAAGAGCTGATTTAGCATCGATGAGGTAACCGGGTTTGCCTGAATCAACCGTTGGAAATGGTTTAATTATTGTGGTTTCCAATTTTACTGTTTGAATTGACAATTCCTTGGTTTCCTCCAATTTTGGCATTTATTCAGTTTTATATGATAATCGAACCAACATAGAGACAAGTTCAAATGTGAACTAATTCATCTAATTTGATTTTTAAAACCATGGTTGTTACTTATGAAACAATATAAACTCTAGATTTATTCCATCATCATAACAATTTTATTATTAATAATAATCATCTACCATATTCAGTGGAGGATGATGAAACCTTTGCCGCTGTTAGAGCTTTAGTTTAGTTTTTGCTAAAGATACTGGTGCCTCTTCTACTATTCTTGAAGGGGATTTGGAAGTGATCTTTAAAGCTTTTCTTTGTCACGATACTTCTCTTGCTTCTCTTGGTCAACTCATAGACAAGGCAAAATTTTTGTTAACTTCGTTTATTGATGTTATGTTTTCTCATACCAAGAGATAGAGAAATTCGGTTGCTCATAACCTTGTTAGACATGCTAAACATGTCAATGGTGATACGGGAGACGCAAGAAGATTATTATTTAGTATTATTTATGTTTGCAAGTCAATTGTATTTTTATGTTTTGGGTCCTATTAGTTTATTAGAGCACTCACAGCAGTGGTGCTATATTGCTATAATGCTATAATTTAGCTCCACTGATACTAAAATTACGCTCCAGCAGTGGAGTTATATCTAAATTTTTTAGCTCCACATGAACAGTACACATCTATAAATAGATGTGTACTGTTCATCTAAGCTAAACAAAAATAATATTATTTAATTCTTTACCGGGATTAAAATAATACCGTTTGCCTTTTGTTTTCTTTCATCTCTTTCTCACTTTGTGCCTCTCTCTCACTCTTCTGAATTCTCTTCCTCTCCCCAGAACTCCCTCAAGCTCTCATCCTCTCTGTCACTGTGCAATCTCGCCGTTCCGACCAGCCGTTCTCAAGCTTTCATCCTCTTTCTCACTCCGGCCCGACCAGCAATCCTCAAGCTCTCATCTTCTTTCTCACTCCGGCAGCCGTCCCGACCAGCTCTCAAACTCACCGTCACTCCCCTCTCTCACCATCACTCTCTCAAGATCCCTCATTCCTCGCCGCCGGCCCAACCCAGCCGTTCCAAGCCGCCGATCTCAGACCCACACCGCCAATCGCAGACCCACGCCGCCGATCGCCTATTACAGAGATTTGGGTTTTCCATTTTTTTTTTCTTCTGCTGTGGACTGCTGGTGTTGTACTTGGAGATTTGGGTTTTCCATTTTTTTTTTCTTCTGCTGTCGACTGCTGGTGTTGTACTCGGAGTTTTTTTTTTTTTTTTTTTTTTTTTTTTTTTTTTTTTTCTGGTGGTGGTGGTGGTGGTGGTGGTGGTGGTTGTGGTTGTGGCGGTGGCTGAGGAAAAAGATTTGAGATTTGGATTTATTTATTTATCTTTTTCCTGCTGTGGATTGGTGGTGGTGGTGGCGGGTGTGGTTGGCTGTGGTTGCTTTTTCCTGCTGTGGATTGGTGGTGGTGGTGGCGGGTGTGGTTGGGACTGTGAATGTTTTTTTTAGTAGAATATATTATTTTATTGTAGTGGTTATAATATTTTATTGTAATGTTTATATTATTTTATTGTGTTGAAAGCTAAAATAGATCCACTGCTGCAGCGTATGTATGCATATGTATAAGTAAAATAGATAAAGTAAGTTTTAGTGGAGCTAAATAGCTAAATATTTAGCTCCACTGCTGTGGATGCTCTTAGGCTATTAGTATTTTAATTTGGAAGCAAGGTTATTTTTGTAATAAGGCAATTAGGGTTTCCTAGCCAATTAGAACTAGGGTTTAGTAATCCTTTATAAGCAACCTATTGTACTCCTTAAGAAGATAGTTGATATTTTGATGAATGAAAAAATGGCTGTTTGGTCTCTTTTGGTCTGGTGTTGACTCCAGGTCTACCCTAGGTGCTGACTCCTAATGGTTTCCTCGCTTGCTGCTGACTCAAAGCAAGGCCTAGGTGCTGACTCCTAGGTCATATTCATTTATTTTATTGTTTCTATTGAAATAGTGTGGTTGTCCTATGTCAATTTTGGTATCAGAACAAACACCGATCTGTTTGAAGCATCACCGTAGTCACTAACTAGAAAAGTATTAAAAAAAAAAATCATTCATTGCCGTGCTTCTCATCCCATCAAATCACAATTCAAATCCACAAGAAGTCAGCATCGCCATCAGCCTCGCCATCAGCCTCCATCACCAGCAGCGTTCCCATCAAACCAGCGACTTCCAATTTTGTTGTCCAGTGCCACCATGACGACGATCTAGCCTTTAGACCGCCATTTGCTCACCTACTCCAATCGAAGCCAGACCATCTTCGTCGACCCACAAGCCCGATCCTGATCCTTGTCAGTGTTGCACCGCCAGAAGCCCTTCATCTAATGCACCACTGCCAAACCAAACTTCGATGCAGATCTGACCAAAGCTCAATGTTGTTCTTGCCGAGACCTATTACAAACCTCACCTGAGTTTGCACAACCTATATTGCATTTTGAAGTTTTGCTTTTTGTGTTTATTAGACACCTCAAGACAAGGCAGACACGTGAGTTCACCTTAGGACAAGGCAAACACGTGGGCCACGCCACTTTGGGTTTGAAGTTTCTTCTCTTTTGGTTTAATTTTCTAGTTTGAAATATTGTCAATATATTCTCTACGTGTATACAAAAAAAAAAAAAAAAAATCAAGTCTAGCTTTCTAGGCCTTCAGTCCAGTCCACGGTTTTTCTTTTGGTGTTCAAACTTCAAACAGTGAAGCTTTATTTGGTTAATGCCATGACAATCCCTTCTTTAGTGGGTCGTACTTAACAAGTCAAGTTGGCAACAATCTTTTTGCCCAGTGAGCTATGGTGATATTAGAAGCACCTTATTTTGATGGTTGTAATACTTATCCACGAGATTTTGTCAACTGGATGAATGGGATGGAGCAATTCTTTGAGCAAGCAAATTTTGCAGATAACAAAAAGGTTAGGTATGCCAAGTTGACGTTAAGAGGTAAAGCACAAAAATTTTGGGAGAATCTTGAATATTTTCACTATATGAGGTATGAACCTGCCATTTGTGTGTGGGGAGATATGAAAGAAAAGCTTTGTGATGAGTATTTGTCACCATACTATCAAGCTAAGTATCTACCCCAATCTCAGTATGGTACTTTTCAAGTTGAAGCAAATACGATGAATCCTCATCCTCATCCCATTTCATGTCCTCAGCCCACTTTTGAACAATCTATCAATGAATTTGAAGATGATAAAATATAAAGCCTAACGGGCCTACCTTAATGGGCCTGACGGATAGGAGCTGTTGGGCCTGTGTAAAGATGATCCCATGCGCTTTGCAGGCCCATCGCTGAAAGACACAGTGAGGGCCCATGATCCGAGATCTCTATCGCTCGTTGCCTAGAAAAGCCCTAAGATCCGAAAATGGAAATCCAAATACAAGGGTGATTTTAGGAGACACGCACGCTGAAAATAGATTTCCTCTATAAGGAAATCCTTGCTCACCACGCTCGGAAGAGTTTGAAGTAGAGTCCCACATGGAAAAGACTTCGAGACCAAGAAGGAAAAGCCAACTACTACTATAAAAGACCTAACACCCTCGCAAATCAAGGTACGCATAATTTACCCTCTCTAGCACTCTAGAGTTGTGAGAAGAATTCTAACTTGACCTTCGGAGAGTGTTTGGCCGGCACCACACCGGTGCTCTCTAAAGGTTTTCTTTCGATTGTTCTTGTTGTGCAGGTTCGCTTTGAGTCGCGAGTGCGGTGTGACCTATTGGTGATATTTTCGGCATCATCAGTTGGCGCCGTCTGTGGGAAACGTAGCACATTATCGCTTCCTAGACAAAAGAGTTACATGGTACTCACTCGCTCAATGGCAACCACTAACGACGTTCAAGAAGAAGAAACCCCTACGTCTGCTCTTGAGAGACAGGTCAGGACGCTCGCCACAGCCGTGGAGCGCCTCACCAAACAAAACCACGACCTAGAAGAGCAGCTGAACCAAAAGAATGCGGCGATCAATAACCAAGGAGCGGATCAAGAAGGGACCAGCGCTGAAAGGAGAAATCATGACGGACCACAGGAGAGCAACGCCCCGAGCAGACCAGTACGACGGGACACTAGCATCCCTTCCCTGACAGATATGGCTCCACCACCCATCATCGCGGAGATGCAGGCGATGAAGGAACAGATGGAAGTAATGATGAACGCCCTCAAGGGGCGAGTGTCCAGTGATCTTGAGGACCTTGTCAACCAGACTGACTCGCCATTTACGACAATCGTCAACTCCTTCCCCCTGCCGAGTAAGTTCCGCATGCCAAATATGGATAGTTATGACGGAGTCAAGGACCTTCTAGATCACCTGGAGACCTTCAAGACCTTGATGCACCTTCAGGGAATGGCAGACGCGATTATGTGCAGGGCCTTTCCTACAACCCTAAAGGGCGCAGCAAGGATTTGGTTCAGCCGGCTAACACCCAACTCCATCAGCACCTTCAAGGAGCTAAGCGCTCAATTTACTACGCACTTCATCAGAGGACATCGGTATAAGAAATCCACGGCTTGTTTAATGAATATCAAGCAGCGAGAGGAGGAGACGTTACGGGCCTACATATCACGCTTCAATAAAGAAGCGCTCTCGATCGACGAAGCCGACGACAAGATACTGGTAACAGCATTCACGAATGGGCTGAAGGGGGGTAAGTTTTTGTTCTCCCTATACAAAAACGACCCAAAGACCATGTCAAAGGTGCTTTACAGGGCTACCAAATATATGAACGCTGAAGACGCGCTATTAGCCCGAGAAGATAGACCCAAGAAAAGAGACAGACAAGAAGACCCCCGACAGGACCAGGGGCGGAAGAAAGGAAGGATGGGAGACCGAAGGGAGGAGAGACGTCCAAAACCCATGGGCGGAAGGTTCACAAGTTTCACCCCGTTAACCGCTCCGATAGACCAAGTCCTAATGCAGATTAAGGACGAAGGGTCCCTGACGTTTCCGGGAAAGCTGAAGAGTGATCCCAACAAAAGGTCCAGAGACAAATATTGTCGCTTCCACCGTGACCATGGTCACGACACGGCCGATTGCTACGACTTGAAGCAGCAAATTGAAGCCCTTATCCAACAAGGAAAGCTGCAGAAGTTCGTCAGTAAGGAGAGAACGGATCAACCCCCACAAGAACAACACCCCCGCCGAGAAAACGAGCGACCGAGACCCCCATTAGGGGACATAAGGATGATAATCGGAGGAACAGCTGCGGCCGGATCGTCAAAAAAGGCTCGCAAAACATACCTTCGGACGGTACAGAATGTCCAGTTGACGGGCACAGTGCCAAAGATAGCAAGAAGGGAAGGCCCCATTATCGGGTTCTCGGAAGAGGATGCACGGCGCCTACACCATCCACACGATGATGCCCTCGTCGTCAGCATGCGGGCAGGAGACTACAACATGCACCGAGTGTTGGTCGACAACGGCAGCTCGGCCGATATCTTGTACTATCCGGCGTTCCAGCAAATGAGGATTGACAGGGAGCAGTTAATACCGACAAACGCTCCGCTCGTTGGTTTCGGAGGAAGTAGGGTATTCCCTTTGGGCGCGGTCACGTTATCGGTGACAGTAGGAGATTACCCCCAACAAATCACCAGGGACGTGACATTCTTGGTGGTCGATTGCTCATCCGCCTACAATGCTATTCTTGGACGACCTACGCTCAACTCGTGGAAGGCGGTAACATCAACTTACCACCTAATGATCAAGTTCCCAACGGAGTATGGGGTAGGAGAGCTACGTGGAAGTCAAGTTGTCACACGAGAATGCTACGTAGCTATGATGGAGATGGAAGACCAAATCCAGGCCTTGAACATAGAAGAGCACCGAACGATGGCAGAACCCACAGAGAAGCTAGAGGAGATAACTCTCGACAGTTCCAATCCGGACAAAACAACCAAGATCGGAACGCTTGCCAAACCCGCAATCCGTCAAGAGCTCGTAGCTTTCTTGAGGAGCAATAAGGATGTGTTTGCCTGGAGCCATGACGATATGCCAGGAATCGATCCCTCAGTCATGGTACATAAGTTGAATGTATTGCCCTCGTTTCCACCCGTTCGACAAAAGAAGAAAGTGTTCGCCCCGAAACGAGACCAAGCAATAGCGAAAGAGGTCCGCAAACTCCAAGAGGCAAGCTTCATCAGGGAAGTCTACTATCCCGATTGGCTGGCGAATGTGGTAATGGTGAAGAAAGCGAGCGGCAAGTGGCGGATGTGCGTGGACTTCACCGATCTTAACAAAGCGTGCCCAAAAGATAGCTATCCCCTTCCAAGGGTCGACGTCCTAGTAGACTCGACGGCTCAACACCAATTACTAAGCTTCATGGACGCTTTCTCGAGTTATGACCAGATCCGCATGCACGAGGCCGATTAGGAGAAGACTTCGTTCGTAACCAGTCAATGACTCTTCTGTTACAAAGTAATGCCATTCGGCCTGAAGAATGCGGGGGCAACATACCAAAGACTAATGAACAAGATGTTCGCGCAGCAAATCAGAAGGAATGTCCAAGTCTATGTCGATGACATGCTGGTGAAGAGCCGGAAGGAGGAAGACCACCTGGGAGATCTTAAGGAAACATTCGGTATGCTTCGATCCTACAACATGAAGCTCAATCTGGGAAAGTGCGCATTCGGCGTAACGGCAGGCAAATTCCTAGGATTCATGGTATCCCAGAGGGGGATTGAGGCTAACCCGGACAAAATCCGAGCCATAATAGAGATGGCCCCCCCGCGAAATGTGAAGGAGATATAAAGCCTTAACGGCAAGACAGCGGCATTAAATAGATTCGTGTCGAGAGCCACGGACAAGTGTTTGCCCTTCTTTCGCACGTTAAAGAAGTCTTTCGAGTGGATGGACGAGTGTCAGCGAGCATTCGAGGAATTAAAAGCATACCTATCTTCACCACCCCTACTGAGTCCCTCGCAACCTGGTGAAGAACTTTTCCTCTACTTGGCTGTCTCCTCTGTCGCAGTCAGCGCGGCCTTAATTAGAGAAGAGGATAATACACAGAAGCCTGTATACTACGCCAGCCGGGTGCTCCGCGGTGCCGAAGAAAGATACCAACCTATGGAGAAACTCGCTTTTGCATTGGTCACGGCGGCTCGCAAGCTCAAGCCCTACTTTCAAGCCCATACCGTGAACGTAATGACCGACAAGCCCTTGCGAAGGGCATTGAGTAATCTTGAAGCCGCAGGTCGACTGACGCTGTGGGCAATAGAATTGAGTGAGTTTGATATCAAGTATCGTCCACATGTGGCCATTAAAGGACAGGCCGTAGCCGACTTCATAGCAGAGTTTACGCGTGACGAAGACAAGGGGGCAGAAGAATCCCCCCAGTGGAGCATATACACCGATGAATCATCCAATCGGCGAGCCGGAGGAGCCGGCATCGTATTGCTGTCACCTGAAGGAGACAAGATTGAATGTATGGTCCGTCTCGACTTCCCCACTACCAACAATGAAGCGGAATACGAAGCAGTGGCGGTAGGACTCGACCTAGCCAAAGCCGCCGGAGTCGAAAGCGTAGTCGTTTACTGTGACTCTCAAGTCGTGACCAATCAAGTAAATGGAGATTATGAATGCAAGGGGGAAAGGATGAAGAGATATCTTAATCAAGTAAGGGCGAGAGTCGACGGACTAAAAGCCATGGTCGTCCAAATCCCCAGGGGAGAAAATGAGCTCGCCGATCGGCTAGCCAAAGCCGCTTCAGCAGAACATATGATGACACCGGGTAATGTAATTTCTTTTGTTCAACTTTCTCCACTAATAGACCCTGACAACATGCAGGAGATACGCTCCGAAAGAAATTGGACTACACAGATAACTTCATACTTAAAGGACGGGTTACTGCCAGAAGAGAAGGAGGCAGCAAGAAAGCTAAAGGTCCAAGCGGCAAGGTTCGTCTTAATAAAAGACATTCTTTACAAGAGAGGTTTCTCTCGTCCGTATCTAAGATGCCTGGGGGCCGAAGAGGCAGACTACGTAATGAGGGAAGTACACGAAGGGATATGCAGGAACCATTCTGGATCGCCGTCGTTGGTGCACAAACTGGTACGAGCTGGGTATTACTGGCCAACCATGCAGAAGGATGCCGAGTCTTACGTTAAAAGCTGCGACAAATGCTAGAGGTTCAGCAATGTTATCGGATAGCCAGCTGAAGAGCTAACCCCTATAACGGCTCCATGGCCGTTCGCTCAGTGGGGACTAGATATCATGGGACATTTCCCAACGGCGGTAAGGCAGTTGAAGTTCTTGGTAGTGGGTATTGACTACTTCACAAAATGGGTAGAAGCAGAAGCCTTGGCCACCATTACAGAAAATAACATTAGAAGTTTTGTCTGGCGATGCATCGTATGCAGGTTTGGTATTCCTAGAGTCCTTGTCTCAGATAACGGGAGGCAGTTCGACAACGGCCACTTCCGGGATTTCTGCACACAGCTAGGAATAAAAAACCACTACTCATCATCCGCCCATCCTCAGGCTAATGGCCAGGTTGAAGTCACGAACCGATCCCTGTTAAAGATTATCAAGACTCGGCTCGAGGGGGCAAAGAGCATATGGCCCGAAGAATTGCCGAGCATACTGTGGGCATACAGGACAACGGCGAGGACCCCAACAGGAGAGACGCCATTCCGACTGACGTACGGGAGCGAGGTGGTCATCCCAGCAGAAGTTGGGCTCACGAGTTACAGGGTTCACAACCATGACGAGAGCAGGAATGACGAATCTATGAGGCTACAGCTGGACCTGTTAGATGAGGTTAGGTCGGCGGCGGAGTAAAGGATCGCTAGATACCAAGATCGCATGGCCAGACAGTACAACTCCCGGGTCCGACACAGAGACTTCCAAGTAGGAGACCTCGTACTCAGGAAGGTCATGGGTGCAACTAGAGACCCTACACAGGGAAAACTCGGCCCCAACTGGGAAGGACCTTATAGAGTTACGTCATGGAAAAGGAAAGGAACATACCACCTGAAGACAACAGATGGAGAGAAGCTACGGCATCCATGGAATGCCGAGCATTTGAGAAAATACTACCAGTAATAGTAACACGGCGAACGGCAACCAGTTTTTTTTAAGCTTTTTTTTTTTAATTATTAGTTTTTCTTTAACTGTTTTTTGCTACAATCTTGTCGTGCCTTTTTAAGCCCAAGGGGGCAGGCACTTTTCCTTTACGCATTTCTATTAAGAATAATCAGATACAATTTTGATCTTCTACTTGGATGTCATTACAATTGTCCACAAGATGGACGGATACAAAATGAAGTCCACAAGATGGACGGATACAAAATGAAGTCCACAAGATGGACGGATCATCCTACAAGGATGATCACTTGAAGTCCACAAGATGGACGGATACAAAATGAAGTCCACAAGATGGACGGATCATCCTACAGGGATGATTACTTGAAGTTCACAAGATGGACGGATACAAAATGAAGTCCACAAGATGGACGGATCATCCTACAAGGATGATCACTTGAAGTCCACAAGATGGACGGATACAAAATGAAGTCCACAGATGGACGGATCATCCTACAAGGATGATCACTTAAAGTCCACAAGATGGACGGATAAAAAATAAAGTCCACAAGATGGACAGATCATCCTACAGGGATGATTACTTGAAGTCCACAAGATGGACGGATACAAAATGAAGTCCACAAGATGGACGGATCATCCTACAGGGATGATCACTTGAAGTCCACAAGATGGACGGATACAAAATGAAGTCCACAAGATGGACGGATCATCCTACAAGGATGATCACTTGAAGTCCACAAGATGGACGGATACAAAATGAAGTCCACAAGATGGACGAATCATCCTACAGGGATGATTACTTGAAGTCCACAAGATGGACGGATACAAAATAAAGTCCACAAGATGGACGGATCATCCTACAAGGATGATCACTTGAAGTCCACAAGATGGACGAATACAAAATGAAGTCCACAAGGTGGACGGATCATCCCAGAAGGATGACCACTTAAGTCCACGAGATGGACGGATCATCCACAAAGTGGACGGAAATAAAATAAAGTCCACAAGATGGACGGATCATTTTACACAATAAAATAGAATCCATAAGGTAGATGGGTCATCCCAGAAGGGTGACAACTGGAAATCCAAAATGGACGGATGTAATATAATATCCACAAGGTGGACGGAACATTCTACAAAGGTGACAAGCCCAGACCAAAATGGACGGAACATTCTACAGGTTTCCAAAGAATAAATTCTTAGGATCAAAAATATACCTACACATGCCGGATCCAGTAAGTAATTAATAGCTGAACGGATATAAATAGGTCAAGCAATGACAGAATTCGAAAGCAAAATTAAAAAATTCAAACATTCAACATATAAACTGAAGTGCACGGATGCATTTAACAAAAAATAGGCCATTAAAAGGCAATGTTTGTATATCATCAACAACAGATGAGAATTGTTCCAAAAAGTACATAAAAAAAAAAAAAATCCATCTACTGAGCTTTGTCCGCATTGTCGACGGACTGAGGAACCGTTTCCGTGTCAGGCTTAGCTTGATCAACTTTTGCTGGTGCCGACTCCTCGTCACCAAGGGCATCGTCATCAGCAAAGAGGTCGTATGTATCCTCTGAGGCAGCAGGCACGACGGATGTTTGAACTGGGTCTTCAACTTTGAACTTCGAAATGTCCAAGTCTGGATAAGCTTGTTTGACCTGACGGAGGGCATCCATGAAGCCCTGATGGAAAGAATCGCCTAGCTCAGTAATTAGGGCGTCGGAGTCACGGTATTCACGAACCGCAACATCCTTAGCCTGACGGACTTCATTTTTTAGCTCTATTATCTCCTTGTCCTTGCTCTCTAGAGCCTTCTTTGCCTCCTCCGTCACCTGTTCAAGGCTCTTCCTTGCCTTCTCTGAAAGTTCAAGCTTCTTCTCCATCTTGGGTTTCCAGTTTCGCAACTGAAGAAGTTCTTCCTTCGTCTGCTCCACTTTGGCCCGTACGCGATCCAAAGCCGTCTCATGGCTGAGGCACTGTCCCATCAGCCCCTTCATCATGACCATTGCCTAAAAAATAATAACGATAGTTATAAAATGAACAATGGGCAAAGAGGATTTAATTTGCATTTGAATAGTAGACGGGCTGTTTTACCTGTGTAATTGCAAATAGGCCCGTCTCACCCATGGCCTCCGTCGAGTGATTGCCTAAGTCTTCATAATCCTCCGCCAAAATGATGGAGGAAATCTGTTCTAAGGCATGCTTAGAATCCTCTCGAAGAAGGACGGGCGGCTTCTCTTGATCCTTCGACGGGCCCTTCATCAGGCCCTTGCCAACCCCGTGCTTGATTGGAGTGGCCGTCTTCGGAGGCTCCGCCATAAGTCCCATGATGGGTTCTAAGGATACTTTGGCCTTCTTGGCCTGACGATCCACTTTGGGCTGAGTTTTCCGCTTGGCAGACGGATTGCTTGGGCCCGTCGTAGGGGGAGCGTCATCACCGGTCTTCTTTGCGGCCTTTGCCCAGATCAGAGCTCTTCTCTTGGTGTCATCCATCTCTGAAACATGGACGGGAGAGTTAATTAGAAAAACAAGTTACGTAATTTTTCAAGTATAGGGTGACGAGCTTACGCCTCCTTATCTATGCTTCGTACTTGACGGCTGCCGCTGTCGGTTCCGATCCGTCGCAATACCAATGAATGGTATTAAGTGTTACCAACTTCGCCCAAGTCCTTTCCTCCGGTTTGGTCTTTGAGAAAATTTTCTCAAGGAAAGCAAACTCCTTAATGTCAATTTGGGGGCGTCGTCTAACTACAAAAGAAGATAGAGGACGGTTAGATTATATTCAACAAACTTAATAAAGTTAAAGTTTGAAGGACAATCCATACTAGACGGGTGTAATATGCCCTAAGTAGCGTCGACGGGCATGAAATCCGTGTCCCCCGAACGACCCATCCAACCGTCGCCTTCTAGGAAGAAGTACCAGTTTTTCCAATCCCTATTTGAGTCCGGCGTGTCATAGATGACTTTCAACAACGGACTCCTGGGGACGAAGCTATATATTCCCCTAGACCTATCAATTTCGTCCGGACGGTAACAGTGAAGGAACTCCCTAACCATCAGCCTCTTTTCTCCGTCGGACATAGCGCCGTACAAGATCTCCATAGCTATAAAAACCCTCCAAGCATTAGGGGAAATCTGATTCACGGATAACCCCAGTTGTCGGAGGAGCTCACGGTGAAGCGAACTCAATGGGAATCTGAGTCCGGCCTTTAACATTTGCTCATATACCCCGACTCCCTCTACCCCGTCATAGTAACACTTCTCCGATTTGTAGGGTAGACGGATCGTAACATTTTCTGGAATTTGATAATTATCCCTAAATGTCTTAAAATGCTTTTCTTTGATGACAGACGTGAAGTAATTCACCGTCCACTCCGGTAGCATGACGAACTCCCTGAGCCCATCAGCACCAATGACGGATCTAACAATATGTTCCTCACCGTCATCAGGTCCCTCGTCTTGATCAACCACCTCCAGATCCTCATATGTTGAGGACGAGGAGGAGGAGGACGGACTCCTATCATCTGGACTATCTTGTTCTCGATGACTAGACGGATATACTTCCTCGTAATCCAACCCGTCACGAACAACCGACTGATTACTCGACGCACTAGACATTTCCTACATGAAACGACAAGAGCCTAAGACTCTGACGGTCTATGTGTCTATAACGGGTGTGGATTGTAAGGAAAATTAAAACAATATTGGCTTTAAGAAGAGCACTTACCAATTTTACCAACGAAGTGATGAGGAATGGCACTGGCGATTAAAGCAATTGAACGAATCAGCAGAATCTGACGGATACGCTCTGACAGGAGTGACGGGTACGCTCTGACAGGTTAATTTTTGCTGAAACTGTAAAAAATGAGAGGAATTACTCCCTTATTTATAAGCGAGATGCGCGGAAGTCGAAGCGTCGCTTCGATCCGAGATAAGACCCAGTCAGTTTATGACACGTGTCATCATCATTAATGACCTTCGTACAGCCTATCTATAGTTGGTATGACCGACGGACTCCTCGTTTGCACCGTCATCCTATCTTGCATAAATCCGTCAACCCGTTGTGACTATAAACTTAAAACCTCCTTTTTGTCTTATGGGTCTCATTCCGTCATAAAAAATATTCGTCACGCCCTTACGTTAGGATCGTCACCCCATTGATCCTTTGTCCTAAAAGCTGACGGACCATTGGGGTGAAGGGGGCAACTGAAGATGATAAAATATAAAGCCCGACGGGCCTACCTTAATGGGCCTGACGGATAGGAACTGTTGGGCCTGTGTAAAGATGATCCCATGCGCTTTGCAGACCCATCGTTGAAAGACACAGTGAGGGCCCATGATTCGAGATCTCTATCGCTCATTGCCTAGAAAAGCCCTAAGATCTGAAAATGGAAATCCAAATACAAGGGTGATTTTAGGAGACACGCACGCTGAAAATAAATTTCCTCTATAAGGAAATCCTTGCTCACCACGCTCGGAAGAGTTTGAAGTAGAGTCCCACATGGAAAAGACTTCGAGACCAAGAAGGAAAAGCCAACTCTCTACTACTATAAAAGACCTAACACCCTCGCAAATCAAGGTACACATAATTTACCATCTCTAGCACTCTAGAGTTGTGAGAAGAATTCTAACTTGACCTTTGGAGAGTGTTTGGCCGGCACCACACCGGTGCTCTCTAAAGGTTTTCTTTCGATTGTTCTTGTTGTGCAGGTTCGCTTTGAGTCGCGAGTGCGGTGTGACCTATTGGTGATATTTTCGGCATCATCAGAATTATCTACTAAGGAATTAAAGGAATTATCTATAAAGATCATGAAAGATGTTCAAGGTTGGATTCCTCAGATGAAGCAAAAGAAGACTCAAACCGATTCAATTGGGAAACCAAGGATACTTGATCACAATGAACTTATTGCTGCCCCAATAGAAGACAACATTGATGATGATATCTTGGTTGTGGAGAATCCTCCAGCAACACCAAAGCCTAATGTTGACACAGACGTACATGCCTCGACAAGTGTTGATTTAACATGCATGCAAGGAAATGAATCTATTGAAGAGCAGCAAGGTGAAGAGATGATGCCTAAAGAGAGTATTATGTTAGAGGGTGCACATGATGTGATATTGGAAGCTAATGAATATGCTTTTGATCAGACTTCCATGGTGCATGAAGATAAATAGTTTGCTAAAGTGGAAAAAGTGGATAACATAGTGCTTCTAATGATTCAAGATAAGATTATGTTGATTCCACACATTGATTTTGTTATTCCAAAAGAGTTTGACATGGTGGAATTCAAGGTTTTTCTTTTCTCTATGCTCCCTAGGGTGATTCCAGACTTGAAGCAAGTGTTACTTGTCAGCATCCTAATCCTTCAACGCTTTAGAACTCGAGGTCAAGTTTTCTCCAACCAGAGGAGAATGATGCGGGAAACGCAAGAAGATTATTATTTAGTATTATTTATGTTTGCAAGTCAATTGTATTTTTATGTTTTAGGTCCTATTAGTTTATTAGGCTATTAGTATTTTAATTTGTAAGCAAGGTTATTTTTGTAATAAGACAATTAGGGTTTCCTAGTCAATTAGAACTAGGGTTTAGTAATCCTTTATAAGCAGCCTATTGTATTCCTTGAGAAGATAATTGATATTTTGATGAATGAAAAAATGGCCGTTAGGTTTCTTTTGGTTTGGTGCTGACTCCAAGTAAGGCCTAGGTGCTGACTCCTAGGTCATATTCATTTATTTTATTGTTTTTATTGAAATAGTGTGGTTGTCCTATGTCAAATAGTTTCTTGGTGTGGATGGAGGATGTTCCTCCACACCTTAGTGCTGTAATTATAGCCGATTTGGCTAAGTTTTCTTAGTAAAATCTGTAACATTCTTCTAAAAAATAAAATCACCAACTATTCCATCAACTATCTCTTTTTAGTTGCCTTTTTTTCAATAACATTTTCGGTATCATTCTTGTTTTTTTTTTTTTTTTTTTTTTTCCTTATTCTTAACTGAATTAACAATTTTAAAATTCCCATAACTCCCCATTCCAAATAAAATACTTTTAAGATAATTCAATATTGGTAAATAATACTATTATAAAAGACACAAAAAAAGACCTCAAATCTATGGCTACGACATTATCTTCTTCATCTTCTCGTTGTAGATTAATAAAAGAGAGGATTAATAATAAAGAGAGAAGGGTGGGAGGATAGGGTTTCAAAGGGTGTAACTGAAATAAAGAGATTGGGTGAGAGGTGGTGGTGTAGAGGGGTGAGAAGGATGAGGGGTTTTGTTATCCTGTAACTATAATTTTAATAACTAACTATGACAAGCATAGTCACTTTCAAATTGTCAATGCTACTGGGTTTCTCTCTACTAGTGAAGGGTGGGTTCCCATCTCCTCCTAGAGTGTAGAATAGTGGTCCCTTCTCTTGAAGGTGTCTCTGTCCCCCAAGGTAACAGGTTTACCTTGAGGCTTTGTGGGTTTTTCTTCAGGGTTTTAGGGAAACAGTTATTAGAATAGGATGGAAGAGCTTACAAAAACCTGGAACAGTCTAACCCTCTCGGAATGTGAAGGTTCAAATTTTTGCATCAAGGAGGATCAGGCGAAGACTGAATTTATTATAGCAGCTAAATTTTTGACTAAGCGAGCTCTTAACATAGACGTTATCGCTAAAACTTTCACACCCATTTGGAGATCGAAAAATGGCTTCAAAATTAAAAAGGAAAGTAGTCACATGGTATTGTTTACGTTTGATGAAAAGAATGAGATGGAGAAAGTCATGGCAGCCGAGCCTGGGAGCTTTGACAAGCGTCTAATGGTATTGCAACGGTATAGGAAGGAAACATACTTGGGGGATATGGAGTTCAATAAAGTGACATTCTGGGTGCAAGTGCATGACCTCCCAATCAGATTTCGGACTAGAAAGATTGCGGAGCAGCTGTGTGAAGTGATTGGGAAGGTAAACGTAGGAACTGATGAAGCAGAAACAGAGTGAGATAACTTCTTGAGAGTTTGGGTTACCATTGATATTTCCCAACCACTATGTAGGGGGCGAGTTATCTTGCTTGACGGTGGGAAAGAAATGTGGGTGGCCTTCAAATATGAAAGACTCCCAAGCCTTTGCTTCTGGTGTGGATATTTAATACACGATGACCGTGATTGTGAAGTTTGGGTTGAAAGTAAAGGAAGCCTCTCACCGAAGTCCCAACAATTTGGACCCTAGCTTAAGGCTGCTCCTTCTGTGCAGACACGATGGTACATGGTGAAAGTACCTGGTTTTTTTGCCGGAAAAAAAAGATGGACTGTCGACGGAAAAAAGGGTAGCAAAGTAGGCGTCGGTAGTAGTGGTGCACTTTGGGAAACTAGCTCCGGAAATTTTAAGGACTAATAAGGAAAGTTTAGATACTCATGTTGAAGGAGACATGGATTCGGTTTTTAAGGAAGTGTACAAAGAGAAGTCAAGGCTGTCATTTGAAGAGGAAATTATGGAGGATGTGACATTACATGAACCAGCAAAAGAAAAAGTGTTGGCTGATGCTTTTGAGGAGGAAATGAGGAAGATGGAAATGGAAATAAAAAAGCATGGCAATAAAGTTGTAAGGCTACCCGGTTTTGGAATTGATACAGGAAAAGGAAATTTGGTGAATCAAACTTGTGAGGTGAAGCTACACCAACCCATGAAGTAGCCTTGTGATGTTAATGTGGAGCTTCACCAACTCGAGCCAGCTAAGGAAAAAGAAGAGCTATCAGCTGAAGCTTTTGAGGAGGAAATTAGGGAGATGGAAATGGAAATAAAAAAGCATGATAATAAAATTGTAAGGCTACCCGGTTTTGGAGTTGATACAGGAAAGGGAAATTTGGTGAGTCAAACTTGTGATGTAAGCTACACCAACCCGTGAAGCAGCCTTGTGATGTTGATGTGGAGTTTCACCAACCCGAGCCAGCAAAAGAAAAGGAAAAGCTGTTAGCTGAAGCTTTTGAGGAGGAAATTAGGGAGCTTGATAGGGAAATAAAAAAGTAAGATGGAAAAATCACAAGGCCACCCGGTTTTGGAGTTGGTATAGGAAAGGAAAATGTGGGGAGTCAGCCTTGCATTTAGCCTAACATGTCGTGCCCATCAGCCCATGCAGCTAACGTGTTAGACCCTGCAGTCCATGCAACTCAATTGTCTCCATCAACACGCAGGCCATTAGTTGAGATTCCAAGCTCTCTTGTCAATCATGTGCATGCTAAAGGTACTTGGAAAAGGCACACTAGAACAGGGGTGGCATCAGATGTGGGTATAGCTAAAACAGTGGGAGAAAAAAGAAGTGCAGAAAATTCAACAAACCAAACTGAGTTACCAAAAAAAAGAAGGGTTTCCCAGGGAGGGGCAACAAAAAATAAGATATTGGCGGAGGCTGGTTCCCAGCCTTGCCAGAAGCAATGAGTTTATTATCATGGAATTGTCGTGGACTTGGGAATCCACGTACAGAGAATGAGCTTGTTAGATTGATACAAGCAAAAGATCCATCTATCGTGTTTATAGTCAAAACATGGGCAGACGAAGTAAGGCTAGATCATACTTTGAGCAAGATTAATTTTTATCAGAAATGGGTGGTTCCAAGATTGAACAGAGGTGGTGGATTAGTATTATTTTGGAAAAATTATATTAGCATTGAGGTTGTTGATTCCCATAGGTATTTTATTGATACGATCATCAATGGGAATACTGAGAATGCATGGCGATTCACTAGTTTTTATGGAGAGCCTGAAACTCACCGGAGGAGTGAAGCATGGAGTAAATTGAGAAGCTTAAATTCTAGAATGAACATTCCTTGGATTTGTGGTGGAGATTTTAATGAAATCGTTCGTCAAGAGGAGAAGTGGGGTGGGGCATCTAGAGATCACAATCAAATGCAACTATTTCGAGATGTGATCGATGAATGTAGTTTCATGGACTTGGGATATGTGGGCCGAAGTTTACGTGGGCAAAACATTATGTTGATGGGCATTCCACAAGAATAAGATTGGATCGATGCATGGCTACAAATTCTTGGTTTCAAAAATTTCCAGGAACTAGGATACATCATCTTAGCTATATGTCATCAGACCATTCTCCTCTTTTGATTAATTTATCGGGATTGCCTGAACCTAGGAAAAAGAGGTGTTTTAGATTTGAAGAAATGTGGTTATCAGATCCTTCTTGTGGTGAAATGGTGGAGGATGTCTGGTGTAGTACAAGGGAACTAAATCCAAGTCTAGCCGTTCTGAAAAAAGTGGCTAAATGTGAGAAAGAATTAAGTTGGTGGAACAAGCACAACTTTGGGCACGTGAGGAGAGAACTAGAGATTAAGAAGAGACAACTAGCTTTGGCCGAGATTGAGGCTATGAAGAGTGGGAAAAATTCTCGAATTAGGAGCTTAAGAATGGAGATTAATGTGTTGCAAGACTGGGAATCAAGGATGTGGTGTCAAAGATCTATGGTGTTGTGGCTAAGTAAAGGTGACAATAATACAGCTTTCTTTTACAGTAAGGCTACAAAGAGGCTTAGGAAGAATTTGATTCAAGGAATAAGAGATGGGAATGGAGCTTGGGTGACCAACCAAGATGACATTGGAAATGTGATGGAGAGTTACTATAAAGAACTTTTCTTATCCTCCAACCCGAATTTAGAAGCTGATTCTCTTGAGAAAATTCCATGCATGGTGACTGATGAGATGAATGGTGATTTGATGAAGGAATTTACAGAATTGGAAGTAAAGGAAGCCTTGAATCAGATGGCACATCTAAAAGCGCCAAGTCCAGATGGCATGCCACCCTTTTTCTACCAACACTTTTGGTCGACAATGCAGCATGATGTTACTTTAACCATTCTCTCATGGTTGAACTTAGGTATCCTACCCAAACCCATCAACCATACTCTCATTACTCTTGTTCCGAAAATAAATAATCCTGAATGTGTGTCTAATTTTTGCCCTATTAGTCTTTGCAATGTTCTATATAAGATTTATTCTAAGGTCTTAGCAAATAGGTTGAAGAAATTTTTACCTTCCTTAATTACGGAACATCAATCTGCCTTTATGAAGGAAAGACTTATTTCAGACAATATTATGGTTGCATTTGAGACCCTTCATCATATGAAGCAACATAATTTAGGAAATCATGGTTTTATGGCTATCAAATTAGACATGAGTAAAGCCTACGATCGGGTGAAATGGGTGTATTTGGAGAAGCTCATGGAGAAAATGGGTTTTTGTGCTAGATGGGTAGCTCTCATGATGAGTTGTGTGAAGACGGTGTCGTATTCTATTATGGTGAATGGAGAGCCCATTGGAATGATCTATCCTAAAAGAGGAATTAGACAAGGAGACCCCTTATCTCCTTTCCTTTTCCTTTTATGCATGAAAGGCCTTTATGCTCTCATCAAACACTCGGCGAGGAATGGGGATATTAAAGGTTTTTCCTTGTGCAAACGAGGCCCTAAACTAACCCATTTGTTTTTTTGCAGACGATAGCCTACTTTTCTACAGGTCAATCACTGAGGATTGCAATAATGTCCTGAAGTTGTTTGGTGTATATGAATCTTGGTTAGGGCAAAAAATCAACAAAGACAAGGCCGCAATCTTCTTTAGCAAGTCCACCACGGATGAAGCAAAATCAAGCATAAAGAATCTCTTCCAAGTTCAAGAAGTGAAGTCTTATGAGAATATTTGGGGTTTCCCTCCCTTGTGGGTAGGGGGAAAAAGGCTAGCTTCAACTATATAAAAGAGAGAGTTTAGAGAAAACTTCAAGGTTGGGAGGGTAAATTGTTGTCACAAGCTAGGAGAGAGGTCCTTATCAAATCCGTGATCCAAGCTATTCCTACCTATGCTATAGGTTGCTTTAAATTACCTTTGGGGCTTTGTGATGACATTGAGACAATGATAAAGAAGTTTTGGTGGGGACAAAGGGGCAATAGAAGGAAGATTCATTGGATCCAGTGGAGCGAATTGACTAAGTCCAAAATGGTAGGTGATATGGGCTTTCGCGACTTGGCTTATTTTAATGATGCTCTTTTGGAGAAACAAGCTTGGCGGCTCTTGCATAATAAGGAAACTCTCTTTTACAAAGTCTTTAAGGTGAAGTTTTTCCCCAACCACTCTCTCCTAGAAGCTAAGGAATCTAGTTCTGGGTCTTATGCTTGGAAGAGTATTTTACAAGGTCGTGATGTCATCCTAGATGGGGCGTGTTGGAGGGTGGGGGATGGAAAATCAATAAAGATTTGGCAACACCATTGGCTGCCCCGAAAACATCCTACTAAGGTACTTTCCCTAATGGTGAAATCAATGGAAGAAGCCACAGTGAAATGTTTAATTGACAAGGGCACTAGAACATGGAATGCAGCAATGGTGGATGGGATTTTTGCACCTCAAGAAGCGGAAGAAATAAAAAATATTCCATTGGCTAGAAAAGAAACGGAGGATACACTATATTGGCCATGGGA
Source organism: Quercus robur (assembly GCF_932294415.1). Taxonomy (NCBI): domain Eukaryota; kingdom Viridiplantae; phylum Streptophyta; class Magnoliopsida; order Fagales; family Fagaceae; genus Quercus; species Quercus robur. The sequence continues at coordinate 75,360,035 of NC_065538.1, read as the reverse complement.
GCAAGATGGGAGATATAGTTGCAAAACGGGCTATAGATTCTTGAAGGAAGATGAAGTGGGTTTTCAGGTATCGGAGCATCAAGACCATGAGAAAGAGCTATGGAAGAAGATTTGGGCTCTTGAATGTCCTAATAAAGTAAGAAATCTAATTTGGAGGGCATGCCGTAATTCACTCCCCTCAAAATGCAACCTTATGCGTCGAACAATTATTACCGAGCAAAGGTGTGATCGGTGCAAGGAAGAAAATGAAGACATTGTGCATGCGGTATGGAGTTGCAAGGGGCTGAACGAAGTATGGGAAGTGGATAATACTTGGAGTTTTAGGAACCAAAGGAGCTTCTCAAGCTTTAGTGAGCTACTGATCTGGGTATTTGAGAACAACAAGAAACTGGTACTGTTTACCTTCATCATATGGTCCATATGGCATCAAAGGAACCAGGTACGAACCCAGCAAGCACACCGCCCTTTATACCAGCTTTTCCAGTGGGCTCATGACAATTATTTGGAGTTTAAAGCTCTGAAAACAGCACCAGTTCCCAGTAGGACAAAGAGGAGAGTATAGTGGAAACCTCCTGACCTGGATTCATACAAAATCAACTTCGACGGAGGTACTTTCGCCAGAGAAAAGTGTTCTGGTCTAGGTATCATAGTCCGAGACAAGGAGGGATTGGTTATTGCAGCCATGGCTACTCGGGTTCCTCAACTCCTCCAGGCAATAGAGATTGAAGCTTTGGCTGCCAACAAAGCTCTTGAGTTTGCACAGGAGATGGGCATTTTAGATGTAGTACGGGAGGGTGACTCCTTCTGGTGATGGCGGCGTTAAATTCTAAGGATCCTGGACTGGCTCCTTATGGTTTGATGATACAAGACTCTTTATCTTTATCATCAGTTTTTTCCAAATTGTCCTACTCTCACACTAAGAGAGAGGGCAACACAGTTGCACACAATTTGGCTCAGTTAGCAGTTAATTTACCAAATTGTGTAATATGGATGGAAGATGTTCCATTTGATGTACTATCCTTTTACCAAGCTGATTTAGCTGGTATTTCCTAATTAAAGCATCACTATGCAGTTTCTCAAAAAAAAAAAAAAAAAAAAAAAAAAAAAAAAAAAAAAAAAAACTATGACAAGCATCATTTTATCTATGATCTTTATTCTTATTGCTCATACTAATGTTATTCTTGTTGCAATTGTTGATCTATGCACTTGGTTAGTTTCATCTTTCTTATATTTGGGTAAAAATGAATTTACATAATTTGAGATTTTTAAAGGTCATATAAGTAATTGTGAAAACTTTTGGAATATGTTAAAAGAAATAGGGTCTTATTGCAAAATTGTTTGTGGATCTTATGGAAATTAATGAGAATAATGAGAATTAGTGGAGTACAAAGATAATTTTATGAAAAAGCATAAGGCCTTGTTTGGATTTCCCTAAACTAAGTTAACAAATCCCAGTTTTGTTAACTTATAACCCAAAATCGGTGGGACCCACGGGTAGCATGCTTGTTTAGATGAATTTCCAAACCATTAACTCAGTGATGATATCTCATAATTTTGAGTGATGGGTGAACAATTTAGGAAACATGGTGAGACTATTTTCAAGTTAAGAGTTTTGAGTTATCAGTAGCAGTTTTGTAAATTTCCAGCAAACACAGGTAGTCTGTTGCCGTTATAGTGCTTTTGCAATGCAATCAATGCTAAATGGGACCCAGTGAGTGACATAAATGTGGGTTTTTGAATTTGAGATAGCTGTGAAAATCTTCAACCAAACGAGCATGAAAGTGAGTTATGGGTTTTATTGAGTTAGAGTTGTGAGATATTGGAATATGAGTTTGAGTGAAGAGATTTGAGTTATGAGTGTTGGAATATAAGTGAGTGACAAACCAAACAAGACATAACTCATCCGCTTACACGTGAAGCATGACTCACCTACTTAAGAATGAACCATTACTCACCTCCTTATAAGTACATTTCTTCAGTTCTTCTACCTACTCTTTGGTTTGAGCAGAATTTGATTTAATATCTTTGAATTAGAAAGTTTGCCAATTTTTACACTCACAATTCTAAATTAAGTTACACAAAAAAAAATGTAAGATAATAGTATAATTAAAGATTTATTTACTTAATGAGTTTCAATTAACCAAATTAATAAACTTTTATTTGTTATTGAATAAAAAATTCGAATCCCATTCACACACAAAAAAAAAAAAAAAAAAAAAAAAAAACCAAAAAAATAAAGCAATCATTGGACGTAAACGGTATATATATAGTGGGTCAGTAGCATTAAGATCTTGAGTTTGAATATAAATCTCCCCAAAGCGCACCGTTTTGGTCAGAGATAAGGAAAAAAAAAAAAAATAGTGTGCATGGCTGATTTGCCTATCGAGTTTCAAAACGACGTCGCTTGCTTCTGTTTCCTTCAACCCCTTCGTTCGTGAGCGCCATAAAGCTTCCCAATACCTTCATTCGTTCACCATTCTCTCTGCTACTTACTGGTACGTATTCAATTTTCCCACACTCAATAAATATATATATATTTTTAAAATTTTAAATTTAGGGCTCTGAAGCTTGAATTCATTGCATTCAAATTAGTTTCTTAATTTAATCTCACATTGTGTGTGTGTGTGTGTGTGTTTTTTGAACATCTATATATATATATATATATATATTTATAGGACAACTTGCTGTTCTTAATGTCCCATTGCTAGAATTTATGAATTGGATTCGTTTTTACATTAGTTTAATTGTAAAAACATGTAATTCTAATGAGAAAGTCTAGAGACATTTAAAATTTGACACGTGCTGATTTGATAAATTGTTTGCTGTAGGTAAAAAAGTGATGTTAGTGGTAGACCCAGATGAGAGTCAGTAAAAGCTCGTCAACTCACTTGGTGTGAAAAATGTTGTTATTTTTTTTTTTTTGGGTGTTAGTAGCATTACTCAATTTATTGTACAAGATGTAAAGTAGCATGCTTTTTAGGATTTGCCTTTGTTAAAAAAGTAGGCTGATTAATCATTAAGTTGAATGTGTATGGTAAGGCAGGACTTGATGCTTTGTTAAGCTTGAAATTTTGTCTTTTTTGGGTTAATCTATACTTTTGGCATTGGTTCAGGATGGTACTATATGTATGTTGATTAACGTTTTTTTTGGATGATTGGGCTTTCTGGGGCTTCTAGATGTCTATAAGGATCTTGAGCACTAAGTTTTCATTTTGTTGAAGATGTCTTTATGTTCAAATGCACAATCAACTGAGGTTGGGCATTGTGGTCGTTGAAATGCTTCCGGTGATAATGAATGTAATGAAAGTTCTTTGAGCAATGAGGAGGACAGGGGAGGAGGATGAGGATGAAGATGTGGATTTCAATCTGTTTCTAAAGGAAACCCTTTCATCGGAAACTTCTTTGAGCTTGGGCTCTGAAATTGATGGTTTGGATGGTGAAGTTGACAGTTGGGGAAAGACTTTTGATAATAGTTTGGGATTTAATTCGTTGAAGCCAACAAGTGAGGTGCAAAACTCAGCTGTTGGAGATTCTGTTTCCAGAACTCCTAAGAAGAGAAAATCTTGCTCAAACTCCCAACCAAAAGCTGATACTGTTCAAACAAAGGACAATGTTAGTGAAATTGATTATATTGATGTTTTGGTAGGAGACTTAAGTAATACAGCACAATCCCAGAAGCCTGTAATAGATTTAGAGAATGAGGATGCTGTCTGCACACGTACTAGGGTCTGTTATTCCCTTGCAAGTTTCACACTTGATGAACTCAAGACTTTAGTGGAGATGGTGATGGTCAGTCAAATCAAGAGAATGAAATTGTTGATGATGAAGATGAATATAATGATGCGGATTTTGAGACAGAAATTCAAGAGTTGCTTGAGAGTGATGTTGATGAAAGTACTTGAGATAAAACCCAAAAGAAGTATGGGGGAGCTGGATGGCGGCCAGAGACTAGGCAGAACAGGCGCCAATAAAACTCTGCCCAATATAAAAAGAAGCTTTCAGGACAGGAGAAGAGGCCATTAGGTCCTCTCTTGCCAGTTTTGCAGAATGGACCAACTGCAATCTTCCCTACTAATTGTGGGATAACTTTGATGCCTCATTCTTGTGCAGCAGAAGATGGTTCTATAAATGGGTTTACTCTCCACCAAATAGGCCAGTTACATTGTTTGATACATGAACATGTGCAACTTCTCATTCAAGTATTTTCTGTGTGTGTTCTTGACTCTTCTTGGCAACACATTGCTTCCCAGGTTCAGGGATTGATTTTTGAGATGCTTAAAAAACATAATGAAGTATTAGCCTGGAAAAGTGTCCCATATCCTAGTATTTGTTTTTACCCTCCATATGTTTGCTCATCAGTGCCAGATGAACATCCGAGAGTCGCCCCAGCACAATGCAGTTTAGAATCATTTCCTTCATTTAATACACAAAGAGTTTGCTCTCCTGTAAATAACCAGATGTTAGCTTCTCAAAACATGTATCCTTCTAAAGGAAGATGTGTACATGTTTTCAATGAGCAAGTGGGTTCTTTCCAAAACATCGAGGACTCTTTCTGGGTGCCCTTGATAAGTGGTCTGGTACTGTCCATCTTGGATGTGGCTCCACTCAATATAGTTGGAAGATATATGGATGATGTTTCTACTGGTATGTCATTTAGAAGCTTTCAAGTGTTTTTCATGCTTTTACAATCATATACTTGTTCAAAAGTTTAACCTCTGTATGCTTTTCCATTGATATGAAATTCTTTTCATAGCTGTTCAGCACTATCAACATTGTCCTGTGAAATCTAGTAGTGATGCTCCCTTTGAAAGAAAACCACTGTTTCCCCTTCCTTCTTTCCCGTTGTATACTGAAGCTAATTCTGAAGTTTTAAGGGGACCCATTACCTCAGCTGTTAACATGGTTTCATCCACAGCCAGTCAACAATTGCCTAAAAAAACAATGGCTGCTGCACTTGTAGAAAGCACCATGAAGAAATCAGTTGTTTTCGTTACCAAGGAAATTGTAAAGTTAGCTCAAAGATTTTTTTCCTTTCTTCAACCCTTCATTATTTCCACATAAGCCACCCTCTGCAGCTGTTATAAATCGGGTGATTTTCACTGATGCAGAGGATGAGTGAGTTACATGTTTTCTTCTCTGTTTGACTGTTTTATTGCTGAATTGGTGGCTTTACTTGATCTTGATTACTTACTATTTTCAGTTTTAAAATGCCTTCATTTCAAGGTGCATTGCTTTTCATAGTCATACTTTTGTCACGGTATAAGAAAAAGACTCATGAAATTTAAATGTTGAAATCAAGGCTAATGCATTTGACTTTAGGTATGGATACTAATGGCATAGGTTTTTTCTTTTGACAAAAATAATGGAGTTGATGGGATGTTAGGATCCATGTCTTAGATATAACATCATAAAAAATGAAAAATCTTGGGTTTGATCTCTAACAGGAATCTCTCTTATGATTCACAATTTTTTCACAATCCTTAATGCTTTCTTCACCTATTAAAATAGGAATATTGTTTTATATAATGGGAGATGAAAGTATATCTAAAAAAGGTTTTTCTGCATAGTAAATTTTACTGTAGGTCTGACTAATGGTGGAACGGTAGCTTTAAGATCTCTATTCATGATTAAATTTATTTCAAGTATGCAAGTATGTGATTAAATCACAAAAAGTTTTTTCATTTTTATTCCTAGGTGGGTCCCATTTAATTCTGTTGTTGATGATGGTGATACGCATTAACCTTTATGTTGAAGATTTGTTTCCTGTAATTACTTCCAAGTGCCATGGTCATGGTTAATGCCGGCTATTAGCGCTGGAATACAATACGAATTGGAAGGCTATTCAACAATGGTTTCTTCCATGCAAATCGAGGCATCAGGTAGTTCTAGACTTTGAATTTCAAACACAAAATTGTTCTGGTAATCGTTGTTTAGACAGAATTCTAAGCTTGCTTAGACATTTGTGTTTCTATTCCTCCTGCTCTTTCTGTAAAGGAGGGATGGAGCTACTTATGGCATAGGAATGCAAAACAATTTATATATATATATATATATATATGTATATATATTTGTTTTCTTGGGTCCAAACTACTAAGAGCGTGAAAGTCTTTTATTTCGATCAAAAGATGAAAGGAAACTAGATGCTTTTTATTTTTTCATTGATAAGCTACAATTGCACCTAGTAGTTTTTAAACCAACAACTTCACCCTCCAACCATTCTTGTGGAAGGGGGAAGTATCATTTGAGCCAAATCTCATTGGAAAGAAACTAGATAGGTTGTAATACTCAATTGAAATTATTGTTTGCTTGATGGATATGGTAATGTGTTTTGTGTGTGTATGTGTACACATCTAAGGCTAATATTAAAATTATTAAAGATGAGGTTCTCTTAGCAAGTACATTTCTTCCACTCACTAGATATTTAGAGAGGTTATATGGTGGGTTTTAGAAAATAAAAACTTTCCTCTAAAGTATATTAAGATTATATATGATGTAGTTGTAATGGTGTGGGAACAAATGGAATTGTCCCAAGTGAGTTTCATATCACTATAGTTTTTCATCAAGCATTAGCTTTAAGTCCATCTCTTTGCATTGGTTATAGATGAATTTACTAGATTGATTCAAGATGAAGTTGCTTGGTGTATGCTTTTTGCAAATGATATAGTTTTTGTGGATGAAACTAGACATGGAGTCAACTCCAAATTAGAAATTTGGAGGGATGCTTCAAAATCTAAAGGTTTTAGGTTAAGTAGGTCTAAAATAGATTGCATGAAATGTAAGCAAAGGATAAATAAAGATGGAGTTGTAAAACTTGATGGTCAAGAGATACCAAAGAGTTAGTGCTTTTGATTTCTTGGATCTGTAATTCATAATGATGGAGAGATTGAAGAGGATGTGAACTATAGGATAAGAGCAAAGGTGCGTCTGGAGTATTGTGTGATTGTAAAATACCTATTAAGTTAAAGGAAAGTTTTAGAAGACTGCTGTAAGACTAGCCATGCTATATGGTACTAAATGTTGGGCTATAAAGAAGCAATATGTTTATAAAATGTGCATAGATGAATGTTAAGATTTAAGATGGATAAATGGAAATACAAGGAAAGATAGACACAAAATGAATATATTCGTTTAAAGATTGAGGTGGCTCCTATTAAGAAAAAGATGAGGGAGAATTTCTTGAGATGGTATGGTCATGTGCAAAGGAGAGCAACTAATGCACTAGCGAGGAAGAATATTTCATTTAAGTCAAGGGAACGAAAAGAAGTAGAGAAATACTTAAAATAACACTAGTAAAAGTAGATGGCTCAGGCTCTATATCAAATTGTGGCCATCCTGATCAATTGTTCTTCAATCCCATATGATCCTGGAAACACCTCATACATTTATTACAGAGAATCTTAACTTATTAAAAAAAAAAAAAAAGCCAAAAAAAAAAAATGACATGTTAACAAGGAGGTTACAAGGAGAATGTTTTTTTTGGCTACGACAGAATAATGAATAAAAATACATATAGTTGACTTTGAATACTCTGTTGAGCCCAAAAGTTTGGGAGTAAAGGCTTTGTTGTTATTGCACCCTTGAAGCCCTCTTTGTTCGGAAGCTGCTTTTTATTAAACTAAGAATCCACAATTCTGATCCATCTCATTTTGGTTGGCTTCACACTGGGAGGTGATGCAATACAGCCCAGGCTTCACTGCCGAGAGCTGTCTGAATTTCAAACAACAATAAAATCTAAAATAATAAATTTTGGAATAATTTTGTTTGTGCTCCCTTCATCATAAAAAAAGAAAAAGAAAAAGAAAAAACCACCACTTGGAGCCTTTTTATAGAGCTTCTAGGAATATGAAGCATACAATCCCTCAAAATCCTCAACTAAAAATAAATTAAATAGTCCGTGTTAGAAATACTGAATGATTGTATTGTATTTCTCAGTAAAAGAATACACATGAGTGTCTTTATATAGGAGGCATATAAGTGCAGTACAAGTAAGAGTGTAGTACAAGAATGTGTGCTATACAAGTAATCTAGTTGGGCTTAAAGCTCATAACACTATACACATTAACAACCCCCTCAAACTGAAATCTTATCCCTATTAGAAAAAACATGAAATCTGATCCTCACCGATCCCCACCTGAAAAATCTAAAGAAAGAAAAAAGAAAAAAAAGAAATATGAGTTTTCAAACAACAATAAAATTTAAAGAAATAAATTCTGAAATAATTTTGGTTGTGCTCCTTGAATTAGAGGGTTTGTGCAGGTTATGCTTTTAAAAAGTCCCATTTCCATTCCTAGCTTTTTGGTTAATTAGTTTTACTAGATGTGAGTTTACTTATGGGTGTTTGTGTATTCGATATCCTCTCTTTTTGAGGATTTTTTTTTCTTTTTTTTTTCACATGATAATGGATTAATATGGTCAATTATTTTTTTGGTCATTATGTACACTGTTGAATAAATATTGCAGTTGGTTTTAGAGTTTCATGATCGTGATGATAGGGAGTCGTAGTATTTGTTAGTTCGTTTAAGTTCTGAAGTTTAATGTCACGTTGGCATTAGGTGTGTTGTAATTCATCAACATAATTGTCATGATTAAGCAATTGTTGACTATTTTAATTGACATGTACCACTTTTGTTGTAGATTTTTGTCAGGCAAAAGAATCGTTGCTCATCTAAAGCACCAGAAAATCCCATAAAGGTATTTCAACAACCTCGAGCACAACCAAGATAAATTATAAATTATTTTGATCTCATCTTATCTCATCCTAATTGATAGTCATCTTAAGCATTTATTTTTTATTTTTTATTTTTTATATTGTTAAGTTACACATGCATCCAATGGGTCTTGAAGCCACAACATCACCCTCTACCTAGAACTTATAAATAGAGGAGATATAGCAATTTTTTTTAATTGTATAAAACAATGCTGCTAATTTGTGGCTTCATCTTTATCTATCTCCAAAATTTATCATTCTTGGTTGTGATCTCATGGCCTCTTTTTTTTTTGATAAAGTAATAAGAGTTTTATTGCAAAATAAAAACTCTCTATGGCCATGATAGTGAACACAAAGTAACTTTAAAAAGTACAAGAAGATTAAGTGGAAGATCTAAGAGAGTGGATATGCATTCTTGACTTGTCAACCAAACATTTTATCACATTGATGGTCAAGAAAAATTTATGGTATTAGGATGTTGGAATATTTTAACTTGTGATTTGTTGGTCTTATATCATTGCAGGAAGTGGTATTTAGTTAGATTGTTTTGGTGGATAAACATATATGCCATCTGAACATGGTGAAACATTTTGGGCATTTGGGTTATGTCCTCCTTTTGTTTACTACTTCCATCTTTTTCTGTCTCCAAAATTTATCATTCTTGGTTGTGATCTCATGGACTCTAATTAAAACTGAGTGGATATGCATTCTTACTCTTCAACCAAACATTTCATCCACTGATGGTTGAGAAAAATCTATGGTATTTGGATGTTTGAAAATTGTAATAGTTAATTTTTAGGTCTTATATCATTGCTGGAGGCGGTCTTTAGTTAGATTGTTTTGGTGGATAAACAAATATGCCATCTGAACATGGCAAAAGCAGATGAGCAATTTGTTTGTTGGTAAACTTTTAATGTAGTTGTTTTCTACTTCATGCAGGCAGTTTGGAGAATGAAGACCTCTCCATTGACTGTGGAAGAGATAACATGTATTCAGGAGGTAAATTCAACCTAGAGATGTTTGAATTTATTATTTTTCTTAAGAGGATTTCTGTTTGATTGATTGCTGTGTGATTTACTATCTGATCCAAATCTCCCAGGGACGTAAGGTTTATAAATTAGATTGGATGTCTGTGTGGCGATTTTTTGTCCCACATAGAGAACCATCTTTGCTACCTCGGCAGTGGCTCATTGCCTTTGGAACTCAGAGGTCATATAAGCAGGATGAAGCAAAAAAGGAGAGGCAGTGTTTGTATGAGTCAAAAAGAAAAAAAGTGCAAAACTGGAGGTTTGGCAAGTTGGCAAACTGCATCTGAAAAGGAGGTTTGTTAACTTTGAGCTAGAAAATCTTCATTGAAATTCAACTCTTCACATCTTCCCATTGCTTTTATACAGTATTCTAATTAGTTTTCCATGGATCAGATAACTTTGTCTGAATTGCTAATAATTATTAAAACATGCACAAAATTGTGCTTTTTGCTGTAAACTAGTTGGCCTCTGCTATGAGACACTTAGTGAAATCTTTGTTCATCATCTATTAAGCTTTCTAGTGTAATGATAATGTTGAATAGAAATGGGAAATATGGTCTATAAATTATTGAATTAGAAAAACAGAAATCATGAATTTACTTATTAAATAATGCTTGCACGTAACCTTGTTAATGTGTAAATGTGTTCTTACTCATATATTATTATGTGCATGCATGTTTCTATGCATTATATGGTATTCTTGTACTGAGTGCACCTCCGCATTACTCATTTTCAATGAGGTAGAACCCTAGAAGAGTTGGTCTCAGACTGGGCTTGGCTCATAAACCTTACTATAAAGCTCAGCTTCATCTTGTAAATGATAATTTAACTTTATACAGTTGTATTTGCTACAGGATGATCAAGCTGAAAATGCTGGAGGAAAGAATAAAAGTGGAGATGAGAGCACAGATAATGCTGGGCAAGGTTATGTTCATCAAGCGTTTTTAGCAGATTGGAGGCCAGGTGGCTTCAACCTCAATTCTTCTGCCCGTCCTTGCAGAAATGTGAAAGACAAAAGCCTTCCTAGGGATACATTATAACAAGAGGGTACTCATATAAGGGAGCAGCAAATTTATGATGGGTCCAGAGAGACTCAACTCCAGACTGGAATCATGTACAAGTTTTCAACTCTATCAGTGTACCTGGGTATTTCATCTCAGTTTGCTAGTGCTAGAAATGGTACATCTAATAAAATGGAACCAAATCATCCAGGTTCTGGTATGACATTGAATACCAGAAAATCCCAATTCTTTTTTCAGCCTTATTGTGGTCGTAGAAAAAGTGGTGCTTCTAATTACCACTTAGTGAAATTAGTGCTAGACTTGCCTCCTGTGAATCTTCCACAATCTGTTTGTGTAGTCTCACAGGCAGACTTCAAAGGCTTTCAGTTTGGAGCATCTACCAAGATTTCTGTGGCTGGAGGTGGTATTTGTAATTCTGGAATAGAAAATTTAGTTTCTCGAATTCCTCATGCTGTGAACTTGGGAAGCACCCATTCAGTAAAAGCTGTACAGAAAAAAAATAGTCTACTGAAAGACAATGTTAGACATTCACATCCAGAAGAATCTGAAATTGATAAGAATAAATGTATTCCTGAGGTAAGACGCATTGATTCTGATCTTCAGATGCATCATTTACTGTTCCAGTCCCCTGAAGATAGACGTCTGCCCTATTATTGATTGAACTGCAGCACTAGTACTTCTAGTTCTTTCATTTTCTTCTCAGGAAATCAGCCTCAATTGAACCTAAATCTCTTCCATAATCCTTACCTAGAAAACTATTTTGAAGGTTTTAATAAATCTCTGAAGTCAAGAGGAATCTAGAGTATCTTCTGGCATTGACTTCCATCCACTGCTACAAAGAACCGATCATGTATATACTGACTCAGTGACTACTGAGAAAGTTTTTGACGCTGTCCAGACTGAGTCACTATTAAGTCTTGATCTGGCTACTGGTGTTAATCTTCCAAGCCCTACAGAGAAAACTAATGAACTGGACTTGGAGATACACCTAAGCTATACATCAAGAAAGAAGAAAGGCATGGAAAGTAAAGATGTGACTGCATGTAATCCAACTGTCAGTATTGGCAGCATCACACTCCAGGTCTACAATGAAAACCCTAAACTTCAATGGCCCACATTATTAGCAGGGTGATATTTGTCCCACAGTTAGTACTGACCTTGTTTCAAGTAGCCATGGATTGCCGATACCAAGTAATAACATCAGCAGATATCACATGATGATATAGGTAACCGGTCTCATCCGGAGATTGTGATGGAGCAGGAAGAATTGAGCGACCCTGATGAAGAAATTGAAGACCATCTGAACATGTAGAGTTTGAGTGTGAGGAGATGGCTGATTCTGAAGGAGAGGATGGATCAGGCTGTGAACAAATTTGGTGTTCCAAAGTAAAGTTTGACCTTTTATATCTTGAAAGCTTCAGGGTCATCCCTCACAGAAGAACTAAAACTACTATAAAATTCGCCCTCTCATATTTTCTCAAGATGATTGATTGAACACAAAATTTTACTCGACAGACCTTTTTTTTTTTTTTTTTTTAAATAAAAAACTTGGTTTCCCATTTCAAACTTTTCAGCCATTTTGCTCTATCTTTGGTCCATTTCTTCTTACAAAGTAGGCATGATCAGTTGAAAACAGAATAGTTACTATTAAAGTAATTGCTTTTTATAAAGCTTTAGCATGACCGTTTCTTCTTTGAATAATTGCATATGATTGAATCCTATTTTGATAATTTGCATAACTATAATAATGAACTAGGATTATTCCATTTTCATTTTTAGGCAAGATTCAAATCTAAGACATACCTAACCAGCCCCAGCCATTCTCTTACTACTGAATCCAATACCCCAGGTGCCATTTAATTGGCCAAGATAAATCAAATGCACCTTGTGTTTTGATATTGCAAACATGCCCTCCTTCATTTTCTAGGACTTCTATATTCTATGTTGGCCTTGTTAAATATTAGCAACGCGATATGTTATATCATGTTGTGTATGCTAGAGTGGATGCGGAAGGGGAAGCATAGAGGAGGAACACTGAGAACACGAGGGTTACGTGGTTCAGCCTTACGGTCTACATCCACGGAGGAATCCCTTAAGGGCTACATCTTTATTATCTGAGAGTGTAGTACAATAACCTCCTGTGTTACAATGAACCCTAACATGAGTATATATAGGCGACTAAACCCTAGATTACTAGTACAAGCAGGAATGGGCTTGGGCCTATTACATTGGGCTAATATGTCTAATATATATCTCTAACACCCTCCCTCAAACTCAAGGCGGAAGCTCGATGAAGGCTTGAGGTTGGATAAGCATGAGAAGATCACTTGGAGATGCCTTGAAGAATGCCTTTGAAGAAACCACAATGAAGAATGTGCCAAATGTCCAATTTCGAAGTTTCAAATGAAGAAACGGAGGCCAAAATCCGAATCTACGCGAAAAACTGAGCAAGATAGGCCATTTTGGGAATTTTGACTTTTGGTCAAAAGTCAACGCAAAAAGTCAAAGTCAACTGGTCCAGAGTCAAAGTCAACAGTCAAGTGCTCACGGGTCAGATCCGGGTGGTCCGGGTCGGGTCGGTCCGGGTCAACGACGTGGAGCTGACGAGACGACACTGCTGACGTGGCTGATGACGTGTCGCTGACGTGGACTAGGGCTGACGTGGACGTGCTTGCATGGCTGCTGACGAGGAGTGATGACGTCATCCGGTGACGTCAGATGACATCAGCAGGAATTTTCCGGCGCTGGCAGGAGCGTGTGAACTTCACCGGCGCGTGGAGGAGATGCCGGAAACTTGTGAGGCGCGTGGAGGCGCGTGTAAGCTTGATTGAGGCCCGTAATTTCAAGTTTCGTAGATCGGCGGACGAGGAGGACGACAGGGCGGCGCGTGCGCCCAGAAGACGATCTGGAAGTCAAGAATCTATGGCAGCGCGTGACAATTTTCGAGAGGCTTCTGCGGCGCGTGGAGGCGTGTGAGAGCTTGTTTGATTACCAGATTCTCAGGCCAAGTGGATCGGTGGACGACAAGGCCGGCTTGGCGGCGCGTGTGACTGAGATCCGAGCTGGGAGTCGAGAATCTTCGGCGGCGCGTGTGAGAGTTCCAGGAGCCATTGTCCGCGCGTGGTGGCGCGTGCGGCTGCCGTTGGAGGTCGGGTTCCTGGGTTTTGGTCGCGATATGCCGTGGAGCACGTCTGTGGTGTTGGCTTCGTCAGGCGAGGCTTGGATTTGCGTAGATCTGATAGGGAGAGACACGGATTGCTTGGGTTTGAGGATTTGGACACAACAGGGAGCCATGGCGGCTGCGAGATGCTGTGGAGTCTAGATCCAGCAAACAAGCATGTGTGACTTCTGTTGGCGGTGTGCACGTGAGAATCTTCTTTGTTTGCTAGAGATATTTGTTTGATGCCAAGAACGGAGTTTGGCTCTGATACCATGTTAAATATTAGCAACGCGATGTGTTATATCATGTTGTGTATGCTAGAGTGGATGCGGAAGGGGAAGCATAGAGGAGGAACACTGAGAACACGAGGGTTACGTGGTTCAGCCTTACGACCTACATCCACGGAGGAATCCCTTAAGGGCTACATCTTTATTATCTGAGAGTGTAGTACAATAACCTCTTGTGTTACAATGAACCCTAACATGAGTATATATAGGCGACTAAACCCTAGATTACTAGTACAAGCAGGAATGGGCTTGGGCCTATTACATTGGGCTAATATGTCTAATATATATCTCTAACAGGCCTAAAGCATATTATGGTGTTATGCTTTAGGCCGTGTAGATGTTGGTCTGGTCTCTTTATTTTTTACTGTCCCACCATCTCTTTCTCTCCCTCCCTACCCCAACCCCCATCTTTTCCGTGAACTTCATTTTTATTTTTATTTTTTATGGGAGAGAAGCTAATTATTATTTTGGATTAAGAGTCTATGTTCCTTTTCATATATATAAATATATATATATATATATCTATATATATATATATATATATAAATTTTTTTTTTATTTTTCTATTTTGTCTCTTGTTAATAGGAGGACCAGAATATTGCATTTGAAAATCTAAGTGACATGTGAAGGTGTCTTTGATTCGTCTTTGATTTTAGATCCGCTGCTGGTATGTGTTTTTGGGTTTTTGGGTCTTTACCCTTTGGGACTGCGAGAAAAGAATTGGACCCGGTTAGACTTGATTTGACAGCGAGTCAGATCCAGACTCGATCAGACTTTAGTCGATCTTTCTTTTTCTCTAACAGAAAAACCGACTTACTCAGCAATCACAAATTTCCCACTCTTTCTTTGAGCGCACACTCTCTCTTGGAATTCCCTCTCTCTACACACTCTCTAAAGTAGAAATAGACTAAACACCTACTTACTCAGCAAGAAATCACAAATCACTTTCTTTGGCTAAAAATCATCGTGTCTCACCCTCAAATCCCTAGTGGCACCAAATAAGTCTAAACACTTAAACTTTGATCTGAATTGAAACCCAAAATTGAGTATTGTGAAATCAAAGAACATGGTGGAAGACAAATCGAAGAAAACAAAGCGAGCCGAGAGAGGAACCAAAGATGGAATGGACAAGGAGCCAATAGAAGAAGGTGTCTTTGATTTGCCTTTGATTTCAGATCCGTTGTTGTTATGTGTTTTTGGATTTTTAAGTCTTTACTCTTTTTGGGATTGCGAGAAAAGAATTGGATCTTGTCAGATCCGATTTGATAGCGAGTTAGACCCAGACCTAAACAGACTTTAGTCGATCTCTCTCTTTTTCTAACAGAAAAATTGACTTACTTAGCAATCACAAATTTTCCACTCTTTCTTTGAGTCAACACTCTCTCTCAGAATTCCCTTTCTCTCTCTACACACACTCTCTCTAAAGTAGAAATTGAAAAAACACCTATTTACTCAACGAGAAATCACAAATCACTTTCTTTGGCTGAAAATTATTGTGTGTCTAACTCTTAGATCCCTAGTGCCGCCGAATAAGTCTAGACTCTCAAAATTTAATCTGAATTGAAACCCAAAATTGAGTATTGGGAAATCAAAGGAAATGGTGGAAGGCGATTCGAAGAAAACAGAGCGAGCCAAGAGAGAAACCAAAGATGGAATAGACGAGGAGCCAATAGAAGAATGTGTCTTTGATTCGCCTTTAATTTCAGATCTGCTGATGGTATGTGTTTTTGAATTTTTAAATCTTTACTCTTTTGGTTCTACGAGAAAATAATTGGACTTGGTTAGACCTGATTTGACAGCGGGTCAGACCTAGACCCGAATAGACTTTAGTTGATATCTCTCTTTCTCTAACAGAAAAATTGACTTACTCAGCAATCACAAAATTCCCACTCTTTCTTTGAGCCCACACTCTCTCTTGGTTTTCCTTTTCTCTCTCTACACACACACTCTAAAGTAGAGAAAAAAAAAAAAAAAAAAAAAACACACACACACATATACTTACTTAGCAAGAAATAACAAATCACTTTCTTTGCCAAAAAATTATCGTGTCTCACTCTCAAACCCCAGTGCTGCCGAATAAGTCTAGACTCTCAAACTTTGATCTGAATTGAAACCCAAAATTGAATTTAGATTAAAGTTTGAGAGTCTAGATTTATTTGGCACCAGGGATTTGAGAGTGAGACACGATAATTTTCAGCCAAAAAAAGTGATTTGTGATTTCTTGTTGAGTAAGTAGGTGTTTTTTCTATATCTACTTTAGAGAGACTGTGTGTAAGGAGAGAAAGGGAATTCCAAGAGAGAGTGTGGGCTCAAAGAAAGAGTGGGAAATTTGTGATTGTTGAGTAAGTTGATTTTTCTATTAGAGAGAGATCGACTAAAGTCTATTCGGGTCTGGGTCTGACCCGTTGTCAAATCGGGTCTAATAAGGTCCAATTCTTTTCTCGCTGACCCAAAAGAGTAAAGGCCTAAAAACCCAAAAACACATACCAGCAGTGGATCTGAAATCAAAGACGAATCAAAGAAACCTTCTTCTATTGGCTCCTCGTCCATTCCATCATTGGTTCCTCTCTTGGCTCGCTCTGTTTTCTTCGAATCGCCTTCCACCATTTCCTTTGATTTCACAATACTCAATTTTGGGTTTCAATTCAAATCAAAGTTTAAGAGTCTAGACTTATTTGGCGGCACTAGGGATTTGAGAGTCAGACACATGATGATTTTCAGCCAAAGAAAGTGAGCTGTGATTTCTTGCTGAGTAAGTAGGTGTTTTTTCAATTTCTACTTTAGGGAGTATGTGTAGAGAGATAAAGGGAATTCTGAAAGAGAGTGTGGGCTCAAAAAAAGAATGGCAAATTTGGGATTGCTAAGTAAGTCGGTTTTTCTATTAGAGAGAGATAGATCAACTAAATTCGAGTTTGGGTTTGACCGGCTATCAAATCGGGTCTGACCGGGTCCAATTCTTTTCTTGTAGTCCTAGAAAGGTAAAAACCCTAAAACACATCCCAGCAATAAATCTGAAATCAAAGAGACCTTCTTTTATTGGATCCTCGTCCATTCCAACTTTGGTTCCTCTCTTGGCTCGCTCTATTTTCTTTGATTCGCCTTCCACCATTTTCTTTGATTTCACAATACTCAATTTTGGGTTTCAATTCATATCAAGGTTTGAGAGTCTAAACTTATTTGGTGGCACTAGGGATCTGAGAGTGAGACACGATGATTTTCAACCAAAGAAAGTGATTTGTGATTTCTTGTTGAGTAAGTAGGTGTTTTTTCTACTTCTACTTTAGAGAGAATGTGTGTGTAGAGAGAGAAAGGGAATTACAAGAGAAAGTGTGGGCTCAAAGAAAGAGTGAGAAATTTGTGATTGCTAAGTAAGTCAATTTAGAGAGAGAGATTGACTAAAGTCTGTTCGGGTCTAGGTTTGATCCATTGTCAAATCGGGTCTAACTGGGTCCAATTCTTTTCTCGTAGACCCGAAAGAGTAAAGACCTAAAAACCCAAAAACACATACTAGCAGTGGTGATGGTAGAGATAGACTAGGTTGATTGTTGATCTATCAATACTAGTCAGTGTTGGTTATATTTCCTCGAATTTTCACAACCAAGAGGTGTCAGAGTGGAAGTAGAAAGGTGAGGAAGTTTGATCTTCATGGAGTCCTCATCTTCCCAAAAACTTGAACTAGGGGACTGGTGATTCATACATCTGCATACAAGACTATGATGAAGGTCTCTCTCCATTTGGTGAATATTTTCGTGAATGGAATGAGAAATTGCAGGAGTGATTTGGGGAAGTTGGGGTGGAGGGCTCTGGGTATGCTTTTCACATGGGCAGTTACTATGTTAATCCATTGGTTGATGTAATCATTATCAGTCAATTTGTTTTGATAGTTAGGTTTGTGTACAGATATTTTGCTTGTATATCCTCCATTGATCTCTCATTTTGGGGCCACTTTTGCTAACATAATGTAGTTTCACGAAATGGCAAAAATTGTTCATAACATCATGGAAATTTTTAACAGTTCTTACAGGTTGTAGTTTCTTGTGTGAAGTCTTGGTATATTAGAGATGCACTTTTGCCTTTGACCATTTGTTTTCAAGCTTCACCTTTTCATACTCATACCCTTTTTGTTAAAACACTCGTTTTTGCTTCAGCCTTCAATCACCCATAATGCAGTGTTAGGGTGATATTATTACAAAGTAAGCCAGTATCTAACTCTGCTTGGATGAATTTGCCATTTGTTAGCTGATGATGGTAATTGCAAGTAGCTTTTCAACCTAATCTAGTACGTGAGTTCTAATTTACTCAATTGGTAAAATCTTTTATCACTTATACCAAAAAAAATCTATTGATGTTTTTGTTTGATGGTAAAGAGCAATTATTATGGAACAAACTATGGTAAGGTCAATATTATGGTATCTATAAGGCCAAAAAAAAAAAAAAACTATTGTCTATTGTATGTTGAGCAAGATCATGATCCATGAGAGAGAGATTTTTTGGGGGCAAAAGTGCCATCCCAACAGGCCCACCAACCCAGTAGATATGAGCTCAATCCTCTAAGTCATCACATCCAAAAGACAGCCAACTGAGCCAAGGTGTACACTATACTAGGGTTTTAGGCCCAAACTTTTCCTTTTAAAAAGCAAAACAACGATTTTGTCATCCAAAAACTAGCAAAAAGAAAAGTACTTTTGTCCGTGTATATATATATATATATATGTGTGTGTGTGTGTGTGTGTGTGTGTGTGTGTGTGTGTGTGAATATATATAAGACAAAATTTAGTTACAAAATTGGTTTTAGTATAAAGCTATAAGCTGCTCTAATAAAATTGACATGTGTAACAATAACATGTGCACTGCATATGATTATTTAACTAAACTTAACTCAACAAACCCTAATTAACTAAGAAAGTATTTCATGCGTCGGGCGCATGAGACCTTTGTCTTACTAATAGGTGAATCCCATAAGAGTTTTATTACAAGTAGTTCTAGTGCCATATAAATTAGCACAATTTTTGCTGCAACTATCTTATGTATCAGACTGTGATTGACTGTCTATTATATTCACATAGATCTACAAATTTTTTTTTCACCACCTATATTCTCTCATGTGGATAATTGTGACACAAATTATACCATTTTTTTTGTATTAGAATTTTTCTTTAGCTAGTTGCTCAAAAAAATAAAAAAATTGCTACAAGACTTTTGCCAGTTAACTTAAGTACTTAATTATACCACCTATTAAAAAAAAAAAAAAAAAAAAACCTAATACGTGCACTCTCTTTCGTCGACTTCTTTGTAACCCAATAACCCAGCTCCAAACGGTCACCCCAAGCCCTCTTCTCCCTCCACCGCCGGCCCACCCAGTCTCCGACTCTCAAAGCCACCTTTTGTACCTCGCTCCGCCGCTCCACCGGTCAAAACTACCACCCTTTTACAGACGAACATAGACATCTGTATTTTTTTTTAAAGGTTGGTCTTCCAGTAATACTAAACTTCTTTTTGTTTTATTCATTGATAACTTTTATCCCTTCATTTTTTTTTTTTTTTTTTTTAGTTTTTGTAAAATTTGGAGTGTTGTAGATTAATGTGGTTGAATTCTTATATTTGAAATACTTACTTTTTTTTTTTTTTTTTTTTCTATTAATTTTTTTTCCCAGAAAGATTTGTATTTGATTATTAATGTCAGTTTTGGATTTGCTGGTTTTGTTTGATTATTAATGCACTGTTTGTGTAGTGTAGAAGAGGGTTTTGCTGTCCTGTACTATGGTATTGGTGTTCAGAGGCGGCCCTAAACATTTTGGGGCCTAAGGCGAGAACCAAAAATGTATGTATATGTGTATGTGTGTTTATGTATGTGTATGTGTATGAGTGTGTGTATGTATGTGTATGTGTATGTTTATGTTTATGTTTATGTATATGTGCATGTGTGTTTATGTTTATGTTCATTTATGTTTATGTATGTGTGGATGTTTATGTATGTGTATGTGTATGTGTATGTGTATGAGTATGTATGTGTATGTGTATGTTTATGTGTGTGCATGTGTGTTTATATTTATGTTCATTTATGTTTATGTATGTGTGTATGTTTATATATGTTTATATTTATAAACATAAATATAAACAACATACACATAAACATACATGGACACAAACACAAACAAACATACACAAAAACAAATAAACAAATATAAACATACATACACATAAATACGCATAAACAAATATAAACAAAAACAAACAAATATAAACATACATACACATAAACACACACACACACATAAACATAAACATACATAGACATAAACACAAATACAGACTGAGAAAAATTAAACTCTCATATAGACTCGAAAAAATTGCAAACTAATATCAATCCTTAAATAATTTCGTTAGTTACTTTGGTGTGCTAAATTGAGCCTTTATGTGTGTGTATATTTAAGTTTATGTGTGTGTATGTTTACGTTTATGTGAGTTTGTACGTGTTTATGTGTATGTGTGTTTATGTTTATGTATATGTATATTTATGTGTATGTGTATGTATGTTTATGTGTATTTGTATGTGTATGTGTATGTTTATGTATGTGTTGATTTTGGCTGGGTTTTGGCCATAGTGGTGGTCGTGATTTGATTTTGGCTGGGTTTCGGCAGTGGTGCGTGGTTGGAGGTGATGAGCTTGAAAAACTCCGATCATGAAGGTTTAGAAGGAGAGCTTGGTGGCCAGCCATGGAGCACAGTGTGACGTGGGTTGAGGCAGAGAGAGGATGAGAAGGAAACAGGAATGACCTTAGACATTTTGGGGCTTAAAGCGAGAACTAAAAATGGGGCTCTTTTTATACTTATATATTAATTAAATTAATGTTTATTTAATATTTTTATATTATATTTTTCATCATTATTTTCATTTTTTTCTAAATTATTTTGAAATTCATTATCAAGATTTGTTGTATTGCAAAATTGAACATCGTTTTCTTCTAAATTATTTTGGTGAATTTCTTGCTCATTTGTGATATTTTCATCTAAATTTTGTGTTAAATTTTGTTTATTACTAATAACAAATTTATCCATTGATCATTTTTTAGACTCAATTAATTTTTCTTTTTTTAAGTTTTTCATATCCAGATGCATATTTTATAGTAAACATTTCTAATCAAACAATATATTTATAAAGACTAAAATAAAAAATAACTTTCAAGTGTAGAGCAAATGATAAATAGAACTTGATTTATATAAAAAGTATTATTGTAGTTTCAGTGAACAATAACAAGTTTTTAGTAATCTCAACCTGCATAAATTAAAAAAAAAAAAAATTAAGCACAAGCATAACAAAAATTTAAGCACAGCCATAACACTAACACAAGACTTATTAATAAGACCCACCCAAAAAAAAAAAAAAAAAAAAAAAAACACAAAACAAATCCTATCTATAACAAATTTGTCCCTAGCTCTACATGGGCATATTCTCTCGGATGTTAAATGTTTGTCAAATGCTCTTCAATTTGTTAGATATTCTCATGTATACCGTCAAGGGAATAATGTAGCACACACATTGGCAAGAAGAGATCTGAGTGAGCCAAATCTAACTGTCTGGATGGAAGATATACCACCAGACATTCACCATATTGTGCAGGCTGATTTAGCCAATTTTGAAGAATAATGGTAGCAAGCTTCATTCTCTAAAAAAAAAAAAAAAAAAAAAAAAAAAAAACCTTGAAGGCCCAAGCTTAACGCCCAGTCCAGGGAGGGTCCAGGCAGCCACTGATAAGTGATAAACAAAGTTACAAAACCAGCCAGGGACAGGGAGGGCCCAAATAAACAAAGTTATCTTAAGTTCTTAACAAATAAAAGCCCAAATATTTATAATTTTATACCTGATTCCTTCCTGAACCTCAGAACCTGATACGGTGAGGTGAGCAGTTGAGACTTGAGAGAGGCGGAGAGCAGAGAATCAGAGAGAGGCTGAGGCAGATGAGACCAGACTGAACAGTGGAGACTGGAGACTAGAGAGAGGCGGAGAGCAGAGACTAGAGAGAAAGGTAAAATTTTTAGGGTTTTGATTTGTGATTGTTTTGTGGGTAATCTCTTAGACCGGATTTGTAGTTTATCTGGTCAATGATTTTGTTTAGAACCAATGTTTAATAGGATTTACCAAAAATTTTTGTTTTTTTGGTTAAAAGGATGTGCCAGATTATTTTTGTAATTCATTTTCTACTACCCGGTTGGTTCTTTTCTAAAATTTTGGGACTTGGGGGCCTTAGGCAATTGCCTAACTCGCCTAAGGGAAGGGCCGGCCGTGTTGGTGTTGTTTTTGTGATGCTAAATTTAGCCGGGTTGTAGGAATTGTATTCCTTTTTCTTTAGTATTGAATTTATCTTTGATTCATCTATAAAACAAAATTTGTTCTTGTTCATATTGACTTGATTTTCAAAAATATAAGTAACTGAGGGCAAGTAAAAATATAGGATTCTAGATTTAGACATTCTAAAACACAACTCTAGTGTTTGTAAGTAATTCATTGAGAGAATTCTTTAATGGGCCCTGAATGTTGGAATACTTTTTTTAAAAAATATTTTCCTTTTTTCTGATTTGATTCTGAATATTGAACTATAGATGATGGATACTAGCGAAATCATTGTATTGGAAGATGAATATAGCATAGCTGATCAAAAGATATAAACTTTCTTAGCTGCACTTATGTGGGTTACCTTTACTATGACTATATATTGCAGAAATTAAGCCATTTAATGACTTGGTGTTTAACCGTTCTATGTTTTTAAGCCAACCCATTTTTTGGGTGTGGGTCATAATCCCAAATCAAAAAAGATATAAACTTTGTTAGCTATACCTTTTTTGGTTTTCCTTTACTTTGACTATATATTGCAGAAACTAAGCCATTTGATGACCTGGGGTTTCACCATCCTATGTTTTTGAGCAAACCCATCTTTTGGGGATTACCCATAATTCCAAATAGAAAAAGATATGGGATTATCAGCTACACTAATTTGGTTTTTCCTTTACTTTTGTTATTGTTGCAGATTTTAGGCCATTTGATGCACTGGGTTTTAGACATTCTATGTTTTTAAGCTTTTGTTTAAGGAAAAGAAGTACTTTTATATGCCGAGGTTTTCACGTTGGTAAGCAGTTCTCAAATCCGAGTACTGAGGACATTGTTTTTAGAGCAATTTGTGTTAATTTAAAGCAGAGGAGATGGAAACTTTTGGAGCAAATGTCTCTGAGTATCACCGACTCATTAGTATGTCGTGTGGTTGGCGAGTTTTGGAACTCGCCACAGTTAGCTTTGGAGTTCTGCAATTGGATTGGAAAGAAGAATTTTTCGTACTCGTTGGAATCTTGTTGTGCTGTAATTCATTTGTTGGTAAAATTGAGGAGGTTCGATGAGGCCTTAGCTCATATGGGGAACTTAATGTGTGTAAGAGGATTGGCTCCATTCGATGTTTTGGAAGGGTTGATTAATAGTTATGAAGGAGATGATTCAAGTCCGGCGGTGTTTGATGCATTGGTAAGGACCTGTACTCAGTTTGGGGCCACCGATGGTGCTTATGAAGTGATCAAAGAGTTGAGAATGGACGGTTTTTGGGTTACAATTCACGCTTGGAATAACTTTCTGGGTCACCTTTTGAAGTTGAATGAGATTGATAGATTTCGGAAGGTGTATAAAGAAATGATTTCATATGGGTATAGTGAAAATGTAAATACTTTCAATTTGATTGTTTATGCTCTTTGTAAGGAATGTAGATTACTAGAAGCAATCTCAGTATTTTACCGGATGTTGAAGGATGAAATTTGGCCCAATGTTGTTACTTTTAACATGATCATAGATGGAGCTTGCAAGATGGGCAATTTGGAACTTGCCTTGAAGCTTGTAAGGAAGATGGGGGTGATGTCAGGGGGTTGTGTAAGGCCCAATTCAGTTACTTATAATTGTATCATTAATGGGTTTTGTAAGATCGGGAACATAGCATTGGCAGAAGAAGTGCGTATTGAAATGACTAAGGTGGGTATTGAGTCCAATGAAAGGACCTATGGGACTTTGATAGATGGGCATGCAAGAGGAGGGAGTTTGGAGGAGGCTTTTAAGTTGTGTAATGAAATGGTGGAAAGGGGCTTAATTCCTAATACTGTTGTTTACAATACAGTTATCCATTGGCTTTACAAGGTAGAAGATATGGAGGGAGCTTCTTTGCTATTGTCTGACATGATTGATAAGCATATATGCCCTGATCAATTCACCTACTCGATCCTCACGAAGGGGCTTTGCAGAAATGGATATGTGACTGAAGCTCTTAGACTGAATAACCAGGTAATAGGAAAGAACCTCCTTGAAGATGCTTTTTCTCACAATATTCTCATAAATTATATGTGCCGAAGCAAAAATATGGCAGGAGCCAAGCAACTGTTAGGCAGTATGTTTGTTCATGGTTTAATTCCTGACCTTGTTACATACGGTAGTTTGATTGATGGGTACTGCAAGGAAGGCAATGTAGAGCATGCAGTACAGATTTACGACCGAATGATAAAGGCGGAAGAAAATCCCAACTTGGTTATATATAATTCTGTTATAAATGGTTTATGCAAAGAGGCAGCGATGGATGTTGCAAAACTCTTGACAAATGTTTTACAGAGCATGGGTTTATTTGATGTGATAACTTATAATACTCTGATTAATGGCTATTGCCTCAGTGGGAAGATTGAAGCGGCTTTTGCTTTGTTTTCAGAAATGAGAAAGTTGGGGATTTTAGAGAACAGAGTCACTTATAATACATTAATCAACTTCTTGTGCAAGTTTGGGTGTTTTCAACAGGCAAAAGACCTTATGAAGATGATGGCTCATCATGGCGTTGTTCCTGATTCCATATCATACACAACACTTATTACCCATTTCAGCAAGAATTGCACTCCAGAGGAGGTGATTGAATTACATGATGAGATGGTGCTTAAGGGAGCGATCCCTGATAGACCAACATATAGGGCCATTGTTAGCCCACTTCTTCAAGAAGACAATGCGGAAACTTGAGTTCGGAATGGCAAAGTGAGCTTCGAATCACACATTTTAGCATGGCAAGCTGCCTATACAATCACCTCCTTAATGTAAGGCTTCATTCTTCCAATATAAATTTGTGCTTTCAAGACACCTAGACAGTTCAGTGAAGAATGTGCTGATTTACCGTTGCAGCAGGTGGATGAGTAGTCAATGTACACAATCTCTTTGCTCTGTGCTTGCGGTTGAATTTTGTGGGACTCATATTGCCAAAGGATGGCATCTAGCTCTATTGGGTCACTTAGGTATGCACTTATCAGGGATTTCTTCTTGGAGATCACAGAGAGTACTCAAACTCTTCTACCCTTGTTTTGAGAAGAAGAGGGGAAAAAGGAGTTTGCTGGTTTATCCAAAAAATGATGTAAAAATTTCTTCTTAAACATCATACTAAGGGGGGTTTCAGATGATCTGAGCTCTTAATATTGGAATGAATTCTATTCTTTCTGATTTTCCATGCCAGTGGTTTACTGATATTTCTACCATCAGAGTTTTTTTTTTTTCCTCCTTGGGATTGAATACTTTATATGTGATCTCCCTGGAAATAGTTTTGAAGTTCCAGCTGCTCTTAAATTCTTGAAATTACATGTAGGCAGATTTTCTATTGCACATATTGGCAATTGCATGTCCTCATACAGATTCACCTTTTTTTTTTTTTTAAATCAAGCAAAAAATGCAAAAATATCTCCTGAGCTTTGGTTTAAAAACAAATTGATCCCTCCAACTTCAATTTAAAAAAAAAAAAAAAATCATTTTGGAATATATTTTACTAACAATTTTTAAACTAAATTGTATTAACAATTCATTTGAATTTTTTTAAAAAATTTTAACATTTCATTTTAAATATCTTTATCATTCCCCCTTTCCCTTTTTCCCTGCTGCCTAAACTTTGGATCAAAATCATGAGTAAGTGCCAAGACTAACCAAAAACCGTGTTAATGATAAAGGTTACAGTCTTTGTTTATAATTATTACAATCTACATCAATATGTCAAAGGACTATGACAATAATATATAGCCAGTATGATTTTGTTGTGCTCTAATTTTAGTTTGTCTTTTCGTTCTGTTATTAATTTAATTGTGCAATTCTAAAAATTCAATTTTGTAGTGGCCAAAAAAATTCTAATGTGACACACATTTATTTTTGTTATTTTTCTATTTTAAAAAGTAACCACTTTTCCAAAACAAAAAGAATTAAAAAAAAAAATTACATGGAATATCCTTTCTTCAAATACTAGTGAATAGTGACTAATATATATTGAAGAGTAGTGACTAATTTGTTACACGAAACTAGTTGCTATCTTGTCTAATGTACTAGATAGTTAGCAAATGTTAAATATCTTCACTTTGTTCAATGTAACATCGAGTTAAAAAATAAATAAAAATCAATAATTCTAGCTCAAAATAAATGAATTTTTATTAGATGAAATAAAGATACACTACTTGTTTCTACCATGATATTTATTTCCATAAAAATAATTAACAGATATTCACAACATAATAAAAGACATGAAAAGTAAACTTATCACCTGTTTAACATCAAATGTTATAAGGAAACATACATGATCCACTTCTACATATGCATATTTTCTACTAAGCTTGAGCGAAATTGGTATAAGCATCTCCGAAGCAAGTACTCCATCTTATATGAAGATACTTTCATGTCAAATATCAATATGTCAAATATGATGACATAAAATAATCTGAGTGAGTGCCTAGACTAAGCCAAAAACTGTGTTAATGATGAAGGGTATGGTCTTTGTACACAATTATTACTATCTACATCAATATGTCAAATGTGATGACATACATTAATCTGTTTGTACACATAAAAATTGATATTTTGTCCATATGGTCAAGGACTATGATAATAATATATTGCCGGTAAGAATGATTGTGTGGTGCCCTAATTTTAGTTTGTCTTTTTTGTTATTAATTTAATTGTGAAATTCTCAAAATTCAAGTTTGTTGTCATGTTGTGGCCAAATAATGCCAATGTGACACACATCATGACCAGCAAAATGCGATGGACCATAACTTGCTCTTTTTATTTATTTTTGTTATTTTTCTATTTTTAAAAGTAACCACTTTTCCCAAAACAAAAAGAATAAAAAATTAAAAAAATTACATGGAATATCCTTTCTTCAAATACTAGTGACTAATTTACAAGAAATATGAGGCATTCCTCTGGTGACATGGATGCCTACTCACTTACACTATCTAGTAGGCTGAATAAACTAAACCAAAATAAATAATTTTTAGTGTTTGGCTTATCTTATTTTTATTTTACTAGTGTGGATGGCACGTGCAAGGTATGTGATACTTTTTGAGTGAGAAAATTAAAATAAAATTTTTATTTGAAGAAGTATGAAACTATATACATAAAAATTATATATGTCATACAAAGTTAATCTCATTCATATAAAAATTTTGATACCTATTTGCTGAAAGCAATATCCACTCATTAAAAATTTCTAAGAATGATAACGAACATCATCATTTTCCAATAAGGGCGAAACTTAGATACAGTATCTTAGATATCCATTTTAAAATTAAAACACCTGTCCACCTACTTAACAGTGAAAATGTCGTTTTCTTCAACTGAGTTTTGCTAAAACCTTGTCATATATTTAAATTTTCGCAATAAATGATGTCATATGCTATAATTGAAACTCTTCACCAAATACCTTCAACCAGATACAATGAAAATTTTGTCATTCATACTTTCTTTTTTATCATTCTACATGAGTCTAAGTGTAATTTTTAGCTTAATTAGGTTTTAATGAAGATCCATTTTAGGCATAAAAAGAAAAACAAAAACAAAACAAAAGACATGTGTCATCAACTTTTCCATTAAATAAATTATAAGTTTCGAAGATCTAAACCTAGATAATTAATGTTCTCTAGGTAGCAAATACAATATCTTATATTATCATTCCAACTTTCTAAACATTACTATCATCTTAAACTCAAAATACGTGAAGAAAATTTTTGAAAAGTTAAAATTTAGTGGAGTATTTTAGATAATACACAATGGAATATTTTAAGAATCATAAGCTTTCATTGGGGTTTAATTGAGAACATTGAACAAATCAAAATTATTGTAGCTATATATACTCAATTGGCTCTTTTTATATATATAGTTTAGGTGGCACGTGCAAGGCATGTGCTACCTCTTGAGTGAGAAAATTAAGATAGAATTTTTATATGAAGAAGTATGAAACTATATACATAAAAAATGTATGTCATACAAAATTAATCTCATTCGTATAAGAATTTTGATATCTATTTGTTAAAGGCAATATCCAATCACTAAAAATTTCTAATAATGATAACAAAAGTCATCATCTTCCAACAATAAGCAACTAAGTTTTACTTATGTAAATAAAAATATTAAAAAATATAAAGAGTTCAACAACCATGTTACACTCCCCCCAAAAAAAAAGAAAAAAAAGAAAAGAAAAGAAAAGAAGAGGCCAAAAATGCAGGTTGAACAAACCAAAAACTAGTATAGGTTTTTACTGTTGCTTTAAAGCATCAGCTCCTTTTATATACAGATTTAGTTTGTGTCATTTATAAAGCCTCACTTTTTTGAAGTGTAATCCCACTTTTATCCAAGTTATTTTTTAAGAAAAAAACCAATAAAGAAAAAAGTTATACCAAATCAAAATAAGTAAATAAACAAAGTTATTGTAAAACAAAAATATACAAGAATGTTAAGAGTCTCGTAACTTAATGATATTTGCTTGATTTACAGTTCCAAATCCTTGTAGCAAACCATAAATTCTTATTTTTGATAAATTTAATAGTTACAACGGGAGACTCAAATAAAAAGATGTCAGCTGAGTTAAATCTAACAAACTAGCACTCGGATTATCAAAAAACAACAACATATCAAATCCTTGTAACAAACCATTAATTCTTATTTTTGATAAATTCAATAGTTACAACGGGAGACTCAAATAAAAAGGTGTTAGTTGAGCTAAATCTAACAAACTAGCACTTGGCTCAGAGAATGACTGCTTTCTCTAGTTATTACTATTCAAGAGCTATGTTTTACTTTCTACATTTAACAACATATGAGAATGACGGCTTTATCTAGTTATTACTATTTGAGAGCTATGTTTTACTTTCTACATTTACTGGTTACTGCTGAATCCCAAATGAACAAAGAAACACAGTACTGAACTCAATTTGGCTCAGAGAAAGTATCCCAGTCGCATAGCCGCATATACCTTCTTTTTTATTTATTAGGAACCTCTCATCTCATGTAACAGAGAGTCAGAGACCAATACCCCCCAATCAGATGATGCCACATAAGACAGGATCCCACCATGAATTAAAAGATAAAATAAGAATCAAAATCCTGCCCAAGCAATTTCCAACGGTCAAAATCCTTATCCCAAAACCTCATCCACTCTCTCCCTTTCCCTCCACTCATTTCCTCTAACACCAGAAACAACAACATGAAGATAAGACTTCACAAAAAGAAAAAACCAAACCCACATAGCAGACCCTCTTTCTCTCCCCATCGTTAGTCCCTCCATAGCTCAAAAACCTCCATTAAAACCATGTCTTGCTCAAATTTAACAATGTGGGTGTCCTCAAAACCTTCCCTTTCTGATGCATCTGCACTTTCCTTCCGTTCTTTCCTCAACCCTTTTCAGGTTCCTTCTCATAACTCAACCTCTTGCAATCCTTCTCGATCTGTAACTCCAATCCATTGTGGTCTCCGTGAGCTCAGAGAGCGTATTGATTCTGTAAAGAACACACAGAAGATCACTGAGGCTATGAAGCTTGTTGCTGCTGCTAAAGTCAGGAGAGCACAAGAAGCTGTTGTTAATGGCAGGCCTTTCTCAGAAACTCTTGTAGAAGTACTTTACAACATCAATGAGCAGCTACAAACTGATGATGTAGATGTCCCTCTTACAAAGGTTAGGCCTGTCAAGAAGGTTGCTTTGGTTGTTGTCACTGGTGATAGGGGTCTTTGTGGTAATTTCAACAATCTACTCATCAAAAAAGCTGAGGCAAGGATTGCTGAATTGAAGGATCTTGGTCTTGATTATACTGTTATTAGTGTTGGTAAAAAGGGTAATTCTTACTTCCGCAGGAGGCCTTATATTCCGGTTGATAAGTTTCTTGAGGGTGGTTCACTTCCTACTGCTAAAGAAGCTCAGGCTATTGCTGATGATGTTTTCTCATTCTTTGTTAGTGAGGAGGTTGATAAAGTTGAGCTTTTGTACACCAAGTTTGTGTCTTTGGTTAAGTCTAGTCCAGTTATTCATACCTTGCTTCCACTCTCACCAAAGGGAGAGATTTGTGATATAAATGGAACATGTGTGGATGCTGCTGAGGATGAGTTTTTCAGGCTAACAACTAGGGAGGGGAAATTGACAGTGGAGAGAGATGTTGTGAGGACTGAGACAGTAGATTTCTCACCAATTTTGCAGTTTGAGCAGGACCCAGTTCAGATTCTTGATGCTTTGTTGCCTCTCTATTTGAACAGTCAGATTTTGAGGGCATTGCAGGAATCACTAGCGAGTGAGCTTGCTGCTAGGATGAGTGCCATGAGCAGTGCATCTGATAATGCATCTGAGCTAAAGAAGTCCCTGTCTATGGTCTACAATAGGCAGCGCCAGGCCAAAATTACAGGCGAGATATTGGAGATTGTTGCTGGTGCCAATGCTCAAATCTAGTGAAACCCTGGTTCTTGTGTCCCCCACAGTTTGCTTCTTAGTAGGTACTTTTATGGGGGTTTCTTAATTTATTCAAATATGCTTGTTTAAGAACAGTTATTCAGAATTTACACTTTTTCATTGTAATTCTCATGCGTATGAACTTTGTGCACAATGAGAACTGCAATGTATTTTGGAACATAGGAGCAATATTCTACTTTTTTTTTTTTTTTTTTTTTATGTCATTTTTTTTTCTACCATTATAAACTTGTATTATTTGAAATTCTCATTGCATGGTACGCTGAGTTATAATCTATGCAATAACTGTACATTGCTGTGTTATTGCAGCTCTTATTAATTTCCATGGTCACTTGATAATTGATATATCCCACATGTTGGTTCTTGTTAGTATAATTCATTTACTCTATGGCTTTCATAATATGAAATGGCTATTATTATGCATAGTGCCCAAACAGGGTTGATGTTGAAGACTGAGTTTCAGTATTACTAATGACAAACATATTCTGAAATTGGAATTTCACTATTAGTTTAACTTGATTCCTTTAACTTGTGACACAGCAGAATCAATTTATTCACAGTTAACTTAGGATGATCTTTCTAAATATGCCACCATTAGTGTAGCAATCAGAGAATGCACTTTAGTAATCTTATGGCATATCAGGCCACAATTCTATCCAATTAAGAATTGAAGGTGAGGGAAGCAATTTACCAATAAGGTTCTCTAAAATTCATAATACATAAGGAGGTTTAGCATGTACTTCCTATAAAAACATCTCAGAAGTGATCCTAGTGTTCAATTCAAACATTTCCTCTTCCATAAAGCAGGACTTTCATAAATGTTTCTAACCTAATTTGGTTATTTATCATGTGTTTGTTTGGCCTCAAATCCTTTTGATTGTATAGCTATGAAGTAATAAGAGGTGATACCTAAATCTCTATCATCATCTCCCACTTCTGTGAATTGGTCCTTAGATTGTTCACTGGTGTTCGCTTGTGTGGCTCTGCAATGTTTAGCTTAGAATGGAATACTCTCCATCCAACTGTATAAAATAAATAGTTTATAATTCTCTTTGTTATTAAATTTAAAGACCATAGAAAGAAAAAAGTAAATTATCTATATAATTCCAAAAGTCTGGGCTATCTATATCTAATTCCATGTGTACTAAATCCTCAAAAGAGTTCATTTGTTGTATTCTGTTTTCAGCAAGTTAAGAGGAAACCTATCTATCAAAACTGAAAGTCTCCCTAAAAGTCCTTATAAATATAGCAACTCTTATGATTTCAGTTTTCTGACAATAAAAGAAGCATAAATGGAACTAATTATGTAACCAGAAAGAAAGAAATATTTTAAAATTCCCAACCAAGTCAATACATGCTTGTGTGTGTGAGAGAGAGAGAGAGAGAGAGAGAGAGAGAGGGAGAGAGAGAACTTATTTGGAATTTTTTTAAGAGTAAAAAGCCTATGTTGCTAAGGCTGAACCAGAACACTTAAATACAACCAATAAAACCACTGATGCAGTATATGTTTCTGTCTATTACTGTTGCAAACATTTGATGTCTATTAACAGTGTATAATGCAAATTAATCTAAGCTTGATATAAACAGTTGAGATCTCTTAATTTATGTGAACTTTACAATATAATAATCTCAGCATTTTCAAGGTGATAACATTAACAAAATGGTAATTTGAGATCTAGCCTGCGATAGTGTTTATTTTTTTTATATATGCACGAACATTTAATCAACATACCTTCTATGCTGTTCATATTAATTATATTACTATTATGTTTGTCATTATTGATTAATATTAATCTACATTAGGAAAAAAAATCTAGGTCATATGAAAAACGGTAGCATAAAAGTCATCTTCTCAAACTTCATTCAAATATGGAACTCTCAATTCAAACTATGATTACCAAAAAAAACTCAAAATATCAATTCTATTCCCCATGTTAAAAGTTCAACTCAAAATCATATTTTCAAAACTTCAATATGTATATCCTGATCTTATGCTTAAATCATAAGTTGCATAGACAACATAATGTAAATTTTAGAGTTAATAAACACAGAAAAGCTAAACTTTAGAAATTTGCAGAAACTAAACCAAGACAATGACAGACTTAGAACCTCAACTCAAATAAACCTAAACCTTAATTTCTTTTGTTTAAGTTGTATGAATAATTAGCCAAACAGGATCAAGCAAACGATACTTTTGTACAAGTAGTAAGGATACTAAATCATCTTATGGAACATGCTATCTTTTGGTGGTTAACTAGCTTCAAGCACAACCTTCAAACCTCAAAACTGGCCTGTGGCCAATTTTTAAAGATATTGCCAGTGCATAAACATTCATATCATCAATGAAAAGTATATTAAAAATAATAAAACTTAAAATACAACCATTTAAACCACTAATGAGGTATATGTTTTTGCCTATTACTGATGCAAACATTTGATGTCTATTAATTAACAGTGGATTATGAAAATTAATGAAAACTTGATACAAAATTAGTTAACATATTAATTTATGCAAACTTTACAAAATGATAGTGTCAGCATACACAAGGAAATAAACAAAATGCTAATTTGAGACGTAGCTAGCATTAGTGTTTACTTTTTATAAAGGTTTACACATAAACGAGTAATTACCTTTTGTGCTATTCACATTAATTATATTGCTATTATGTTTATCATCGTTGATTAATCCACATAAGGCAAACAAAAACAGAATCTAGGTCACATGACACAGCCATGCAAAGTCATTCTCTCGAACTTCATCCAAATATGAAACTCTCAATTCAAACTAAGATTACAAAGAAAAACTTGAAATATCATTCTATTCCAGATGTTAAAAGTTCAACTCAAAGTCATATTTTCAGATCTTCAAAATGCATATTCTGATCTTATGTTTAAATTACCATAGGTTGCACAGACAATATAATGTAAATCAAAGAGTTACTAAACATATAAAAATAGAATTTTAGAAATTTGTAAACTAACCCAAGAAAATGACGGACTTAGAACTTTAACTCAAATATAAAACCTTAATTGCTTATGTTAAATGATATCAATACTTAGCCAAACAAGATCAAGCACAAAATACTTCTGTATAAGTTGTAAGGATACTAAATCTTTGTTTCTCTATGTGATATGCAATCTCTTGGTTATTAAGCATGCTATCATTAATTTGGAGGTAAACAAGTTCAAGAACAACCCTATAACTTCAAAACATGCTTTTGTAATCAACATTCAAAGATCTTACCAGTGCATAACCATTTGCATTATCTGAAAAGTACACTAAAATAGTAATGAATGTGTATTTTACCATAAAACTTATATAACAATTCAAGAATTTGCAACATGAAGTAATGATTCACTAATTTGCAGCTGAAATTAAGCATAGTGAATAAGACATGCCTTGCTTAGATTTTTGACTAGATCAGTGGAGGAGATTGATTAACCAGTGACTATAACAACAGATAAAATTGTAGTCAATCTGCAAGAACAAAATAATGCAGTTCGCAAAATGGTATAGACTATAGAGTAACGAAAAAGCACTAATAAAGTGCATGATTATTGTTTTTATCAGAAATAATATTTTTAACAAAAAACTGCACTTGTTTTCATAAAGCACTATATGAAGAATACAAACTTCATTCATATGCACTTGTTTTTCTTACTACCTGTATGTAGCTTATTTTGGTTCAAACTTCAAATGAAAATTTATTGAAAGAGAAGATAACCGATAGAAAGTTAACATTTGTAAAATTTTAAAATCATGAAAGAAAATTCCTTCAATCTATGCTTGCTTGGATATAGAAATTAACATTTGCAAACCACTAGAGCACGAGCCAGTAAAGAGATTCAAACCAATAATGGACACACAAAGAGAACACTTATAATATATAAGAACATAAAAAATGCTAGTAAGAAATCTAGATGTATGTAAGTAACATTTCATACTCAACTGGAACTAAAACGTTCTAATTTCAATATGGGCCTTTCAAGGTATCGAAATGAGGAAATAAAAAGAATATTTTTAAAAGGGAAAAAAAAAGAATATATTTTTAATTGTTAAAAAAAAAATCTTACTTACCTTTCCCTCTTCCCCTCTATTGGTTTCTCCCAAATATATCTTCTTCAACCGCTTTCCTCACAAGATAGATGGAGTGCAGCAATTTTTTAACCAGTCTGACCCCTACAATATATAACACCCAAATTAATCATAAGAATCTTAATTATAATTTAGATCTAATTACCTTATACTATATAGAGGAACATATTATGTAAATCAATTAATCCCTTTCACTAACTGCAAATTCTAAAGCAATTTGTTTTAATTTTTATCCAAAAATGGATCAAATCATCAAAGTATACATTATTCATGAAAGGTAATTCGGTATTAGCAGTTCATGTCTGCTATAGTTATTGATCGTTATTAACCGTGATAAACTATTTACTACATTATCTGTGTAAATTAATGATTCATTTGTTGTGCTAACGCAGTTATATAACCTAGTAGTTTTAGAAAAGATTAATATAAGAAAGAAAGAAAAAAAACTTTGAAATTCTCTCTTACTTCTTATGATCAAACCAAACATAAATCCAAACTGAATGCAAGGCATAGATCCAAATCCACAATAGTGAATTCCAATTCCATAATCAGTTCAGATTATCTATTAAAAAATAGTCCTCATGACTTTAATAATAATAAATAAATAAAACCCACAAATTATTGTGTCAAGAAACATCATCAAATACATCAACAAGAGCCATCAGGCATATAAATCCTCCTTGCAAAAACTAGGGTAACAGCAACCAAAAAAAAAAAACAAAGAATTTACAAAAATTAGGGCAAGACCAGTAAAGATATTATCATCCACTACATCAACAAAAGCCTTCAGGCTTGTACAACAGTACAAGAACAACCTCTGTGACTATACTGGGTCGGTCTCATGAAAAACTGGTCTAACTGCAATGAGTTTTTTGCGCTGTAGACACCGAGGGTGGTAATTGATCCTTGAAGCAAAACAAGGGACAGCATCACTAGGGTATGGCGTGTTGTTGTTTTGATTTGGCGATGAAGGCGAAGACAGAGTTGCACCATGAAGTGCAAGTTGAAAAGAAGAGATCATGTGGGCTTCGAGATCAAGTTTTTGGTGCCACTTTGCTGTGATTTTGGAATCCCTGAGTTGGGCAAGTGCTCCTGGCTTTAGATATCTATAAAACCCTTTTTTTCTCTTTGTTGTCATATAACTGTTGCCAGTGGTGTTCTTATGGCTTCCCTTCATGGTTACTGGTTAGAGAGAGAGAGAGAGAGAGAGAGATGGGTTTTGTTTGGGGAATGATATTTGTGGTTGATGAGAAATGAGTGAAGGGTTAAGGTGGTTTATAAAGTGGAAGGTTGTGGCGGGAAAGAACGGTTCGGAGGGTGGATTGGGTTTCAAATTCAAATAAGGTAAGCCGTGGGGGATGGCATCTAGGGTTTTAATATTGCTGTCTATGTCCAATGTATAATTAATTCACACGAGGCATTTATGTTTGTTTTATCAAAGGGGAAACTTATTTTATGAAAAGTTATGAAAATTAGTACACATGGTTATTTCAATAAAAATTTACATTATAGATTAAAAAAATGTGTACAATAATTCTATATAATAAAAAAAAGAATAGTATTGTACATTTTTTTTTCAAATGTGTACAATATTATACACATTTGTTTAATCTCATCAATCATTTGTTTAGCATAATATAAATAAATAATTGTGGTTGTTTTATTAATAGATACTATTGCTGGCCGATATGCTTTCTTTCTTTATATTAAAAAGGAAGACAAAAATAATATGTTGTTTCTTTTTATTTGTCTTAGAGTTTTTTTCCTAACCCCGTGATTCTCTCTCTTTCGTTTCGACCTCTATTCTCACTAGATCACTCTGACTAATAATTC
Source organism: Quercus robur (assembly GCF_932294415.1). Taxonomy (NCBI): domain Eukaryota; kingdom Viridiplantae; phylum Streptophyta; class Magnoliopsida; order Fagales; family Fagaceae; genus Quercus; species Quercus robur. The sequence goes on along the minus strand of NC_065538.1, from coordinate 75,323,142 downwards.
ATATCAAAACCATCTCTTTGTGAAATCTTAACAAAAGAATTTAACTCTTCTTCTCCTCCAAGATCTCTAATTTTAAAAAGTTGATACAAGAGTTTTTTTTATCTTGCCATATGTTCAAGTCTCTTCCCTTCAATGCCTACTAACAAGTAAGGAATTTCATGATTTTTTTTTTCTTTTCTTAATTTGTAATTTCATTCTTGTTTTTATTTTTATTTTAAAAAAAAAATCTTCACATATGTTTTTTTTTTCATCTTCGTTAACAAACATCTCTTGTGTTTTATCCTTTTGATGCTATGTCTTAAAGAATATATATATATATATAGTGGTCCTTTTCATGTTTTTCTTTCGGTACTATTTTAAGTCAGTTGGAATCTAGTTTTTATTTCTCCCCTATATTGTTTTTTTTTTTTGGGGGATCCTAAACTATTTTTCCCGAAAGTCCATTGTGTTCACGAATCACGAGTGCCATTGGTAATTAACTGACTAAATTCTTATATTTTGGAGCCATTTAGACTTTCAAGTTCTCCTAGAAGATTGGTATTTTTGATTCCATCTGTGAGTGTGATGATGCTGAGTTTGTCAAAGTCATGTAAAATGGCCACTGCCAAATTAACCACCTTGTTTGGTCATTTGATTTAAGAGATCCAATTACTTTTGACAAATTGTTGCTCTTGAGAGTTTGCTTTTGTGCATAGAAATGGGAATAGAGTGTCTATTTTGATGGCCTCACGAATCTTCTTGTAATATTAATGTTCATTTAGAGAACCTTTCCTCTTGTTATGTTTGATTAGCAGATAATGTAGATTCCTTTGAAGATTATAAATAAAAATTTTAACCTATTCTTAAAAAAGTTTATTTTATTTCTTTATTTACTGTAAAAAAATACAGAGTGATATCAAGTTGATCCGACCCATCAAAGATTGAGTAAGGTCATAAAAATTGTAATCAATTTTAGTTTGACATGTTTCTGTCCGTAGTCGGTCAAGCCTGAACTTGCCTAACGCAATCTCTTTTGCCAAGTCTAGAGATATATAATAGAGATTTATTTTTGGTAGAGAGATTTTTTAATTGATGTGATGAGTTTTGGTTGGAACAACAAAGTAATCAATGTAAAGTAAAATAAATAGTACAAATGTCAATGAAATAGAACCTTAAAATAATTTATAAAAAATTAACTTAAGATATGTGATAGAAAGAGGACAAGTCTTGGTGTAATGGTAAGTGTCTTTCACTAAAAGCGACATGTTGCGGGTATGAGTATGGGAATCAGTTTTGAAGGGGAATATCATGAAGTTTTCAGATTTGTGAGATGCAAAAATAGATAAAAATATGCACCAAAGAAGACAATTACACCAGAAAATATTTACGTGGTTCGACAATTTTTACGTCCACGTAGTTACAGAGATTTCATTATTCTAAGGGAAAAATACAAGATGTAACAGTAAAGTTTTTCTCTCAAAAACTACATCAAACCGTACTCTCCAAAACAACAGTTTTTCTATTCTATGCACAGGACTCATAATGGCCCATGCCTCCGCTCCATGGACTAAGCCTTAAAAAAATCTCATATTCAAAACTGTAACAATATTAATTCGGTTTGGGTCATAATCCGGATCAAACACAATTAGGCTCCATAAAACCCAACAAATGAGATTCCTCTTCAATTCAAGAATATGTTGAACCTTCTGTAGTAACAAGACATACCCATTGGGTTTAGACCTTTTGGGTTAAAATATGTCTTTATATTATATTAATTACTTAAGGAAGCTCTCCAAGGTGTTTATTTCCCTAACAAGTGGTATTAGAGCCCATGGTGGTGTGAGGCAAATGTGGCAAGGTAATCGAGATTCCTTTCATAGCTGGAGTGGGAACTGGGTGTGTGTATTTGAAGCCTTTTTGCAAATGGAGCAAGGTAGTTCCCTTTCGCAGTTGGAGTGGGGAAGGTATATTACACCAAAGAAAGCCTATAAAGCCCACACAAACGATCTTGGAAAAAGGCCCAACAAAGGAGTATTATTGCCAATGGTGTTAGACAACGATGAGGTGTGAGGTTCCCATGGAGGATAAAAAAACGTGCGGAATTGACACGTGGAGACCCATGGATGATGTACTAGTGAAGGAAAAGACCCATTAGGCAAGAGGGAGTGAGTAGGACTTATTCATGACCTTCAGAGAGGTCTTGAAGCCCACAAAGAGGTAAAGACTCACATATGTGGGGGAGATTGTTGGGTATACATTTGTAAGTGAAGTCCCACATTGAATAATGATGATTGGTTAATATAACATAATTGAGTACATATCTATTGAGTTTAGGCTTTTTGAATTAAAGTGTGTTTTAATATGTTATATTAACTATTCAAGGAGTCTCCTCAAGGTATTTATCTCCCCAACAAGTTTCTTCAAAACAAATTAAGGGTGAGGTTGTCTACCATAACCTCTCTTAGATCCCACCAAAAAGTGGGAGTTTCTTATGTTGGGCATGACTTAAAAAAAAAAAAAAATGATATATTTGACACTTGATAGAAGCCTATCATGTATCAAAACTTTTTTTTTTGGAAAGATAAATAAAATAATTTAAAATAAATAGTGATATTTAATTTCTTCAAAAATACTCAAACATTTAATAATAAAATGTTAATTGAAATAGTAATTTAATACAATAATATTTGGTAATAGAGTTTCATGTGTGGTAACATTAGCTTAACAATGTTATCGGGTTTATAGTGTGGTGAGAGCTTTTTTATTTTACACTTGACAGATGGAAAGGCTATTATTTATTATAACCACGTATTTTAACAGCCAACTTTTATTATATAGTATATTATATATAATATATAAAGTTAAAACACAATGAATTTCGTGGTTAGTTCTACCGCATCCCACAAAAGTTTATAATACATAAAATTGAGAATTATTACTATATATATAAATGTGGTGAATCTTAGCATGATATTCCCTCATCGAAGTGGATAATCCTTTTACACGAAGACACGAAGTGAGGGCTAGCTTTAGCTGGTGGATCTTGAGAGGATCACAACTTTGAACAATGAGATTTGTGGCAAAATGGGAGAATATAAATTTTAATCTAGTCCCATATATAAGCCGAAAAATACCTCTTCATCCTAAATTTTCCATGGGCTTGACAAAAGAAAGGGAAGTGCAATGGGCTCAAGCCCATTAGGCTGGTAGTCTTTAATGTTGGGCCTCCTATTTTACTTGGTTTGGTTCGTTTTTAGGTTTGTCAAAAAATGGCCCCAAACACATCTTAATTAGTTTTTTTTTTTTTTTTTTTTTTGAGAAACAAACACACACATAAAAGAGAGGAAAAAAAGTTTTAATACAAAAGCACACCACAGTTCCACTCAAAAGTCACGATAACTTTTAAAGGAACACATCTTAATTGGTTAATTGCATGAGTTTACTTTGTTTTTCAAATTTATGCTTTATACTTCTACAGTTGTAGTATAATTCTTTTCATTTAGAATTTTGTAATTTTAGTGAGACTTGAAAGCAAAAGCTTATGGAGGCACATTTACAACTAGAAGATAATCAGCTTCAAAAAGGGTCTTTAGATTGGATGGTTTGTGTAAAGAGATATATCACGATTGAATGATTATGAATATACTGTAAAAAGAACAATGTAATTTCTTATAAATTAATCACTTTTATTTTTATGACATATTTATCGTCATTTGAACAGAATTCAATAATGATAATGTTAATTTCTATAAATTATTCACATATTTTTATTTATCATCATTCTAACATAATTCAGGTACTCAACAAGATACTATTATTTCAACTTAATTATTTTATATTTCAATTTAACAAGTTCCACTCCTAGATGCCTCATGAGATAAATTGTTTAGTTTGTCAGGAGTGAAAAATATTTGGATTATTTAGTAATTGGTTCTAGCGGATAGGGTTAGTTGCCCATTATTAGCCGTAAAGAGTACTGTACAAAATGCTTTATGACGTGCAACTAATCTAAGTAAAGTTCTTCTACATCATAAAAAAAAAAGGGTTTCATTCTTAGATCCTACAAAAGTGGAAGCTTTATACACTTATAATGTGGGTTGAAAGAAATAAAAAATATAGCACTAAATTAATTTGGAGTAAAACTTTTTCCACTTTAAAATATCAAAAAAATTAGTATTTATCAATCACAAACTCTCAAAATGCCAATTCTTTTATTTATTTTAAGAGAAGAATACTTCAACACCACCCTTTCTTATGAACAAGATATCCGTTTTCAACAATCCTCTAGCTGGCTTGATCCTCTAGCACCCCAACTTTTATATGAAAATCAATCATTAGCTTGATTGCAATCAAGCTAATGATTGCTTCATAACACTTCATGCTTTTCTCAAAAAAAGAAAGAATTGAAACTCAAATATAACCCCTTTTTATCTTTAGCTAAGCACGTGTAAACAACTACTAAATTATAGTACTAAGAGAACCTTAAACTATCTTTTGAGTTTGTCCTCACGTGGCATGTCCCCATTTGATGTGTCAATTCCTGCTAGATACCTCTCCTCGCCACTTGGGTATCCTATCACAGACTATTAACCTTTCAATAAGGCCTTAGCTCTTAGAGCATTTCCATCCGAAAATTGTATCATATCCTATTTTACCATATCAAAAAACTACTTTATCAATTATACCATACCATTTTACAATACTCTCAACATCCTAACTTTTATTTTACAATACAACACATTAAAATAATATAAATTACACAATAAAATAATATAAAAAATCTCTCTCTCTCTTCCCTCTTCATCCCTATTCTCTATCTAATTTGTCTTTCCATTTTTCTCTCTTTCTCATCCACCCACTACCAACAAAAAACCCAAAACAACCCTTGCTGCAACTTTGAAAAAAGCCTTGATGTCTTGTGCTCTCAAAATGTCAATTAATACTCACAAACAATCCTTAAAACAATGAGGATTTAATGCCATAGATCTATGCAATTAGGCATATGTAGAAAGAAAGAAAGAAAGAGCAGAGAAAAATTCAGCCATAAACACTAGTCAGCAACCCAGCCACCACCCATATCAAACCCATACCCACCAGCTAGCAACCCAGCCACCACCCACACACCGACCCACGAACCACGCCAGAAAAAATAAAATCTCATCAATAAACCCTAAACAAAAAAACTAGCAATAAAATCTTAGCAATAAACCCCAAGCAAAAAAAAAAAAAAATAGCTAGCAATCATAAAAATTCAAAGATAAAAAAACCTAGCCACCACAAATTCAGCCACCCATGGCCTTTGCATGGCCAAAACAAAGACCAAAAACTTTGTGGATCTCGAAGCTCTGGCCATGGATGTCGTGGAGCTCGAAGCTTTGGCCATGGAGTTTCGGCTCAATGAGTTGGGCGAGATCAAAAAGAGAGGGGGAGAGTTGGGTTTGGGTTTAGAGGGAGGGACCACCGTGATGAAGCTGAGAAAATTAACCCAACTGACCCATGGAGTGAGAAAGAATGCTTGGCAAAGGCAATGGAGAGAAAGAGAGAGGCTTGGTGAGATGAGCAATGGAGAGAGAGAGAGAGAGAGAGTTGACAGGAGACTGAAGAGAGTGAAAAGAGGCTGATATTTTAGATTAAAATATATTATAATATTTACAAGCTTGCTACAGTGTCATCCTACATTTAGGATGGCATTATAGTACTATGTCAAAAAAAATTACACTTTTCCATGTTTAGCCTTTCGGCTGTTGAGAGTTATTGGCCCTGAATGCAAAATTTTGGTTACATTTGGCATATAGTTTGCCCATTGTGAATGCTCTTATAGCTACTTATAATATGTCAAACATTTTGAAAAATATAAATATATCTCAAATGTCAATACCACACACCCAAATCCGCAATAACCTTTAATCCACGATAGCATGAAAGTCATCTTCTCAAACTTCATTCAAATATGGAACTCTCAATTCAAACTATGATTACCAAAGAAAACTCAAAATATCAATTCTGTTCCCCATGTTAAAAGTTCAACTCAAAGTCATATTTTCAAAACTTCAATATGTATATTCTGATCTTATGCTTTTATCATAAGTTGCATAGACAACACAATGTAAATTTTTAGAGTTACTAAACACAGAAAAACTAAATTTTAGAAATTTGCAGAAACTAAACCAAGACAATGATAGACTTAGAACCTCAACTCAAATAAACCTAAACCTTAATTTCTTTTGTTTAAGTTGTATGAATACTTAGCCAAACAAGATCAAGCATACGATACTTTTGTATAAATAGTAAGGATACTAAGTCATCTTATGGCACATGCTATCTTTTGGAGGTTAACAAGCTAATTCAAGCACAACCTTCAACCCTCAAAACAGGCCTGTAGCCAATGTTTAAAGATCTTGCCAGTGCATAAACATTCATATCATCAAGGAAAAGTATATTAAAAATAATAACACTTAAAATACAACCATTTAAACCATTGATGAGGTATAATTATTAACCACAATAAACTGTTTACTACATTATCTGTGTAAATTAATGATTTATTTGTTGTGCTAACACACTTATATAACCTAGTGGTTTTAGAAAAGATTAATATAATAAATAAAAAAAACCTTGAATTTCTCTTTTACTTCTTATGATCAAACCAAATATAAATCCAAACTGAATGCAAGGCATAGATCCACAATAGTGAATTCCAATTACATAATCAGTTCAGATTATCCATTAAAAAATAGTCCTCATGACTTTAATAATAATAAATAAAAAAACCCCCACAAATTATTATGTCAAGAAACATCATCAAATACATCAACAAGAGCCATCAGTTGCAAAAACTAGGGTTAAAGCAAAAAAAAAAAAAAAAAAGAATTTACAAAAATTAGGGCAAGACCAGTAAAGATAATATCATCCACTACATCAACAAAAGCCTTCAGGCTTGTACAACAGTACAAGAACAACCTCTGTGACTATACTTGGTCGGTCTCATGAAAAACTGGTGTAACCGCGATGAGTTTTTTACGCTGTAGACACCGAGGGTGGTAATTGATCCTTGAAGCAAAGCAAGGGACAGCATCACTAGGGTATGGCGTGTTGTTGTTTTGATTTGGCGATGAAGGTGAAAACGGAGTTGCACCATGAAGTGCAAGTTGAAAGGAAGAGATCATGTGGGTTTCGAGATCAAGTTTTTGGTGCCACTTTGCTGTGATTTTGGAATCCCTGAGTTGGGCAAGTGCTCCTGGCTTTAGATATCTATAAAACCCTTCTTTTCTCTTTGTTGTCATATAACTGTTGCCAGTGGTGTTCTTATGGCTTCCCTTCATGGTTACTGGTTAGAGAGAGAGAGAGAGAGAGAGAGAGAGAGAGATGGGTTTTGTTTGGAGAATGATATTTGTGGTTGATGAGAAATGAGTGAAGGGTTAAGGTAGTTTATAAAGTGGAAGTTTGTGGCGGGAAAGAACGGTTCGGAGGGTGGATTGGGTTTCAAAATTCAAATAAGGTAAGCCGTGGGGGTTGGCATCTAGGGTTTTAATATTTGTTGTCTATGTCCAATGTATAATTAATTTATACGAGGCATTTATGTTTGTTTTATCAAAGAGTAAACTTATTTTATGAAAAATTATAAAAATTAGTACTTTACATGGTTATATCAATAAATATTTACATTATAGGTACTAAACAAATGTGTACAAGAATTCTATATAAAAAAATGAGTACAATATTGTACATATTTTTTTTCAAATGTGTACAATATTATACACATTTTCTTATATATATATATTATAGACATTTGTTTAATTAGTCTCATCAATCATTTGTTTAGAATAATATAAATAAATAATTGTCGTTGTTTTATTAATACTACTGATGGTTATGGTTTCTTTCTTTGTGTTAAGGGTAAATTGTAAATTACACCCCTAAAGTTTGGGGGTGTTTAGATTTTATACCCTGAAATTTTAGAATTTGAGATTTACTCCATGAAGTTTGGGGGTGTTTAGATTTTATACCCTGATATTTCAGAATTTGGATTTTACCCCCTAAAATTTGGAGTGTTTAGATTTTACACTCCAAAGTTTTGAAATTTTAGGGAGTGAAATCTAAAAACCCCCAAACTTTAAGGGTGTAGAATTCAAACACCTCTAAAATTTAGGGAGTAAAATCCAAATTCTAAAACGTTAAGGTTTAAAATCCAAAATTTGAAATTTCAAGGTGTAAAATTCAAACATCCTTAAACTTTAGGAGTGTAATTTGTAATTTACCCTTATGTTAAAAAGGAAGACAAAAATAATATGTTGTTTCTTTTTATTTGTCTCAAAGTTTTCTTTCCTAACCCTGCGACCTCTATTCTCACTAGATCACTCTTACTAATAATTCATATCAAAAACATCTTTTTGTGAAATCTTAACAAAAGAATTTGACTCTTCTTCTCCTCCAAGATCTCTAATTTTAAAAAGTTGATACAAGAGTATTTTTTATCTTGCCATATGTTCAAGTCTCTTCCTTCAATGCTTACAAACAAGTAAGGAATTTCATGATTTTGTTTTTTCTTTTCTTTGTAATTTTTTTTTTTTTTAAGCTTCACATATGTTTTTTTTTTTTTTTTTTTTTCATATCCGTTTACAAACATCTCTTGTGTTTTATCCTTTTAATGCTATGTCTTAAAGAATATATATATATATATATATATATATAAATATTTGCATCTTGTTATAACTGTTGCTATTAGTAATCTTGTTTCCGCATTTTATACTCATATGTCCTCTTCATGTTTTCTTTGGTGACTATTTTAAGTCAGTTGGAATCTAGTGCTATTGGTAATTAACTGACTAAATTCTTATATTTTGGAGCCATTGAGACTTTCAAGTTCTCACAGGAGATTGGTATTTTTTATTCCATCTTTGAGTGTGATGATGTTGAGTTTGTGAGAGTCATGTAAAATGGCCATTTCCAAACACCTTGTAGGCTTGTATGGTCATTTAATTCAAGAGATCCAATTACTTTTGACAAGTTGTTGTTCTTGATAGTTTGCTTTTGTGCATAGAGATGGGAATAGAGTATCTATGTTGATGGCCTCACGAATCATCTTGTAAAGTTGTAATATTAATTTTCATTTAGAGAACCTTTCATCTTTTTCTTTTTCTTTTTAAAAAAAAATATATATATATATATATATATATATATATATATAAAAGAGAACCTTTCCTCTTGTTTTGTTTGATTAGCAGACAATGTACATTCCTTTTAAGTTTATAAATAAAAAAATTTAACCTATTCTTAAAAAAGTTTTTATTATTATTATTTTTTATTTAATGTAAAAATATACTGAGTCATATCAAGTTGATCCGACCCATCAAATATTAATGTCATAAAAATAGTAATCAATTTTAGTTTGACATGTTTCTGACTTGTCCATAGTCGGTCAAGCCTGAATTTGCCTAACGCAACATCTTTTGTCAAGTCTAAAGATAATAGTAGGTTCCAGGTAACTCAATTGGTAAAGTATCTGATGATTGTATAAGAGATCTGAGATTTAATCCCCGCTTAAACCAAAAACTGATTAGTGTCTTGGTCTGATAATAAAGAACTATTATCAGAAGCGGACGTCATAGATTGAAACTCTCTAAAAAAAAAAAGTCTAAAGATAATAGAGATTTTTTTTTTTTTTTTTTTTTTTTGGTGGTAGAGAGCTTTTTTTAATTGATGTGATGAGTTTTGGTTGGAACAACAAAATAATCAATGTAAAGTAAAATTAATTGTACAAATATCAATAGTTTGCTTTTGTGCATATATAGAAATGGGAATAGAGTGTCTATGTTGATGGCCTCACGAATCTTCTTGTAATATTAATGTTCATTTAGAGAACCTTTCATCTTTTTCTTTTTCCTTTTTTCTTTCTTTTAAAAAAAAAAAAATTATAAAAGAGAACCTTTCCTCGTGTTTTGTTTGATTAGCAGACAATGTACATTTCTTTTAAGTTTATAAATAAAAATTTTAACCTATTCTTAAAAATGTTTTTTTTTCTTTATTTAATGTAAAAATATACTGAGTCATATCAAGTTGATCCGACCCATCAAATATTGAATAAGGTCATAAAAATAGTAATCAATTTTAGTTTGACATGTTTCTGACTTGTCCATTGTCGGTCAAGCCTGAACTTGCCTAACGCAACCTCATTTGCCAAGTCTAAAGATAATAGGGACTTTTTTTTTTTTTTTTTTTTTTGGTGTGGTAGAGAGCTTTTTTAATTGATGTGATGAGTTTTGGTTGGAACAACAAAATAATCAATGTGAAGTAAAATAAATTGTACAAATATCAATGAAATTGAACCTTAAAAGTGGATTCTAGTTAACTTAATTGGTAAAATCTCTGATGATTAAATAAGAGACTTGGGATTTAATCTTCGCCAGCACCAAAAACTGATTGGTATCTTGATCTGATGATAAAAAGTTATTATTAGAAGCGAACGTCATAGCTAGGATGAAACTCTCTCCCAAAAAAAAAAAAAAAAAAAACCTTAAAAAAATTTATAAAAAATTAACTTAAGATATGCGAAAGAAAGAGGACAAGTCTTGGTGTGGTGACAAGTGTTTTTCACCAAAAGCGACATGTCACGAGTATGAGTATGGGAATTAGCTTCTCCAAAACAAATTGAGGGTAAGGCTACCTTTCATGAGTTCTCCTAAATCCCACAAAAAAGTGGAAGTTTTGTATATTGGGCATGACCTTTTTTTTTTTTTTTTTATTATATATATATATATATATATATATATATATAGGGTAAATTGCAAATTACACCTCTAAAGTTTGGGGTGTTTGGATTTTACACCTTAAAATTTCAGAATTTGTATTTTACCCTCTAAAATTTGAGGATGTTTGGATACGTTTCAAGATTTGGATTTTATCTCCTAAATTTTAGAGGAGTTTGGATTTTATTCTCTAAAGTTTAGGAGTGTTTGGTTTTTACTCCCTAAGTTTAAGAATTTGGAGGTGTAAAATCCAAATACCCCCACACTTTAGAGGGTAAAATCCAAATTCTAAAACGTCAAGGTATAAAATTCAAACATCCCCAAACTTCAGGACCTAAATTTCAAATTCTGAAATTTCAGGATGTAAAATCCAAACACCCTCAAACTTTAAGGGTAATTTGCAATTTACTCTTTATTAAAAAAAAAAAAAAAAAAAAAAAAAAAAAAAAAAACCTTGATATATATGATAGAAGCCTATCATGTATTGAAACAATTTTTTTTAAAAAAAAAGATTAATAAGATAATTTAAAATAAATAATGAAATTTCATTTCTTCAAAAAATATTCAAACATTTAATAATAAAATTTTAATTGAAATAGTAATTTAATACAATAATATATGATAATGGAGTTTCATGTCCGGTAACATTAGCTTAATAATGTTATTATTGCGTTTATAGTGTGGTGAGAACTTTTTTATTTTACACGTGAAATAAGGAAAGGGTATTAATCATTATAATCATGTATTTTAAGAGACAATTTTTATTAGATAATATATAATATATAAAGTTAAAATTCAATGGATTATGTGGTTAGTCCATCACATCCAACAAAAGTTTATTTATAATACATAAAATTGAGAATGTTTATACATGCAGTGACTCTTAGCATGATATTCCCCCCATTGAAGTGGATTATCAACAAATTCCCTCATTGAAGTGGATAATCCTTTTACATGAAGGGGGTATTTGGTTCGTCGTGATGTTACATTATACCATGATATCACATTATTGTAATCTTATATTAATGTAATCTTAATATGAGAATACAACATTATATTATTTAAAAATGTGATGAGATTAAAATGATGTGATATATTTTATAATTTTAAATTATGGTAATGTTATAAAAAAAATAAAATAAACAAAAAATATTAATGTCACATCATCGTAATGTGCATCACATCAATGACACATTACCTGAATCAAACACCCCCGAAATGAGGGCTAGCTTTAGTTGGTGGATCTTGAGAGGATCACAACTTTGAACAATGAGATTTGTGACAAAATGAGATAATATGATTTTTAATCCAATCACTGAAGCCAAAAATACCTCTTCCTAAATTTTCCATGGATTTGACAAAAAGAAAGGGAAGTTCAATGGGCTTAAGCCGATTAGGTTGATAGTCTTTAATGTTGGGCCTCTTATTTTACTTGGGTTGGTTCTTTTTTAGGTTTGTCAAAAAATGGCCACAAACACTTTTTTTTTTTTTGTGTGATAGGCCCAAACACTTTTTTTAAGAGGATTTCAACCTATAATGTCTACTCCCAATGATAGCTCTTTATCATCAGATTAAGACACCAATTGATTTTTGGTGTAAGCAAAGAATGAATCTCAAATCTCTAATTCAACCATCAGAAACTTTACTAGTTAAGCTAACTGGAACTAAGGTAGTCAATACTATACCATACCGGCCGGTATTTATTGTTCCGGTATGTGCACCTTATACTGAAACGTAGCTATTTTGTATCGGTTTAAATATCGGCTGGTACCAAAAAAAAAGCTTTTTTGTTTTTTTTTGTTTTAGTTTTGTGATTCTCAAATTTTTGTAAGGGCAGAATGATAACTTATTTGTATTATTTGTTTTCTTAGCATGCAATGAACAATTAGGGTCCGTTTGATAATATTGCTCTAGTAACATTATTTAAGTGTTGTAGAAACATGTGTTGTGTTATTTAAACAATGAAAACTATTATTTAAACAACACAACTAAAAAGACTCTAAAGCTTTTTGTTTTTTATATTGTGTGTGTGTGTGTATATATATATATATATATATATTTTTTTTTTTTTCATTTAGTTGTTGTTAAAGACTAAAATCATGAATAATTTGTTCTGAATTGAAGTAATTTTTTATGATAAACATTTATTTTTATTATATATATATATATATATATATATATATTTATAAATATAAAAAATAGCAGTAAACCTGAAACGATACACTGGTATTGACCGATACCCAAATATATCGTTCCGCTGGCCAAACCGTTACAATTTCTGATACGAGATTGACTCTCTTAACTGGAACCCATGGCCCCAAACACTTCTTAATTAGCTAATTACATGAGGTTTAATTTGTTTTACAAGGTTTATGCATTATACTTCTACAATGTAGTATAATTCTTTTCATTTAGAATTTTGTAATTTTAGAGAGACTTGAAAGTAAAAGTAGTCACTTTTACTACTAGATAACCGGCTTCAAAAACGATCTTTAAATTGGATGGTTTGGTATATAGAGATTAAAGGTGTTCACTAAACCACACAAATTGCAAAAACCGCACCACAACCACCCACAAAATGACATAACCGCCCTACACCACCTGATACAGTGCGGTTTGCAAATTTATAATATGAAAACTGCACCGCACCACACCCTTTATATATATTAATATATTTATTTATTTTATATTATATATATAATAAGGACAAAATATCAATACATTAATAATTTAATACCCTAGCCTTATCTCATTGTTCTTTTAGTAAAAAAAAAAATCTTTTCACTCTTTCAGCCTTTAAAAGTCAGACCCTAGCCGCCACACTTCCACTTGAATTGCCACTAGACTACTCACTTCCGTTGCACTAGTTGCTTCTACCATTGCGGTATTTATCTCTCTATATGTGTTTAATTCAAGTTTTTCTTTGTTAAAGATAATCTATTGGTAGCTTGTATATGACAAACTTGTTGATTATATTATTTTTTTATTGATTGTTGTTGTTGGTATATTGGCACTTGGAAGTGATGGGTCTGGACTCAGTACTCATCAGCTATGTTAGATATTTAAGTTTAATTTTTGTGGGTTTATTTTATTTTATTTTTGTTTGGTATTGAATCTGGGTTTAGATATTTACTACGTGTTATTGGGATTTCAAAGTACTTGACTTCATTACATGCTTGATATATATCTAAGAATCTGAGATAGTGATATTACTAATACATATTGAATTGTATGGTGATATATATGTTAAATTTTTATATTGCAGATGATTTTTTATACACCGCACCACACATGTGATCACAAAAATGAGGCGTGGTGTGGTTATGGTTTTGGCTAAACTATACACCGCACATGTGACCGCAAAAATGAGGTGCAGTACAGTTATGATTTTGGCTAAACCGCACCGCAAAGTGCGATGCTAAAAATGGCCCAAAACCGCACCGTACCACACTACAAACACCTTTAATAGAGATATATCATGATTGATTATGAATATATTTAAAAAGAACAATATAATTTCTTATAAAATCACTAATATTTTAATGACATAATTATCCTCATTTGAACTTAATTCAATTATTCAACAAAGGATAATATTAATTTCTATAAATTATAGACATTTATCATCATTCTAACATAATTCAACAAGATATTATTATTTCAACTTAATTTTTTTTTATATTTCAATATCTATATTTCTATTTAACAAGTACCACTCCTAGATGCTTCTGAGCATGAGAAAATTTGTTTTAGCTTATCAGGGGTGAAAAGCTCGTAGATTACTTGGTAACTGGTTCTAACAGATTAAGTTAGGAAAAAGAAAAAGAGTTCCACTCATAGATCCTACAAAAGTGGGAGTTTTATGCACTTTTAGTGAGTTGAAAGAATATAGTTTTGAAGTCTAAACAAATATAGAATCAATCATTTTCCACTTTAAATAATAATAAAAAAAATAAAAAAGAAAAACAGAAGAAAAAAAAGAAGAAGAGTGTTCATCAATCATAAACTATCCAGATGACAATTCTTTTATTTATTTTCAGAGAAGAATACTTCAACACCACCCATTCTTGTGAACAAGATATTAATTTTCAACAATCCTCTAGCTGGCTTGATCCTCGAGCACCCCAACTTTTATCTAAAAATCAATCATTAGCTTGATTGCTTCATAACACCTCATCCTTTTTCCACCCAAAAAAGGAAAAAGGAAATATAACCCTTTTCTTCTCTAGCTAAGCACGTGTAAATAACTACATAAGAGAGCCCTAAACGATCTTTTAGGTTTGTCCCCACGTGGCATGTCCCCATTTGATGTGTCAATTCCAGGTAGATTACCTCTCCTCACCACTTGAGTATCCTATCACGGACTACGAGCCTTTCAATAAGTTCTCTAGCTTAGCTACTTATAATATGTCAAAAATTTTGAAAATTTTGAAAAATATCTTAAATGACGCCACTCACACCCAAATCCACAATAACTATTGATCCAAATTCATCTCCACCATCCAATTCCTCATCAAAAACCTACATAGGCATATCAACAGTCATTAATGTTACATAGAAATTAATCGTGTACATTATCTTTTTTCGTTTTTGGTAAACAATCATGTACATTATCAAAACATAGTAACACATTACTCATATATGGTTGAGATTCTAGGACCTTTTTTTGCTGTTTAGCCTGTTACATTCTAGTGTCATCCATTATTTAAAATTTAAAATATCTAATTTTGTTTTTGTTTTTTTTTTTTATTTAATTATTTACAGTGCACAGACAGAGAGAAACTGAAAGATCAAGTACTGGGATCCTCAATCAATGAATGTTTTTTTTCTGATTAAACTCTGGTCACTGACTCATAAACAAGTACAAGAAGAAGAAGAACCTTGAAGAACATTCTTAAAACAGAAAAAACACAGTTATGGAGGTGGCTTTGCAAGTACATAGGCCACTCAGTTGCAGTTGCAGTTGCAGAACTGTGTTCAATCAGAGAAGCCACTTAAAGCTCAAACCTTCTCTTGGGTTTTTTCCTCATGGAAGAGTCACTCACTTCTCAAAGGTTATTATTGCTTTTTTTTTTTGTTTTTGTTTATTCATTGCAACTCTTCTTGGTGTTCCTTGTTTCTCTGTTTCAATGGGTTCTTGTAGTGTCTGATTTTGATCGCACCCAGTAAGAGTTTGTGATTGGTTTTTTACTAGAGATTTGGTGGTTTTGTTTAAATCTCAAATGGGATATTTGTAAAATGTTCATTCAAGTTCTATGTATGAAAGATAGGATATACTTGGTGAGTTTTGTTTTCTGGGCTCTTTGTTGATCAATTGATTGAACGTTTGCTTTGCTGATGAAGTTCTTGTTTTTCTTTTATGGTTTTTCACTAAATGATTGATTCATTAGGTAATGAAATTAAATTGGGTGAATTACACCAACCTCCTTGAGCTTTCACGAAATGAACACCCCCCCCCCCCCCTCTACGTGAATGTATAAATGCAACATATATGGCCATTTACCTAAAGGAATATTCAATTTTTAATAAATTTGGATTTCCATCCAAACTATGAATGAAATGACATTCCCTCAACTGAGTATGAAACCGTTTTTTTTTTTTTTTTTTTTTTTTTTTTTTTTTTTTAAGGGAAGTAATGGTGTGGGAGGGCATGAACTTCTTTGTTGCATTTATAGAAATCTCAAGGAGGGGAGTGTAATTTTGATAAACCTCAAGGGGGATTGGTGTAATTTGCCCCATTAAATTACAATTGATTGAGTGTTAATGGTAGGTTTTTTGTTTTCAAAAATAATTCCAAGTATTGAACTGAGGTTGTTTTCATACTGCTTCATTCTTATTCTGAATGTATTGAAGTCATACATTTTGGTTTCAGTCTTCTTCATGGGGAAAAGACTGCCAGGGAGGTGGAGTTTCATATCGGATCATTGCTAGTTCAGGTTAGTTGCCGTTGTTCTGTTCTGGTTCAAAGTTGAATTTTGATCCTTTATTCTATTAAATTCTGGTTCTGCATATTGGTAGATTCTCCAAGGAGGAGATCAAAGAAAATGTCAAATGCAAGGCCTAAAGGCCCTGCTTCAAAGGGATTGTCGCCAAAAACACCGGTGGGAACAAGCACCCAAAAGAGGGATGAAATAAATAATGAAGAGAAAGAGTTGCCAATTGCTCCAACATCTAGTGAGCATGTGTCACCCAACAGGAAAACCGTTGAAACAAAAGTTGATACTGAGGAAGAGTGGGTGGTTGAACATTCTCGAGAGGATAAATCTGAGAAAGAAATCATTTCTGAAACTGAGGAAGCCAATGAATTATCATCAGCAAATAAATCATCAGCTATTGCTCAGAAAATTCAAGTGGTGAAAAATGGAACCATTGCTAGGGTCAATGAGGATATAGCAGAATTACAGAAGATAGAAACAGCTTCCAAGAGTGATATTGAGAATGTTCCTGATAAAATGGTTTCAGAAGGAAGACACTTGGATATCATAGAGCGTGATGACACCACAAGAGATAAAAGTACTGAAACTGATGAAAAGATTAGAGAAGAAGCTTCTCTAAAATTAAAGTTGGAGATGGAAGCGAACTTGCGTAAGCAGAAAATTGAGATGCTTGCTGAGGAGAACTTCTCGATAGGGAGCAAGATGTTTGTTTTTCCTCAAGTAGTGAAACCTGATCAAGATATAGAAGTTTTCCTCAGTAGGGGTCTCTCCACTTTAAATAATGAGCCAGATGTTCTGTTAATGGGAGCCTTTAATGACTGGAGATGGAAATCATTTACAGTAAGGTTGAAAAAAACACATCTAAAAGGGGATTGGTGGTCTTGCCTAGTTCATGTTCCCAAGGAAGCCTACAAGATGGACTTTGTCTTTTTCAATGGGCAAAATGTCTATGACAATAATGATGAAAAGAATTTCTGCGTGACTGTGGAAGGTGGAATGGATGCGTTTGAATTTGAGGATTTCTTGCTTGAAGAGAAACGTAAAGAACTTGAGAAACTTGCTAAGGAGCAAGCTGAAAGGGAAAGACAAGCAGAGGAACAACGGCGAATAGATGCAGAGAAAGCAGCAAGTGAAGCTGATAGAGCACAGGCAAGGGAGGAGACTCAAAGGAGGCGAGAAGCTTTGAAACGGTTGACAAAAAATGCTGTAAGGTCTGTCGATCATGTTTGGTATATAGAGCCTGGTGAGTTTAAAGGTGAAGACTCAGTCAGGTTATATTATAATAAAAACTCTGGCCCCCTTGCTCATGCGAAGGAACTATGGATTCATGGGGGCCATAATAATTGGAAGGATGGATTGTCCATTGTTGAAATGCTTGTCAGTTCTGAAGAAAAGGATGGTGACTGGTGGTATGCTGATGGTATGTATAAATAGATATATTTTCTTTCTTATCTTTAATGTTTTATGATGCTTTCTTAGACTTTCAAGTTTAGATTATCTGGCTGGAGTGACAGAATATAAGGTGCATATGCAAGATGGTGTCAGTTGGCATTCATTAGTCATGCCAAGTACCATGCAATCTGTTGGCTGTTGCCTGATATATGATATGTGCTAAATTTTCAATCCAAATGTGGTGTTGCTGAAAGTGAGTGGTGTGACTCCAAACGTTGTTACTTGACATGCATCTCTTAAAAATTTCCGATCTCTGTCATGAACAGTGAGAGGGAGAGAGAGAGTAGATGGGTAGTTATACACACACAAATATACATATTTGTTTGTCTTTTATGTGTATGAATATATTACATTTAAAGGTTGAGTGTTTCACACAAGGGAGTATACATTTTTTAGCAAACTCAGATAATGAGTTACTTCTCAAACTTCCCACCCTTTTGCCATGTCCATGCATTTTAATTTTAATGTGGGTCAAACTAGCATATCTTGAAGGGCCAGGAGTGTCTATTTTGACCCAAACCAGTTTATGGTTAGGTAATGACAATAACCTTTTATATGTCTCTTGAAATGTTGGCTGCTTGTGGTTTTTAGTTTTGTTGGGTTGTTATGAGCCCTTTTAACCATAGGCAAGGTGATTCTGATGACCTGAAATCTTCACTCATTTTTGTTTGAGAATTATGCAAAATGGAGATGGCGTTTTTTCTTTTCTTTCTTTTTTCCATTTTTTTTATTAAAAAAAAGCCTCAAACTTTGTCCTGTACAAGTAGAGCTTGATATCTTGTTCCCATCTGTTTTAGTAATTCTGGATGGAGTGATGGACACTGACAGGTGGATCACCAAAAGAACACTGTAAAATTAAGGGAGGTTTTTTTTTTTTTTTAATTCTTGCTTGCTATTTTTTCATGGATCAGTATTAGGTGGAATTTCTCTTATACTGTCAGTGTTGCATGTTATAAGACAAATAATAATAATCAACTTTATTTTCTGCAGTTGTTGTACCTGATCGAGCATTTGTCTTAGATTGGGTTTTTGCTGATGGACCACCACAGAAAGCCATTGCGTATGATAACAACCACCGCCAGGATTTCCATGCAATTGTCCCAAAAGGCATACCTGAAGAACTTTATTGGGTTGAGGAAGAACACCGGATTTATCGGAAACTCCAGGAGGAGAGGAGGTTAAGAGAGGAGGCTATACGTGCCAAGGTCAGTTTAGAAAAAATCTTCCATTCAAGATATGGCTAATTTATATTGATTAAAGCACACTTGGTCATCGTTTTTTTATTCTCAGAGGAAGTGCATCTAAGAATATTGTACATAAATATTGTGTGGGGTAATGGTTATGGTGGCTCACATGTAGAGGATAGGGAGGACCAACTTTAGTTCTGGTCTAGTGTGTCTATTTCAGTTATTGTGGTCCTTCTGATAAGTGTGAGTTTCCTGGGCTAATCTTAAGATGTTCAAGATGGATGCTGGGGATGAATAATAAAAACTAATTGTAGTTTTGATCCTTTCAAAGCTATTGATTTAGCATTTTATCACTCTCTTCTTTTCACTACTAATTTCCATTTCTCCGTGCTTCTCCTTTCGTAGGCTGAAAGAACAGCACGTATGAAGGCTGAAACAAAGGAAAGAACTTTGAAAAGGTTTTTGCTATCTCAAAAGCACATAGTCTACACAGAACCTCTTGATGTTCATGCAGGAAGCACAGTGAAGGTTTTCTATAATCCTGCCAACACAGTTCTCAATGGAAAACCTGAAGTTTGGTTCAGGGGTTCATTTAACCGTTGGACCCACCGCAATGGTCCATTGCCGCCTCAGAAAATGTTGCCTTCGGATAATGGTACTCATGTCAAAAGCACTGGTGAGTTATTTCATGTTTAGTTATCAACTTTTCTCTTTAATATGGAGGCTTAAAGGGTTCACTCTCTAATTCTTTTGGGTTCTCTTGATTTGTAACAATCTGTCCTGTGCTCTCCTTTTATTGTCAATTTATTGCCCAACTGTGTGCCAATTCCTCTGGAATATGCAAAAGAAGTCTTGAAAAATATTCTGGACATTTGAATGAGTGTCTTGCACATACACACGGCACATAATTCACAAATCACATTATAATCTTGAGAAATATCAACATATTGTACATGATGACGACCTAGCCAAACTGCAATATTCACAATATGAAAATACTAATGTTTCTTGGTCGCTTAATGTTTGACATACTTTTCCTAACCATTTTTCTTAGTTAGCAATACCGGTAAAAGTTAAAGATATTAAGGGCTTATTCTTAATGGCTCAAAATTTTTGTCCAATAAGCTCTGAATTCCTAACCATTTTTCTTAGTTAGCAATACCAGTGAAAGTTTAGGATATTAAGGTCTTATTCTTAATGGCTCAAAATTTTTGTTCATAAGTGATGTAATGCAGAGCTTATTGGAACACTTTTAGATTTTGACTCTTTGGAAGATTGTCACATTTCTGAATGTGCTGATCTTTAAAACATAGCTGGTGTGAATTCTTTCATATGCATTTTAAGTGTTTTCCCATTATGCTCATTGTGAGCAAGGCTGCAGAAAATTATTCATTTTCTCTAGTAGCGTTCATATATAATGACATATCTTTTCCATGCCAAGTATCTAGCATAGGTACATGTTAAAGTAGCCAACCAAACATATATTAGAAAACATTGACAGAATGCAATATGATGCTGTGTCATGTCACGTGCGAAGATTACCATGTGTTCTGCAGGCAGGGTGCAAAAATTTTGAGACACGAAGATTTTTTTTTTTTTCTTCAAACCCAAAATATACCATTTGTTCTGTCCTTGCAGTCAAGGTTCCATTGGACACATATATGATGGACTTCGTATTCTCTGAGAAGGAAGATGGTGGAATTTTTGACAATAAAAATGGCATGGATTACCACATACCTGTGTTTGGAGGAATTGTTAAGGAGCCACCAATGCACATAGTGCATATTTCTGTTGAAATGGCTCCCATTGCAAAAGTAAGTTTAGAATATTAAGTTAATTAATATATGTACGGAAGATTTTTCATCTAATCTCGTGTATGTTGATCTGTGAATAAAATTGTGCGCTTTTTTTTTTTTTTTTGGGAGAGAGGGGGGGGGGGGTGGGGTTTAAATATTGAGTTATTATTTTAGGAATTTGACCATCCATTCTGTAATTGTATCATGGGCAATACTCTAGTTTATTTACTGATATTTAGCAGTTCCATTTGAAGTTTGTTTAAAATCCTGGAACATAGTGTTAATGTCTGGAATAAGTGGTTACTTTGCATTATGTTTCTGATGGAGAGTGCTTATCGCTTGCAAAAAAGGATTAAAATGTCTCCAAGTGGGTTTATTAACAAGTCAAGTTTGACTTAAGAAAAAGCTTGTTTGTGTTCGTTTATTTAGCAAACAAGCTAAGTTTAAGCCCAAATTTAGGCTCGAATATTAAACGAACCAAGCTCAAACATGTTAACGTGTTCATGAACATGAGGCTCAATTTACTTATATAAAATATTATATTTTTATATTTATACTTGTCAAAAAATATACTTATATAGACTTGAAATTGTATTGTGTAAGTTTATAAATAGGTACATATGATTTCAAATTCTTATTTGTAGTTTATTGATAATATAAGTAGTTCATTCATAGTAAAAAAGTCATAGATTTGTGAAGGGGTAGAAAATTTTAGTCATGGTTTTACTATATATGAGAAGATAATAAGTTAATGAAGTAGTTTGTGAACAAGGTGATAATTTGAAGGGTAGAGGGATGCATTTTGTTGACTGGTGCATTATGTGCCGTTGTAATAGAGAGACGGTGGATCATTTGCTACTTCATTGTGGTAAGACTCATAGGTTGTGGAGTTTGGTGTTTAGATTTTTTGGGTTTTCATGGGTCTTGCCAAGAACAGTTGCAGATACTCTCTTGGGTTGGTGGAATTGGCCTAGAAAACACTCGTCTAGCATTTGGAATCTAGCTCCCTTGTGCTTAATGTGGTGTCTTTGGAGGGAGCGGAATTGGAGGACTTTTGAGGACTTGGAAAGCTTGGATGACCAATTATTGGCTTCTTTTAGTGGCTCCCTGTTTGACTAGTCTAGGGCTTGGGGAATCACCTCTAGTGACTCTCTCCCTATGTTCCTTAGCTCTCTCCTTTGCATTTAGTGTCTTTCCCCTTTCTTTTTTCTTTTTTCTCTTTTCTTAATCTGCTCTATCTGTATTGTTCTCTCTGCCTTATGTTTTTATGCATAAGGCAGTGTTCTTGAATATATATCCTTATTACTTATCAAAAAAAAAATGAACCAAGCCTGAACATATAATCTTGTTTACTAATGAGCTTGAGCTTGGCTTGCGTTTGAAATAAAACTAAATAAATAAGCCTGAACTTTTAATACTCGACTTAGCTTGACTTGTTTACAGCCCTAATACCTTAATGGAAATGCAAAAAAGAGACAAATTCACACATACCCCTCTGTTAAAGTGAAAAAAAATGTCTTAAATGACAGAGGGAGGGAGCATAGGCACTGTGATATTTTCCTGGCACAATTACTTTTTGTTTCCAAAGGATGGCAATTTTACTTTATTAATAATAGTTTTCTTGTTAAAGAATAGGTTGTTTAAATATAGTAGCTTAAAGATCAAAATCAATATCTTTTGTGTATTTTTTTTATCTGTCATATCTAATATCTGTTGCAGGTTGGAGGCCTTGGTGACGTTGTTACTAGTCTATCTCGTGCTGTACAAGATTTGAACCACAATGTGGACATCATTCTTCCAAAGTATGACTGTTTGAAATTTAGCAATGTAAGCTTCATTGCTGTTGCTTTGGTCTATATATAATGTCTTACTTCTTCGTGCAAGTATTTT
Source organism: Quercus robur (assembly GCF_932294415.1). Classification (NCBI taxonomy): domain Eukaryota; kingdom Viridiplantae; phylum Streptophyta; class Magnoliopsida; order Fagales; family Fagaceae; genus Quercus; species Quercus robur. The sequence continues at coordinate 75,300,157 of NC_065538.1, read as the reverse complement.
TGGTCTCTATTCTCAAGTTTTGGGGTTTTCTCTATTGACTTAGTAGAGAGAACATGTTCTTTGTAGGTCCTATATGCAGTGGTTGTACTCTCTCGCAGAGGTCCATTTTGCAATGACTGTAGCATGAGTTATTATGTTCAGAATTAAGTTGAGATATGCATTATTGGATGATTTCTTTGCTAGACCAAATGGGTATTTAACAATGATATTTCCATGATTTGCTAGTTGGGCCCTTCTATTCTCTGACTTTCTGAATATACATGTGATGGTTGTGTGGACCTTTCTTGTGTTTCATTCTTTTTTTATGATAAGTAAAAAATGTTTCTTATGTTTATATTTTGTAATATTATAAACTCCACCATCTCTGCATTTTTTCCTGCATTATGGTTTTCTTTATACTTATTTAACCTCAGTTTGATGTTGAATTAACTTAATATTTTTTTTGATACAGGTGAAGGACTTTCAGTATAACAGAAGCTATTCCTGGGGTGGGACTGAAATTAAAGCATGGTTTGGGAAGGTCGAAGGCCTTTCTGTCTACTTTTTGGAGCCTCAAAATGGGTAATTCTGTTTTCCTGCTGCACTCCTAAAATCTCTTGTGCTATATGTTCTGTATTTGATCTAGTTTACAACATGTACTCGTGGGCAATCTGTACTTCACTTTTCACTCTCCGTACTTACTTTACAGAGGCTACTATATTACTTTAAACCATACATGTATTAATTTTTTGTTTCTTTTTGTTTTCTTCACTCACTTTAGTGCTGATAATTGACTACGCTCGATACAAATTAAAATTGCACTAAGAGTTGTGATCAAACACTTGAAGAGTGAGTCATAGCTTTATTGTTTTTCTAGGCAATATGCCACCCCACTGCATTGCAAAGTTATGAATGGAAAAGTTGCTTTATGTGTTAAAATTATAGTGAGGATTTTGGCTGTTTTGATCCTGAATGTGGTAATGTGAAGTATGTTTTACACTCCTAATGATATGATTTTCAAAGATCCATCTTTTAGAGTTGTCAGCTATGTGGAAAATTCAACTTCGGAAACACGGCTTGTTGATGTATATACCATTTGAACCTCAAATATTCTTTTTCGCACATCCACATTGATACAGGGTACAAATTTCATCTTTGGTTGTTCTTTTTTACCTTCTTTTCTTCATCCTGGGGATTGCAGTTATATGGGGTTCATTTGTGAAATAGTTAATTTATGCTACTCTGCTCATAACCTATTGTCGCAAGTTGGAATATTGAGACACATATCCATATTATTCTTTCTCAGAATGTCCGTCCTTTGCATGACTACTGTTGTGCACTGTCTCCATTAACTTTAATCGCCAAATGCAACAAAATATATTTTACAAGGTTTCTTAATGCGCTTGGTTTTCCTGCAGATTCGTTTCAACAGGCTGCATATATGGCTGTAGGAATGATGGAGAGAGGTTTGGCTTCTTTTGTCATGCTGCTCTTGAATTTCTACTCCAAAGTGGATTTCATCCTGTAAGTTCCATGATATCAAGTCTTTCATTTATGAGTTTTACTTGAGCAATTATTGTGAATGGCAACAGTATGAAGTTATTCAGTGACCTTTCATCTTTTCCTGCCATTATTGCAAAATTAACTAAATCCATTGCATTAATTCATCGTGCTATATATGTGTTTATGACTGCTATCAATTTATATGGGCAATTGTCAAGACCACCTTTTGCCAATGTTGAGTTCTGTTGCTGTTAGAGCAGATTGCTTTTCTATTGAATCAAATCAAACCTTTTCTTTTTCTCTCCTCTTACTATGCACAGGCACACACTTCCAGACAAGAAAAAATTGAATTTTGTTGTTAAATTTTATGAATATCCATCTATTGGGGCTTTACAATGGGCAGGATATCATCCACTGCCATGATTGGTCCACTGCACCAGTTGCATGGTTGTTTAAGGATCATTATACGCATTATGGTCTCAGTAAAGCTCGGGTTGTCTTTACAATCCACAACCTTGAATTTGGGGCAGCCTTAATTGGGAAAGCTGTGGCATATTCAGACAAGGCGACAACTGTAAGTACTTATAATTTCCTAAGATTATTCAGTCTCCGTACTTTTTATGCTTTCTGTACTGTTCTTTTTTAATAAGTTGATTTGTTCCTTTTGAGCTGTGTGATGTGCTTCTATAACACTTAGATATTCACGGTCATCAACTTTGTTAAGAAATGAGTAATATTGACATGCTTCCCTCTATCCTTAAATTACTCCAGATTTTATTAGTATTTTGTTTATTTATTTACTTTTCTATTTCATTTGGTGGTTTTATTTTGTTTGTTGGAATAAAGGGGTTTTAGGTTGTTGCAATTAATTGTCTTAGTCATTGAATTCCCACTCAGCTAGCTGTAGGGGATATGAATCAATGCTAATATGGAACACTTAATTAGAATTTAGAGTTTTGGGAATTGGGAATTGAGTGAGAAGAGTAGCAAAGATATCTAAGCAGGAAAAAGATGGCAGTGTTTAAGAATTGGTTATATTTCAGTATGACTTAATCAGGTGGAACTATACATTAGAATTTCCCTATTTTCTTTGAATAGATGTAACATTTTTGGGGGGTATTTGAATTTACAATTGGGTAGGTTTTGAGAGTTCAAAATAGAATTGGTTAGATTGATGGAAAAATTATGCAAAATAAAACTGTTACCGGTCCCTTGTGCAGCGTGTTGTTAAACCTCCTAATGATCCCAATAAGTGACAGATATAAGTTTCTTAAACTGTTACTGGTCCCTTGATATGCAAATTACATTTCTATACTGTTCCAGTATGTCAGTTTCTTAAATGGTTGAAAATGGAAAAGCTAATGCATCATCTGTATAGATTCAATTTGTCTATCCATATTCTTATTGTTGTAGCATCTAAGTTATGTTTGAATATGCAGGTATCCCACACTTACTCAAAGGAGGTTGCTGGAAATCCTGCCGTTGCTCCTCATCTCTACAAGTTCCATGGTATATTAAATGGAATTGACCCAGATATGTGGGACCCATATAATGATAAGTTCATTCCTGTAAGTTGGTTTCTCTCTCTCACTCTCATGTGTGCATGCACATGCACACTCCCCCAAATCCCTACCCCTCTTTTCTTCTGCCATTTCTTCTTCCTATTGATTTTTTTTTTTTAATGGGTGGAAGCTGTTTGTCAAGTTCCCTTCTTGTTCAACAAGAATGACCTGGTCAAATTTTACATGTATGGCTAACACATGATGCATTTATTCCAGATATCATACACCTCAGACAATGTTGTTGAAGGCAAAAAAGCTGCCAAGGAAGCCTTACAACAGAAGCTTGGTTTGAAAAGATCTGATCTCCCTTTGGTCGGAATTATCACTCGCTTAACTCATCAGAAAGGAATTCATCTCATCAAGCACGCCATCTGGCGCACCTTAGATCGCAATGGACAGGTCATCTTTTGTCTTCTTTCTTCTTCTTTTTTTAATTTTTTAATTAATTGTTTTTGTACTATGAATGTCGTTTTATTCTTTCCTCAGCATGTGAACATTGTACGAGTAATTATAAGAATTTTAATAATATGATAATCCTCCAGAATGCTCACTTACTTCAACAACTCTGTCTCTGTCTCTCTCTCACACACACACACACTTCTTCCTTTTTCTCTTCGTATCATGGATGATGTTGTCAAATATAGTTACGTGTGAATGTAAGAATGACCATAATGTATACTTTGAATCCATGCTTGTTAATAAGCTAATAATGTTACAACATTTGTCTTTTGGTCAAGCATATCTCGTCTATGCTGATGAAACATCTACCTGCAGGTTGTATTGCTTGGTTCAGCCCCAGATCCTCGTATTCAAAATGATTTTGTGAATTTAGCCAATCAATTGCATTCTACTCACAGTGACCGTGCTCGCCTTTGTTTGACTTATGATGAGCCTCTATCACACTTAGTATGTTCTCACTGAACTTAAATTTTCAAATTTTCTCCTTTTTCCTGGATGCATGTTTGCCACTTACATCTGCAGTGTGACCCTGGAAGTTACTTATACATTTGGACTTATGATAGATATATGCTGGTGCTGATTTCGTTCTAGTCCCTTCAATTTTTGAGCCATGTGGACTGACCCAGCTCACAGCAATGAGATATGGTTCAATACCAGTTGTTCGCAAAACTGGAGGTACGTTCATACAAAACTAGAGAGTGATGCCATTCAACCATGTGTCTATTTTGTCTTTACTGCTGAACCCTTTGTCGCATGAATGATACCTTGTTATTTTTATTGTTTATGTAAATATGTGACATCAAGGTCGTGGTAGCACATACCTCAAGTTTTTAGATTAATTGTCTTCTCAATGACCTTCACATTGAAATTAGGCAATTGTATTGAACAGTGTTTTCACTATGTAGGCTATTTTGCATAATTTTGTACTTTGTGCCTCGTAAGAAAACTTTTTAAGTTTCTGTAAATTGTCAATCTTCAAGGAATTTTCCCTTTGATATTGTAAATTTGTAGCTCTATTTTATGAAATTATCACTGACAACCTAATATTGCCTTTTCCCTTTTTCATAATTAAGCATAGAACCCAATATTGTAATGTTAGATTTAATTATATGCAACTTATTGATTTTCTTATTGTAAATGTGTGAGAGCTTAATATACATTTTTGGCCAACTTCCCAACAGCTCAAGTTTTTTGGGATTGTCACCAACATGTAATCAAACTGGGTTTTAACTGAAGTTTTTGATTCAAGTCTTGGTAACCCTGATATCCACATGGAAGGCCTGCATTTGGGTTTTGGTCATGGGCGGGTCTGCATATGAGGGGTTGGTAAATGTGTGTGAGCTCAAAATACATTGTTGGTCGACTTCCTTATGGCTTCAGCTTTTTGTACTAATAGTGTGCTGATACTAGCTACTACAACTTCCTAGGTCATTTTTAAAAAATTCTGTATCATTTCTTAAATGTGCTTCTTGCTTTCTAAAATATATCTCTGTTGCCCCCATCAATCTTCATTATAGATTTTCCCCTTTCCATTGATAATTTTCTCCCAAATACCAAATTTTGAAGTTGTTCAACCTTTTAATTCTCATGAAATACAAATTTCATATTGTACCCATGCTATCTAGCCTGTATTGTGTTACTTTACCTTGAGTGCCTAGCTTTTGATGTAAGACATCTTACATTGACCTTGATACTCTGTCTTGGGGTCAAGTAGGAACAGCAATATCAATGGACATGTTTAACTATAGAATTATCTCATGTCTAACATTATCTCATGCAGTTGGACTGAACCTTTGTGCTTGCATTTCTTATGACCATGAGATAATTGCACCATGGGATTTTCAGTGAGATTCTCTTGTTAACCATCCAACTTCATGGAATTTCTTTTATAGGACTTTACGACACTGTATTTGACGTTGATCATGATAAAGAGAGAGCACAAGCACAGAGTCTTGAACCAAATGGATATAATTTTGATGGAGCTGATGCTGCTGGTGTTGATTATGCTCTCAATAGGTGAGTAAATGCTTATTTTGTCTTCCAAGGCAAATGGATTTATTCTTCATTATTAGTTTCCAAATGCACATGTTTCTTTGTTGGTTATAACAAATCACAACATTGAGAAAACCATAGCCTGTGCCTGGACTCTAGACATGCATTCTTGACAGATGCTGTGGCACAGAAACAATTCAATGTAACCCCACACTTGTTTTATTCATCAATTCAATATTTTCTCTAGGACTTGTCTTGGGGGAGGGAGGGGGGAGCCAAAGGGTTCAAAGTACATGTTTGTACTATTATAATTTCTCTCTCTCTCTCTCTCTCACACGCGCGCACACACACACACACACACAAACACGCTAAAACCACAAAAGTATGCCCCTGCACACATTCTTCTAGTATTTTCCTTTTAAATATTCATTCACACTTGGATTTTCAGGGCAATTTCTGCTTGGTATGACAGTCGGGATTGGTTTAATTCGTTATGCAAGACAGTGATGGAGCAAGACTGGTCTTGGAATCGGCCCGCTCTTGATTACATGGAGCTTTACCATGCAGCATGCAAGTGAAACGAGAAATTGATTTAGACGTGCAATTTAATCTTGTTACCCACTTTGTACAGGTTTGGTGGTATATCTTGATTTAATTTTTCTCATTAAAAAGCTTCGTCTAGTTGCACATAATTCACCATAGTCAGAATAATGCAAGGCGACACATTTTAGAGCTTAAAATGGTTCATCCATATCTGTGTAGCATATAACAACAGGTTAGATTCAGAATAATGTGGTGTACTTATGTAATTAGCAGAAATGAATTATCAGTTCATGTCAAGACTCAAAAGAGGTGAATTATAACAATAAAGGTGAGCAATGAAGGTTATATTCTGAGATTTAGCAATTGCGGAAAAAAGTCTCACTTTCAATGAGTTCACTAATGCTTTTCTTCATTTGCAGACAACATAAAAAGAACCAAAAAAAAAAAAAAAAAAAATTGGTTATTTGTTTATTTGCTGAAAAGCAATACATTAACCTATAAGTTAAAAGGTTTATGCCAAACAAACACTTGTTAAGAGGCCCACCAAATTAAGGTCCACTAATTTTACCAATAGAGAAAGGGTTTGGTTAATGTATGCCTTGAAGGCATACATTAATTATTTATTTTAAGAAAGTTTTTATAGGGAATTGAAAAAGCTGACTCCAAAATCTAGCCGAAGAATCCATCAATAGAACAAAGCCTGAGAAGTATTCAACATGTACGACCCTGAACCTGGCCCATGGATTGATTTAGTTCAACCCTGCACCATGTAATTAATTGGGTCAACAGTCAACGCTCAACTAAGTTCAGCCCACAAGAACTTGTACAAAACACCCATGGGCTTAAGTTATGTGGTTGGTCCAAGAAGGCATGAGAAGGAGCAATCCTAGTCTACTTCTTGCTAAAATTAACTTGTTAAAACTGAAGCAAAACAACAGGGAATCAACCGAAGCTTGTGACTGAGATAAGCATTAAGTTCAAATCCAAATTTTCCTACATTATGTGAACCAATCTCACTAAGGCTTTGTTTGGTTGGGAGGATAAAAAAGAGGAGGACGGAAAGCTATGTTTGGTTTAGCCTATATAACTCAGTTTTTATTACTCATTTCTTGTTTTCTGTGGGTTCCACCACCACCACTCTTGTTTGGTTTGATTTTTTTTCTTAGTTTTCCTCACTCATTACTAAAACAAGTGAAAATGAGCAATGAGTTATGGAAACAACATTTCAGAGGGTGTTTGGATTGATAAAAACTAAGTTATATATCTCAGTTTTCATCACCCAAAACTCAAAAAACGTGGACTCCACTAAAAATCAAGTTATTTGGATTAATTTTTGAGTTGAGTTTTCTTAACTCAAAATTCAAAATTTTGAGCTTGAATTACGGAAATTGAAAACAAAATTTGGATGTTTCCAAATTTTGAGGTAAGTATTTCAATAACATTATTGTAAATAACTCAGTCAAAGTGGGCTAGTGTATTATCAAATTAAATCATTGTGTGATCATTGGTTACTTTTTTATTTTTTAGGCAGCTTCTCTCTTGTATTCTTACATCCATCACAGAGAAGTCCGCACCCACCTCTTCTCATTTCATAAATGCATTTCCTTTTCCTTAACCCTCTCTCCTTCAGCGGATTCTCAAAAAAAGAAAAAAGAAAAAAAAAAGACCTTCAGCCCTGCCGAAGATCACAAGTCTAGCTGAAGATCAGAAGTTCCAAAACCTTTGGTTCCGTCACTCACCTTCTTCATTTTGCTAGATCTTATCTTATCCTAAGTGACCACCATCTCTCTCTCTCTCTCTCTCTAATGTCCATTGTTATATTTCTTGAGTTGTTGCTCTGTGAACCTTTTTTTTTTTTTTTCCTGTTATAATTTCTTTTCCTAGACTTTGTGGACCGAAGTTATGAATGTGCTAGTTTTGGAGTTTACACTTTTGGAGAAGGGGGCACGCGGGTATGAGTTACTGTTCTGACATAGCACAGTAAGTGGGTCCCACCACTGTATGCACAAGTTTGAGTTTTAGAGATGAGATATGCAACCAAAATATGAAACCATACAAATATATATTTTCAAGAGTGAGTGAAAAATTAGAGTTATGGGAATTGAGTTATGAGATTTGGATGTTGCATATTGAAAGATTATATAACCTTCCTTATTGTCCATGTGGATGAAAGTGGCTCCTCGAACTTAACCCGGGTCATCAAGAAAGCTCAGTCAATTTGGACAAGTTGCTGATCAGCAAAAAGACTCCAAACACATTCTAATTTTCAGCATGGGAATAGGACACACTCACTCACATACATGATAAAAGGACTATTTTTGCTGTTCAATCATCAACGCCCGTGTTTCTAATACGAACTCGAGGACAATTATAAGCATATATTTAGCTGAATTCTTTCAGTGGTGCACAAGAGGCATTGAAGCAAGCAAGGAATGCCTGTGACTGAAGTTTGAATATATTGTCAGTGGTTTTTACTTTCTAGTTACATTGTGAATGCATTATTTTCGAATCTCATAATTTTGGCCTTAGCTACTAGCTAGTACTCTTTTATATTTTTGTCTGTTTCCATTCCCCTGGATGATAATGCTCTCAGGATCCAACATGATAAACCTTTATCATCTTTAGCAAATATGTCAATCATCATAATAATGGAAACAAAATTATAGTCTCAAAATTTTGTGGTTGGTTATAAATTCTCAACAAATTAATTATGGCAGATCACATTTATTGCATTGTTTCTTGCATTATCCTTGTCACTTCCATCATTTACTATCCTTAATTTTCAATCCGATTAGACAAATAATGATGTAATTTACAGAAAAAGTCCAGTGTAGATTCTAGAGTGTAGGGTATGTACAACCCATACTAACCAAGATCTGCTCTTCTTTTTTGACTTGAAAATTTTCTTTCATTCAATAATGTCAAATTTTATGGTGGTTCTCTCTCTCTCATTTATATTCATCCCATCCCAATAATTTGGTCCACTATTTCATTTTGAAATGTTTAAATATGTAATTTTCTTTAAAAAGTCAATAAATAAACTTTTTACCTTGCTAATATACTTTATTTAAAAGTTGAGATTTAGTGCGATAACAAGTGCCTTTTACCAAAAGCAACATGTTACAAGTTTGAGTCTGAGAATCAACATCTCCAATAAATTGGAGATAAGATTATTTATTATAACCTCTTTCAGATCTTGTAAAAGTGAGAGTTTTGTACATTGGGTACAACCCTTTACTTTATTTAAAAAGTCAATACTATTCTTTCTGTAGAGTTTAAATTAATAATGACAGTTTTAAAAATTTGTAAATATTTATCTAATAGACAACGCATTAATGATGTTTCCTTAAAAAATTAGAATTTTTTAAAATAGTACAAACAATATGGATCAGGGTAGTATTTATCTAATGTGTCAAGCTCCTAATCACATCTTTGAGCAATTCAGAGGGGTTCATAATGCAAAAAGGTCTCAAATTGATAAGTCTATCTTGCCTTATAGGCCACCAAAATTGCTTCATTTTTGGCTGGCAATGAAACGACCAACACTTGTGTGGAAATGATAGATTTGTGCAAAGGGGTGGTGGACTAAAAGACTAAAATTTGGGGAGCAAATAACTGGGGGATTATTGGGCTATAAGACCCCACTTATCTCCTATAAAGGGAAAGGCCGAAAGATATGTTAAAGGCGTCTTTCTTTGCTTATCTTATCAATTGGTTAATCAAGTAGATCCTTTTTGGATGGTAGAGATGGTTTCTCTCTTAGAATGATTAACACACTGTGATAAGTTGATTTTGATGTCCAATTCCAGTCTCTTACAAGGATTCCACGTAATTATACATTTTTTTCAAACTGAAATCTAGAATCTGAAGCATGCTAAGCCTCAAAATCTGAGATGCTTGTACGGTTACTATAATAACATGCACAGAACTGCAACTGATTTTTTTTTATCTGAAATATTTTTTTAACATGATATATGATTCATTATACAGGAAAAATAAGAAACAAATATAAATAATTGTGGCCATTGAGACCTCCCGGACCTTTAAGTATTTCAATTGGTTCTGTTAATCCCACAAGCTGGATTTATATAATATATTTTTCCTAAAAAAATCACTAGTGTTTGGTTGATCTTATAACATATTATAGTTTATGTATCTAATTATTCTCCAATGTCAAACACATTTGAAGCTTATCTCCCACTCATGTAATTTAAAACTTATTTCTCAAACCCAGCAGGTTGTATCTTTGAAACAAGCTTCTGGGGCAGCTCCATTTCTAATTTATGCTTTCTCAAAATTTCCCTGGCAGACCAGAGAGAGTGAGTGAGGGAGAGACCTATTGGTTCTGACTTTATTTTATTTTTTGATACAATAGGATTTGAAACTTATAATATGAGTTTCATAATGTCTACTTTTTTTCAATTGTGCTGACTGAAACCCAGGAGAGATAAAGATAGTTGAGCCTAACTGAGTTGGGTTTGAGATGGCTGATTCCATCCAGATTTCAATCAATCTGAACCTTGCCTTATCATAAACCATATGAGTAAATAAATTTTCAAAATTAATGCTAACATTCTTTAATATTTATAACAAAGCACAAGACAACTTGATTCTAAAGGGGTAAAAAAAAGTATGAGACTACTTTAGTTGTGCCATCAACAAATGGCAAACTGTACTAAGAATTTTTTAAATCCCACCTAATTTTATGTTATATCAGTGAAAAGATGTGCTGCTTTGGATTATGACAAATCATCTACTACACTAATAATGTAGCTAAAAAGGGTCATCTGTGATGCATAACAAACTAAGACATTAGTAGGATTTACTATTCCTGTTCTTATGCAACAAAAATTACCCAATAAGAGAGATGTTTTGCATATAAAATACACATACATTATAATAAAGCAAAGTTAGGTGAATTATTTGTAATTAGATTACCTAGTCCAAGCGCCACGTATGATGTTAATTATTGTAGAGGTTCTTGTATGAGATATGAAGCTAAGAGTTCATAAAATAACAATATTTTTGGGTGGTATTATATATATATATATATATATTCTTTGGCTAAGTTATAACCACCACACATGCTACTTAAATTATGTACATAAAATTAAATAAGCTGATGTAGGAGGATAACAACAAAGACATGTTTTGGGTGATATGCTTGGATTCGTTGAAAGAACTAAACATTCTGCTCTGCATAATTCACACACCTTGCATATATGCTTCCTTAATACTGACCACCCACGTAACCAAACTCAGGTATGTGCTTCCTTAGTTCAGTCTGAGAATCATCTCATGCGGCGTGCCATTGCTTATTCATGACTGCAGAAAGTCCAGATTCCCTTTTGTGATGACTGAAGAAACTTGAGCTTGTGGATTTTCATTTTTTTAGCTATAGGATATTGAAAAAGGCCAAGTGGTTAGAAGTACCTTACTATATTAAAAGAAATCTCATAGGAGACTTTGTGTAAGAAAGAGTTCTTGTTATTCCCTTTTGTGATGACTGAAGAAACTTGAGCTTGTGGATTTTCATTTTTTTAGCTATAGGATATTGAAGAAGGCCAAGTGATTAGAAGTACCTTACTATATTAAAAGAAATCTCATAGGAGACTTTGTGTAAGAAAGAGTTCTTGTTATATAATATGCTAAACAATACTACCAAAAATATATATATATATATATATATATATATTTATTTGGGGGTTACACTTAGAACCAAATTGAGAAAAGAATATGTTTTTTTTTTTTTTTTTTTTTTTTGAGAAACACACACATATATATAGGGGAAGGGAGATGAGATAAGGGAATACATTCACACGCCAAAAAAAAAAAAAAAAAATCAAATGGTTTCAATGCATTGAGAAGTAGTAAAAGCAAATAATCAAATATTATTTTTACTTAGTATTGGTTGACTACCTAGAAAAAAACTAATTGATTACAATAAAAAACATTTTGGCACTCGTTAACCCATCGAAAAGGCAAAATTGCATATTTCATCATTAACTTTAACCTTTGTTTCAAAATTGCCCTCATATTTTAAAATGTTTCACCTTGTCTCTTTACTTTCAAACTTGTTTAAAAATGTCATTATCGTTATTTGATGGATAGAAAATACTCTAGGATAAACAAATTTATGTGATATCATAGCAGGTTTCATATCATCAAAGTGACCTAGGTTTAATGTTTTATGAATTCTTTTTTTGTTATACCAACATTTTCCATCCAACATATAACCGTAATGATTTTTTTTATACATTGTAATATATATAAATAAATATATATAAATATATATATATTTATGATTTTGAAATAAAGATTAGAGATTAAGGATCAAAGATATAATTTATTTAGGACAAATTTTAGTTTTAAACCAGTTTAAAGCTATCTCCACTAACTTACTACATGCCGATTTATAAGACTATCAATGTGTATTATTTAAATAAGTCACATAACTCATTAAAAAAGTTATATGATTAAAATTACATATGAATGATATTTTCAATCGTCACATAATACGTTGGAGGAAAATAAATCCAAATCAGTTTGTAGCTAAATGTTTTTCATTTATTTAAGGCCAAAATACCAAAAACACTCGTAGGGTTTGGGCTTTGGTTAGTTGCAAAAACACCTGATAGGGTTTCAATTCTTCTTTATAACACCTTAAGGTTTTCATATTTACTAAATTGACTCGTGGGACTAACTCTCTTTAGCCCTTATATATGGAAGAATCACATAAGCATTACATGACCACATTAAGAAAAACATGGTTTAAAAACGGACCAAACTAGCCTATTCGATTGGTTCAACCGGGAACCGTGTACCAATTCAATCTGGTAAAAATGCCTAAAACCACTCAAAAACCGGTCAAAAACTGCTTTAAACCAGTCAAAAATCTAATTAAATCGGGAATCGGAGGCAAAAACGGTTTTGCCTCTGGTTCGGTTTTTAAAACCATGAACTTAAATACTTTATCCATGCAACTAATACACTAAGAGCATTAGCATTGGAGGTTGTAAAACCCCCAAATTGATATTTTATACCATCAAACTACAAAAATGGACATGACTCAGAAAGCTATTTCTAAATATTTTACAACTCAGCTCTAGTAATATCTTATAATAAGTAAGATGGTATTTTAAAAAAAATAGTTTTTTATTGTTTCACACGTCTTTTATATTATTTCTAATTCTTCTTTTTCTTTTTCTTCTTCTTCTCCTTCTCTCTCTCTCTCTCTCTCTCTCTAAATAGTTTTCTATTGTCTCTCACAATTTTTGGCTTATAATTTTATTGGATATATATATTATTTTAATATGTTGTACAGTAAAAAAAAAAAAAAAAACCGTTGGATGTATTGTAAAGCAAGATGATATAATATAATAGATAAAATAGTTTAGTAGTCTATTTTGAGCAACATTTTGAGCATTTCAAACACACTCACACATATTTCTACACATTTTTTTATCCACACGTATATCAAAAACATTCAAACAATATTACTCAAACTCCTCTACCATACACCTCCTAAATTTTTTTTGCAATTCCGAATGCTAATACTCATGTGATGTTCATATAATTTTTCTGCTTATCAAAGCTAATAAAAATTAATCTCTATCGTCAATTTGGCAAACAGAGAAACATCATAAAGTTACAAGTAGGAATAAAAGCCCAAGTGTTAATTTTTTGCATTTTAGCCTATATAATTTATTTAACCTAGGAATAAATGAGTGAGTTTTTTTTTTTTTTTTTTTTTTTTTGTGAGAAATAAATGAGTAGATATACTCCAATGTAAGATGAGATAAGAGGTTTCTGCATGAACTCCAAATAAAAGCGTTGACCCACACATCTCCCCTTGGGTCATTATCCAACAGAACCCTCCTGATTTAAGTTTGAGAAGACCCCTCACCAGCCCACTCACCCTGACCTATATTTGCCCCCACACTCTCCTCTCCTTCTCTCTCACTCTCTCTCTCTCTCTCTCTCTCTACACTATTTTTTTTTTTTCATTATTAAATTTTTCTGCAAGTTTTTCTCTTTTTCTTCATTACTAGTACTATCTTTAGGTCCTTTACTCATCTTTCTGCAATAATCCCCAAAACCCAGGAAGCATTGAATTAGAATGAAGTGGTAAGAGTTACACAGAAAAGAAAAAGAAAAGTTTCAGTCACAGTTAAACCCTCCTCACCCTCTCTCTCACTCACACCACATTTCTCAATGCAATATCAACCAACCAACAAGTGCTTTTACTCCTTAAGCTTAGCTAGCACCCTCTCCTAGGCATCCTTAAAAAAGTTGCTTCACACTTTCACACGCACACACTAATATGAGAGATAGAGAAAGCTTTTATGCCTTTTCACTCGCTGAGCCTTTTATTTTTCACTGATATAACGCCGATTGAGCTGAGTTGTAGTGAGTTGTAGATAAGGTTTGCGGGAATCAGTGAAGGGTTGGGTCTGACCAATCGTTCTTCTCCACCTTTCCCAATCAAAAGCCAGCCTTTTTATTTGAGCTTTATTAAAAATAATATATATTTTTTCACTGTTCATCTTAGGAAAAACAAAAAGGAAAAAAAAAACAAAACAAATGAGAGCATGTATATCAATCAGTATATGTATTAACCCCATATAAAGAAGTCTTTCACACCACCGACTGTTTCTCTAGGTGGTAGTAAAAGAAATATGCTTGGATTGGACTTGGTTTCTGGGTTTGCTCAATGCCACAATATCCATCTTTTTTCTTCTTCTTCTTCTTGTTCTGGATTCTCTATTCTGTGGGCTTTTGGATTTTTGTAATAAACCCACTTCACAGTGAATCTAGGTGAGTTGTTTGGGAAGTGAGAGATTCTTATCGAAGCCCATCATTTTCCATTTGCCTATTTCCTTTCCATTTCAGGTTTTATGATAGGTATGAAAGTTAATGTATCAATTGATGTAGTACATAATTTTTGTTGTCTTTTTGCTCTCTGTGGTTGCAGGGTACCATTCTGAGCCTAAGGCCCTTGAAATCTGTGATTTCTTTGGAGGTATTCTGGCAAGGTAAAAGGGTTTCCATAGCTTCTCTTGCTTTGTCTTGGGTTGGTTTTTTGGGGTTATGTACAGTGTACTAATTTGAGAAATCTTTGAAAAGCCCTTGTTCTTTTGGAGGATATTGAAACAAAGGCAAGGTAGATTCCTGATATTATTCTCTTTCACCTTTCTCCTTTCCTATTCCCAAGGAACAAAATCAGATTTAGCTCATTAAAAACCATAACTTAAAAAAAAATTCAAATTGTTTGCTTTCTATTTATATTGAAAGAAGTGGTTCAATAACTCTAACTTCATTCATTTCTCTCTTTCTCTCCTATTTAAACTTCTTTGGAAATCATAGAGCTATTTCAATGGGAGATTGGAATGGTACCATGAGCAAAAGCAATGGTCTTGGTGGGAGATCAATGAGAGATGATGATTTTGAAGAAGAAGATGTGTGGGGTTTTGTTAAGGAAAGTGAGGATTTAAGTCCTAAGAAAATGAGGAAATCCAAAGACTACTCTTCTGGTTCTTCTTCTGCATGGCGCTTCTCTACTACCCCAAGAATGATTCCGAGGGCTAATAGCAATATTACTGCAACAACCCATGAAACCAAGGTGGTTGTTCAGCAATCCTCAGCTCCTGTGAACATTCCTGATTGGTCTAAGATTTATGGTAAAAGTGCCAAAATGGGCTCAAGGGTTGGATCACTGGTGGGTAATGCTGAGGATGGTAACAGATATAATGGAACTGTTGCTTATGATGATGGAGATCATCATGCTGTAGGTAATTATGGTGGTGATGATGATGATGAGGATGATGGTGATATGGTTCCTCCACATGAATGGATTGCTAAGAAGCTTGCAAGGAGTCAGATTTCGTCTTTCTCTGTTTGTGAAGGGATTGGAAGGACACTGAAAGGAAGGGATCTTAGCAAAGTCAGGAATGCTATCTTGACAAAAACTGGTTTCCTTGAGTAACTTGGTGTTCACCTTCACCACTATCACCGTGTCATCATCCTCACCAGCATCATCATATTGTGGCATCAACACCATCCATCAAATCATCATCATTCTTAGCCTTGGGTCCCACGTAATCTTTTTTTTTTTTTTCTTTCTTTGTTCAATATAGGTGGTAGTAGTACTGGTATCTGATGTACTGGTATGGGGTTAAGTGGTGGAACTACAAAAGTCTTCAAAAGGGTCAGGTGCTCTTTTGAGTCTGTTTTTCAGGGGCAGTGAAAAAAAGCCCTTGGCAATGGCTGCCTCTTGAGATTTTGTCTGGTAGTCAAGTAGAATTTGTGTTGTGGGTAAATGGAGTTGCTCCTGTATCAGGTAATATGAAGTGAATTATAGTTTAATCTTCATGTCTACCTATCTATTTTTGGCTGCTTTTGCATTTCTTGTTTATTTTATAATCTTTCTTAGAGTTTTATCTCTGGTCAATTTTTTTTTATATTACATTTTTGTTTTTGTTTTACCTGTGCAAATATTGAGCATTACATCATCCACTGTATTCAATAGGACCAATACTCACCCTCTCACCAAACAAGTCAAAAGAAAAAGAAAGTACTCACCTCCACCACTTTTTCACTTCTTTCAGCTTTGCTTTCATAACATGTCATGATTTTCATTTTTTCCCATTAAATTTTTTTTATTCCCAATTGATAGAATCTAACCACAATGTACTAGTGGGGAACATAAGCATATATGATAAAACCCTAGAGCAAAAATAGCATTAGAGATTAAAAATATTTATATATATATATATATATATATTTTGTAACTTATCGAGACAAAGAGTTGTGATTGGATCAAAATTACTTTAATATATGTGATGATTATTACACGACAAGATTTAAGTGGTTTGCAGTGTATTCATGTCTTATCTGAGAACAGACAGAGACTGATAATCAAATAGTTATCTATAAATTTATTATTATTCTTATTTAAGTCTTTTGGTTATCCTTAATAGTAAACTCATCTAGATACCTTTTTACTTCTTAGTAATAACCTGTGGATTTATTCCAAAACCACTAATTAGAGGCATACAAGAAGGGGATGAACCTCATGATTCAATATGGAATGTCTAGAAAAGGTTCTAGAAAATGTTTTTTTATTTTATTTTTATCTTCCTTTTCAACTAGAGACTCAGAAAGTATAAAGATTCGGTATATTTTTTTTTTTTTTTTTTTATCATTAAACGATGATTATAATTTAATGATCCTAACCACAACCCAAAGGTCATACAAGTGCCAAGCAGAGGCACAAAGCCACAAATCCTTTCAAAGCAAAATTTTGCTTCTCACATACATGAGCACTGCTTAATTTGTTTAATATATATTGCAATATGAATATATACTTACTTACAAACGATGGTGAAACAACTATTGATGGATTATAAAAAAGAAACAACTATGTGAGCTCGTAGAGGTGTATTCCAAGTCATCGTACTTAATAAATTAATATTAAATATAATATTGACGTGTATAAAAAATTTACTATTATTATTTGATAAATTGACATGACAATTGAGTTATCATATGTAGGAAGCATAGTAAAACTCATTTTACGTGTATCATATTATTGGTTAACATGTACGATATTGATATATAACGCTAGTCATGCTTAAGATACATGCATTTTTCATTGGTTTCCTCTTAATCCAAATATGTTTCTATCAAGTATATATTTGCTTATGTATAATTTTTTAAAATTTCTTTTTTTTTTTTTTTTTTTAGTACAAGTACATTTTAGTTAGCTCAATTTCAAGAAAAAAAAAATCAGTAAAAAGTCAAATGAGGTACAATTTGGCCAGATACAATTGAAGTGAGTAGATATTGATAAGATATTGTCAACCAAGCTAAAAACATGCTAGACTGAATTGATACAATTTAAGACCAAATATTTTAGATATAAGTGAAGTCTTTTTAATGTTTAAATATATTAAGTAATATTTTTTATTTTTTAATATTATATTATTATTTTAAACTTTTTTTGGTTTTTTAAGATGCAAAGTTAGTAAATAATCAATCTTAAGTAGGATTTTATCAATTCTAGTTTTGAAAATTAATTTATGCATAAATAACTATAATAAAGATTCTCAGAAAATTATTAAAATACATTTGAGAAAAATGTAATCTTTTCATATAATCAAGAATTATTATATTACATGTTTGATCATAATTATGATAGTATTCATTTATATATACATACATATATATATATATATATAATTTTTTTTTTATTTCATTATCTTTTAACTATTTTTTTATGAATTTCATGTTTAATTGTGGGATTTTCATTTTCTTTTTTGAGTAATAAATTTATTTAGAGAGATTCTATTTGATATTCTATTAATTTTTTTATTCCTCTCTCTCTCTCACAAAATTTTCTTGTCTAAATTGATATTTCTGTAGTAGACATTTTTATTAGAAAAAAAATTTAAATAAAAGAATCAGCATCTTTAGTACAAATTGATAGTGTGACAAGAATAATAATATGTTTTAAAACTTAGAATAATATAATCTAAATCATTACTTGCTTTATATTGTAAAAAGGAATTTTATACATAATTCAATGAATGAAGACTAAACCAAACCAATATTAATTTTATATAAACAACCAAATATCATGTTTCAGGCATAAAATTTAATAAAAAAATATTTTTTATTTTTATTTTTAATAAAAGATTTTTGCTTTACCATGGATAAGGCTATACATGGTTAAGGAGAGTTGATATTAAAACCTTAATATGTTAAAGGAAACTGATTATCATCTGCCACATAAGTTATATAATTTTTTTAGAGTTATGACTCATCAATTTTGGATAAAGCAACCAAAAACTAAACAAATTCTAAATAAATTAGGTTTTGATATTCTCTAAAATTTTTTTTAATTAAATTAGAGAATTTTTTTTCTCCTATAAATTCTCTAATTTCATTACTTATTTATTAATTAAACATATATCATATATAATTTTTTTTTTATGGAACATGTTTGTGCATACACAAGATACCAACCATCGATAGACTATTAGTACGTGTTTGGCTTGGTGTTTTTCAAAAATTTTGTTTTCATTATTTATAGCTTTTTAAAAATTGTACTTTTTACTTAGGTACAATTGTACTATTTTTTTTTTTGGTAAACATGTACAATTGTACTATTGTTTTCTTGTTTTTGTTTTTTAACCAAGTACCCACTCTCCTGATATACAACCACGCATCCATTTTGACATGTTTTGCTAAGTACACATTTTTTTTCCCCAAAAGCTAATAGCATCATGGATTCATAGAGAGCAAGAATCCATAGATAACACATGCATCTTTTTTATTTTTTTCATCGGAATAAGGGGCCACCACAGAATTAATAATGTATAAAGTTTTAAGAAAAAGAATCTTCATGCTACTCTTCCTTGGACAGATTCCTTTGATCTCTCTGATCAGTATCAACAAAATATCTATAAAAAAAATACCAAAGAGATTCAAATACCCTTTAGCTTCTTCCACCAAGTAGCTCTGCTTATATATCCCCTTTTGCCGACACGAATATCAATCATTTGTGCTTAGAAATTCCATAAACCCACCTCTAATTTTCTACATGTGGACCACCTGATCGATCACTCTTTTGGTTGTCCTTAAGATCCCAAAACCAAAAAAGCCTATCTACTAATCTTAATACTTAAGCGATGAGTGATTCTTCCATTATAGGATGGTGTAAAAATGGATTCTTTAAACTTCTTTACTAGGCCATCTATACTGTCTCCATCTTCATCATGTTATTATCTACTTTGTACATTGGCAAAGGTGCACCACCATGTGTATGTGTTTGAAATGATTAATCATTAGCTTTCTTTTGCTGCTAATTCCTCATTAAAAAAATGCTTAATCTAAATGGGATATTTGATCAATTAGAAGGCACTACAATTGCCATTATCCTATCATTTATTTTCACCAAAATCATAGATTGGAAGTGGAAAGGTATATATTACTTTGCACTTCACGATCGATAGAACACAACTAAAAAAAATCACTCCAATATAATTACCAATTACCAAATGCACTTTAGAAAATGGGATTGAGATATATGCTATTGCACTGTACGATCAATCATAGGTGTGTGAGAGAAAAGTTAAAAAGTGATGTGTAAAAGTGAAATGATAAAAAGTAAAGGTTAACAATTTTTTTTTTTTTTTTTTTTTTTTATTCAAGAACTAAGAGTAAAGGTGATTTTTGCAGTTTTTAATCTTAATCATTGATTCCTTATTGCATGGTCTGCCGGATCTTAATCCTAGAAAATGACCTAAAAAAAAAAGTCTAAATTGATGTGAAGAAGATAAAGCATGTGAGATTCCATTTTTATATATAATCCAACAAACTCAGCTAAAAAAGAATGCTCTAAAAGATGTTGCAATTTTTAGGTCAATTGATCTTGTAAAAGTGTGAAATTCAAACCTATATAAATAGGACACCATCTCTTTCTTGAACTCGCTAGTAAGACCTGAAGTAGATAAAGCCAAAAGCAACACCCATATTGTAATTCTCATGCAGTACCAGCAGCAACCCAAGTTCTCATCCCCAATGTGAACTTGCCTTTTTTGAGACCAATATCAGCTATATATGCCACTTTCTCGTTGTGATTTTCTGCGTTACTATAACTTTGTAGGTTGTGGCTTCTTATTGGAAAGTATTAATTAGTCCAAGTGATTAAACTGATTGCATTTATTTAGCTACTAAAATTATACATAAAAGATGGGCATCAATGGTCTAAACTATAATAGACTTCACTATTGTAAAAAAAAAAAAAAAATTCACTATTGTAATAAAATAAAATAAAAACTGAAGCGTAAATGTAATTTACATTTGTTAGATTTAATCACTCTAAATTATTTTAGACCTTTAATTTTGAAAATCATCATTTTAGTCTGGTAACTTTACTCACTCAAAAATCATTTTAGCCCTTTAAGTTGGTAGTTTTTAGTGATTTTTGGGTAAAGTTATGAAAAAGCCTTTCAAGGACTATTACAACATTAATTTTTTTTTAAAAAAAACTTTTAAAATAACTTGGAGTTTTTTTCTTTTCTTTTCTTTTAATTTCTATGTAGGCATGTCCGGAGGTGAAATAGGGTTGGATCATGGGTGTCTCATTTGCATTTCCCTCATTAGGATGAGAAAAACTAATGTAAAGTTAGTGAGAGATAGGTTGGAGACAAGATTGGTTGTAGGTAATTGTCATCCATAATTAGGTTGCATGGATATTGATGAGATAGAGATAAAAGATAAAGGGGTGAGACTACACACACACACACACAGATAGAGAGAGTATAATTATATATATGGTATGTATTTAAAAGTATTAATGGCATGTTTGGTAGTCTATTATAGATACAGTAATGTGATAACTATTTCTATAGCTATTCCAAAGTTACACACACACACACATAGAGACAGAGACAGAGATAGAGAGAGTATAATTATATATATGGTATGTATTTAAAAGTATTAATGGCATGTTTGATAGTCTATTATAGATACAGTAATGTGATAACTATTTCTATAGTTTAGCTATTCCTTAGTTTGCTTATATTTTTATTATAAGGGATAATCGTTCTTTATGAATAACTATTCTTTTCTAAAAGGATTATAATAGTTCTTACTATGTGTAATAATTTCTAAAATTAATATATTTCTAAATATAAAAACTTTCCATATTCATGAAATATTTTTAAAAATAAACCTCACTTTCTCAAATTTTAAAATTATTCTTTTTTAAGAAATTTAATTGTATAAGTAAAATACGTCCTAAATATCAATCTTAAGTTTTATTTTAAAGTTAAAACTTACAACTAAACATATGATTAGGTTTAATAATTTCATTACAACACTTTTTATTATCACTAATAAAAATTATCATTATTTTCATAATCTCTATTTAATGTATCAAACGTGCTATAAATTATATATATATATATATATAATTTGACTATATCTTAAATAAAAATATATGTGCACATTTGGGACATAATGAGTTGAGAAGTGGTGGGACAAGCAAAATTTGTCTCAAATATCCTCTCTTCGAGATGGGAAAAACCTGTGTGAGGTAAGGCAAGGCACATGGGACAATTTGCCACTCAAATTTCTATGTGCCTAAAAACATAAATATGATCACTATTGTACAGTAAAACTCTTAAATACTCAACTTTAATGCTAAAATCTAAAAATAACCCTAAACCTTTTATCTTATATGAGTAAAGAATACAAAAGGCAATTACCAAAAAAATTTCAATGATTTCAAAGGAGATAATCTTAGAAAAGGGTATTATTGTACTTAAAAGAAAGAGGATTAGTTAGCCGATTAAGACAACCCAAAAGGCTAAAAAAAAAAAAAAAATCAGTCGCAAATCACCTTTAGTGTGGTGTCAAAAACTTACAGCCAAGTGCATTATTTGACACCAACGATTGATATCATTTTTTTAGATATCTTTTCATTTTTGTATGTAAGACAGTAAGAGCCTTCAGCGTCGGATTAGAAATTATGAGAAAAAGGATGTCGGTGCTTAGAAAAACGTGTAAAATGTATGTAACTTATGTGTAAAAGAGTCTACAAAGTAAAAATTAAAATAATAATTTTGTGCAAGTAAAGGCTATTATAACTTGTGGGGCTTTTGTTTCACAAAAGAACGCAAGCTCGAGGAGTCTTATAATTATAATTATAGCATGTCTAGCCACCACAATTATTTACTCAAATTCTATCCCAACAAGCTAGCTAGAAAATAGCTATTTTTATAAAGAAAAAGCCACGCTGATTTAGCCAAATCTGATGAGTCACTAGTAAATAATTTCCATAATTATTTTATTCCCATCTCAAACCATTAATCTTCCTCGCGACCTCCAAACACAATTATAATAAATAAATGTTAATGACTATCACAATTAACAAACTCTATAATTAAATTAAAAATTAAACAATAAGAGAAGGGGTAATTAAGTTTTATTACATAGGTTCTGTGGGGGTCTGAGGACTGAGGAAAGGGTTGTAGAACTCTAGAGTGGATATTGGGGCATTACATGTTTGAAGAGGGAGGCTACTCGAGGATAAGAGAAGAAGAAACAAAAGGTTCTTAGAAGCTTCAGGTGGGAAGGATTGACTAAAGAAAGAGAATCATGAGGAGTAGGGGAAGTTTCCATCAAGAAATAGCTTGTTGCCTCCGCATTAAATGGTGGGGCAACAGCTTTATCAGCTGTATTGATGAGGAAATGACCTGAATAGTGTAATTCACAGTTAAACAACTCCTTCTACTACATTCCTTAGATGTTTAAAAGGACAAGTGTCGCTAGGAGAAATTTGTTAGGTAAAGATGGGGGATTAGGATGTGAAGTGAAGGGAGTATATAAGAAAAAGATGGTTCTCATAGAAATGGGATCAGACAAAAAAAAAAAAAAAAAAAGTAACAAGGAGAACATTGAGAGAAGAGAGTGAGCAGTGTATTTTTTTGTGTATCATTGGCTTCCTTGTGCAGTCTTGTACTTAGACATTTGCTCACGTTTTCTATAATATTTTATTTCCATCCTTAGACAAGGCCCTCTCTTATTGTTTGATTTCCTCCCTTACGAATCTATTAATTTGGGCCATAGTTGAACTGTACAAACCCACTGTTCTGAGTGGACTTGGGTTGCTAGATTTTTTTATTCTTACAAGTTCCAATAATTATACTCCCTCCGTCTCACTTTTTTTGTCAAGTTTGAAAAGTCAAACTTTTTAAGAGAACATCATTTATTGTCTTATTTACCTTTTAAAAATGTATTAGTTTCCAAAACTACCCTTAAAAAAAATTTATCAAAAAATTGAATTAGTAAATTAATAGGGGTATAATAGAAATATTAGTAAATTAATGACTTTTATTTTTAAAAACAGGACAATATTTTAGGACATCTCAAAATAGAATAAAGGACAAAAAAAGTGGGATAGAAGGAGTATTATATAATAAAATTAATTCATTATTGTCATCAAATATGGGACTATCACAATTTGTACTTTATAATCAAACTAAAAATTAAAAGTTATTAAAACAATAAGAGAAAATGGACAATCATGTACATCTGGGCTTACCTTTGCATCCATATTAATTAAGTTTTATTAGGGGGCTCCAATTATCTCATTTGTTTAAGTTTATTCATTATTGTCATCAAATAAGGGGTATAGACTAAAATCCTGCCTATAATAAAAATAAACCTATTGATATCTTCTTCTTTTTTTAATAGAAAACCTATTGATATTTTGATTTAATGATAATGAATAATTATCATACAGGGAGCTTCATAAATTTCCAATCTACCATATTTAATTATTAAAATATATATAAATTTTAGTTTGAATCTTATAGAATTTAAATTTTCTTATTGAGCAAGTTGATGTGAATTTTTTTTCCCTCAATTATTTTTTAAGATTCACCATATAGAATAAGATGCTAAATTGTATGGAGTGCATGATTTCTAGAATTTCTGAACCATACATACAACTGTGCTGCAGCTTGCATGGCATGGCATGGCACAAACTTTCAACAAGTATTTTATGAAGCATTTGAAGAGATGAGTTTTTGAAAAATAATTATTTTTTATTACTTAATCAAAGACATATACATGAAAATATATATATATATATATATATAATTTAAAAAAAAAAACCGAAAAGGATAAAAATATAAACAGTAAAAAATTATTTAACCTCTTCAACATTAATGATAGTTATAAAGATGAATTTATTAGCAATCTTAACGTTCAATTGGTGTAAATAGGAGTTTATAGAATTTAAACAGTAATTAAGGAAAATTAATTAAACTCCAGATCAACGGTTATTGATTCAGTTATTCGTTAAAACTTACAAGTTTGTATTGGTAAGTTTCATTCACACAGAGCCGTTTGGTCAAAAGCTATAAATTGTACTGAAAAAAGTTCCTCTTTTTTCAGTGGGAGTCTCTTTCACTTGCATACAGCTCTCTCACCTGAGAGAGAGCGTGTATTAAGTGAAACAAAGCTCATACAAGTTCTGGGTCTGTCTGGTTTTGGCTCTATATTTGTGTTTTCCTTTTCTTTTTTTTAAAAAAAGTTTCTATTTTTAGAGTTGGGTGAGTGTAAAAGCTACACCAAAATGTCGGTGAAGAGTAGAGGAATGGGAGGAGGAGAGTATACTAAAAATGGAATGTCTAGGAACATGGCTTTTATGCTGTGCCTTTGCAGCTTCTTTGCTGGAATGGTTTTCACTAACAGGTATTTTTCTCAATTGGGTTTCTCTAAATTTTCAATTTTTAGTCACTGAATTGGTTGCGTTAACTGAATTATGCATTTTTGGCTAGTGGGTATCAGTAAACTCTTAGAATTCGGTGGGTTTTTGTGAAATCAATATGAAGAGGTTAATTGTTTTAAATTTTTGATAGAATGTGCTTAGCTGTTTATTAAAGGGTGTTCTTTGGAATGTTAATTGCTGCATTTCATTGAGGAGGGTTTGAATTGAACTAATGCTGTCTGCGTAGTTCAAATGTGTATGTATGCTTTCTGATGTGGTTTTTGAATTTGTGTTTTTTGACTCACATTGGGGCCAATTCTCCCCCTTTGCACTTGTTTTGTTTGTAATCTATCATTCATTATCATTTTGTTTACAATGTACTATGTGCTTTTCATTTTTCATTTTTCCTTCGTCAATGTTTCATGTGATTACTTCAAAACAGATGTAGATTGATGCAATACGTAGTGTTTTTTCCACTTGTTATGGTGTTTTTTGTCAAATGCTATCAAAATTTAATGTACTAGTTAAATTGTGACTTAATCTTTCCTTCTATCATGATTCATGAGCGTTTAAGAGTCTTGCCTTGCATGAGATGTAACCAACAGGTTGTCCAAAGGTGGCATTTCTAATCAGTCTTATTTTATTTGGCTCCGAGGGGAATTACTGTAAAGAAAAAAACAAAGGAAGGAACTTTTAAATTAACTGTTTTATATTTTATTGTTTTAGTTAATGTGAATTGTGAAAATCAACTCAACCGGACCAAATTATTGGAGCTGGGTGAATTGGAAGTGCTTGTCATTTTAGGTCCTATATAATGAACAACTGAAATTCAAAAGTACATTCTTTGTTTACTTATTTCTCAATTGAAACGATTATCTAATACTGCTTCTCAGGCTTATTATTTTACATTTTCTTGTCATCGCCTTAGGCCACATTGATTTTATGTTGTATAACCTGGTTTCCATATCAATGCAGAACAGGCTTATTATTATTTTACACTCCTTTTTTTTTCCTTTCCGATTGCCTTTTTATGGTAAGTTACATGTAAAGGAAGCTGCTTGTTAGCATAGGTATGTCATATTGATCAATAAATTATGTATCAGGATGTGGACAGTGCCTGAAGGTAAAGATGAAGATGCTCAAATAAACTTAAAATCTGAGAATTATCCAAAACTTGTAAGTAAATGTACCGTACTTCTAATCATGAGTCATTATGTGCTCCACTTCTTTGGCTATTGATCTATTGATATTTACTATAATCTCACATGAAAAGGTAGTTTTCTTTGATTATACAGCTCTGATTCTGAAATTGCAAATATCATGAAATAACTTATCAGTGAAGTCCTACAATTGGCTTTTATAGTAAATGATTTGTTCATAACAAAACTACAGTTCTTGGAAATGTCATTTCTAGGAAAAATTGCTTTGGAAATCCTGATTTGACAACTAATTTATTTTTAGTTTTGGGGGAAGTGGGTTGGATGTGGATTAGTGAAAAGGCCTCTGGTATCTAATTTTTCAGAATTTGCTTTACTATTTCAATAATAATGTGCACACGTGCCAGATATGATTGACCAAAAAATTGCAAATCCTACTCTAGTTGCTTCTCAAAAATATTCTTCCTTCCAAACTTAGCCTTAAGCTTGCTTTGTTATCTTTAGCTGTAATTTTACTTCTTCATTACATCATCTGCATTTGATATGTTTGTAATGATATTTTTTTTTAACTTTTTCTTGCCATCAGAACATTGTACAGCAGAACACCAATGACAGTATGGGGTAAGTTTCAAGGACCCAGCTTGATATTTGTACACTATTCTGATGGCTGTTTAGACTGGATTTTTCACTAATATGCCACAAGTGACCTAAATGCAAACCTTATCATTGTATATGAAATGCAGGTCCTTGGATGATAGA
Source organism: Quercus robur (assembly GCF_932294415.1). NCBI lineage: Eukaryota > Viridiplantae > Streptophyta > Magnoliopsida > Fagales > Fagaceae > Quercus > Quercus robur. The sequence goes on along the minus strand of NC_065538.1, from coordinate 75,272,918 downwards.
ATATCAAAATTGGAGATGAAATTAACAGCTGCTACGGCAGAACATGAATCTATAATTCGTGGCAGCCCAAAGTCAGCAAACTTCAAGAAAGTTGAAACAAATGCGAAAAGAAAATACTTTGTGGTTATAGGAATCAATACAGCTTTTAGCAGCCGCAAACGAAGAGATTCTGTTCGTGCTACTTGGATGCCACAAGGTGCATTAACTTGGCTTCATAATTCTCTTTTATTTTCTCTCTCTCTAGATTTAAGAACATTTTATATGCTATTTCAGTTTCTTGTCATATCTCATCTGTGGTGGGTTCTCATTGATTAAACATTACTAGGTGAGAAGAGAAAGAAGTTGGAGGAAGAGAAGGGTATTGTGATGCGCTTTGTTATAGGTCACAGGTGATCTTTATATGTCTTCATAGCTATTGTCAATTATTGCCACCACACTTACTGTTTGTCTGTATTCTTTTACCCAACATGCAATACATTCTGCTTCAATAATAAGATATGAAGTTTGCGGCCTTAGCAGACCAATTCTCTGCATAAACTTATTATCTTTTCAACAGCATATTTTCTTTTAAGGTGGTGCTCTGCATGAATTTGCATAAATTATTTGGTTTCATGGTATTAATTGGCCTTTCGTCATTAGTTCGACATCTGGTGGTATACTTGACAAAGCAATTGAAGCAGAGGAGACGCGGCATGGAGACTTTTTGCGGCTGGTGAGCTTTTCGTCTTACCCCTTTTAAACTGTTATCTAATTCAGCCTGTGAAACTTTCATTTATCTACTGTAAAAATAGACTAGAAAAAGAAATATTAATTGGTTGTGAAAGCAGGACCATGTTGAGGGCTACCTGGAACTATCAGCCAAGACTAAGACTTATTTTTCAACTGCTGTTTCCTTATGGGATGCTGAGTTTTATGTTAAAGTTGATGATGATATCCATGTAAATTTAGGTAATGATGGTTCCAATTTCCTGCATTTCTTCCTTCATCTTGCTTTGTGATTTGTCTATACTGAAAATTCTGATTCTATTAAAGTGGTATAGGTATGGGTCTTGTGTGTGTGTGCTCTGTATGTAATTACTTCTGGTATAAGTAATCGAAGATATATGATGCTGCATTTAGCATATGTGATTGTTTAAGTCTATTTTTATCATGAAGCAGTAAGAATTTATGTGATGTTAACAGCTGGATCAGAGGCGATGAAATAAAACAATTGTCAAACACTGCTAAAAAAAATTGTCCAATAAACATTTCATACCTGAATAATATGTTTATAGCGCTATGTACATTGGAGAGGATCTTCATAGTCCACTGGATATTTGTAACATTGTTGTTTGGCCTCTCTATGTAATAAGCATTGCTTGCAAAAAGAAAGATTTTATAAGAAAGCAAGTGTTTTCTGTTGAAAATTGTTACAGTGGAGTTCCAAGCATCTATGATCTAGCTATTGCATGTTGAATGGATTGTTTATTTTGATGACTGATGAGCACAACTTTGAGATTCCCGTGTGGCATGCCTGATGTGCCATGTAGCACAATTGTTTTCTTGATCTACTTCTTTCAAAATTGTTACTGAATGTTAGAAACATTTCATATTACTACCGTATTGTAAACTTGATTGTGACATTACTCTTGTTATTACATTTGACCCTTTGTCTCATTTGAGTTCATTTACTCTAAACTTTCTGCAGCTATGCTTGGTACAACTCTAGCTAGACACCGTATGAAACCTCGGGTTTACATTGGGTGCATGAAGTCTGGTCCTGTCCTTGCTCGAAAGTAATCCAATTTATCCTTTTTTTTACTTTTATCCCCTGAATTAGCTAAATATATAGATATTGGTAAAAATCTGGTTTATGGCTTCCTTTCTTTGGAACAGGGGAGTGAGATACCATGAACCAGAGTATTGGAAGTTTGGTGAGGTGGGAAACAAGTATTTTCGACATGCTACAGGACAATTATATGCTCTCTCAAAAGATCTGGCTACTTATATATCGACAAACCAGTAAGTTTGCAGTGTCTTTACCTTTTGGGTTAAAAGAAAGTTCAAACTTGTTATGATTGAATGAGAAACATATGGATATGTATAACTGAGTCAGCAAGTGGAACCAAGAGGTTCTGGTTCCATTGCCGTGTCCACTTTTTAGCCTCATTTGTAACATATCTATAGCTGTATGTTGGAAATGGTTAAGTTGGGTTGTAGAATAGCCTTAAATCTTTCGATCATAATTTGTTTGAAATTATTACAGGCCTATACTGCACAAATATGCCAATGAAGATGTTTCATTAGGTTCTTGGTTAATTGGTATAGATGTGGAGCACGTGGACGATAGGAGACTCTGTTGTGGTACCCCACCTGGTAATTTAAAATTTTATTTTATTGTTTTAATTACATTCTTTGTTCCTTTTTAAGGTTTTGTAACCACGTATTTGTTATTTGAGTCATGTATTTTATTAAAAGGAACAAAGTCAATGTTAAGCAACAAATGAAAATTATGATGTCTAAATATGTTATACAGTATGTGAAGTCAGAATTCATCATGATGTCTGTGTCTTTAACCTTGGGCTAAGAAGGTATTCAACCTCTTAGAATAAATAAATAAACAATGGATGGGATTAGACTTTGTTACATGTATTATAAATATCTAAACAAATTACTTAATTTGTTTTTTATATCTATTATCTAGTCCCAGTAAAACTTTGATCTAAAAAATTTATTTTGTTCAAATGTTTAGAATAACAAAAACCAATTAGATTTCTGTCAGCTAGTATTACTATATAATTTTTCAATATTTTGTTCAGTTGCATTAACTTATATCTATTTGAGTTAATGAATTGACCCCCTCTGGTTTTGAAATAAAAAGTTCAATCCCTCCATCTCTTACAGGTCTTAGTTTCAGTTAACAAGATAAATATCTAGATCTAACAAGTCTCTAAATTTGTCTTCCCATAACAAGAACTAGGAGATATGGTACTTCACAAATATCTTGATTTTAGTTAGTCTATGTTACCACCAATTTACTGTAATGACAACGTGTAGTCTTCATATGGGTCATTGTTTCTTCTCTGCCTCTGTCTTTTAATTAAACCATGAATAGATTGTAGCCAGTATTTGTTTTCCAGTTTAAGGATGTGAACAATTATGTGAAGGTTAGCAGTTCGACCTAACAGTTCATCAACTCTGTTATCTTCCACTTGATTGGTCCATATTCCAAATTCTGCTGATGAACTGATTTTGGTCCACTATATATCATGGACCTCTCTGGTCCCTTCCATTACAGGTGCTTTTTAATTCAAATGTAGATGACCTAATTAGTAGATATATGCTCCATGGTCTTTTAAGAAGTATATAGACCAAGTGCTTGGTCTGTTATAGTAGCAACCTGCATCAGCTCTATGGTGCTGAGACATTTTTTATTTTTCAGAAGGATGTAGATATTTTTCAAAAAAATAAAGTGCTGCCCGCATGAATTTTCCTATAGAGTTGATGTAGTTGTTCATGCAGATTGTGAGTGGAAGGCGCAGGCAGGCAACGTCTGCGTTGCTTCATTTGATTGGAAATGTAGTGGGATTTGCAAGTCTGCTGAGAGAATCATGGATGTTCACCAGCGCTGTGGTGAGGATAAGAATGCTTTATGGAGTGCAAGCTTTTAGAGACAAGTAAATGTTCCTCCAAACTCAGGAAGGACAAACAGATATCTGAAAAGGCAAGCATAGGAATGGTCCTTTTCCATCTAATACCTAAGTATTATGCAGGTGTAGAGAATGTATTTAATAACAGTTATAGAGTTATTATAGTTAAAGAGAAAAAGGGAGGCTTTGCTGCTTGGGGCTCTTCTGCATTTAAGCGGAGGAGATCCGCCCCTCTAAACGGCTAAAGAACAAATAGACTGTCACAACCTATTCTTTGTATGGTTGGAGGGCTTGATTGTAAGTTCTCTGACATGGCCATTGAGCTCAATAACATGTAATAATCTTTGTGAACGTCAATTCCTGCTTTTTGCATTTTCAATAATATAATATACGTCAATTTTTCATGAGCTCTCTCTTTCCTTCTTTCCTTTTCCCTAAAAAATAATTGTGTGGGTAGTTATGTTCTCTTATAATTTAGCTTCATCTGCTGGATGTCACAATACAGATTTAGTTGAGATGAGAAATATTGTGATGTTTAGAGTTCCTCATCTCAATTTAATAAACTGTCCATGCCCCACCTATAGGTTGTGTATAGCTAACAATTAGATGTGAAGAAATTATTCTCAAACTTAACTTTCTTTGCAAGTAATATGTATGTTTGGACCATTAATTTGGTTTTTTTAGGTGGCCCTTGCAGGTTGATTATAGCAGTCAACTCCAACATAGATTTTCAATGCTTAACATAAGATAGAATATGAGAAATAAATAATAAAATAAAAAACTCTGCTTCAGAACTACAGTTTCATCTACCTCTAGCCTCCTTGGAAACTAGTCCTCTCATCCTCAAGTTTATGCACCTACTGACGTTGCATTTAAATTACATTGTACATGTCCAGGACATCAACAGCTATAGGAAACCATAAGTTTGATCAGCAAACTCATGGAACCAAGTTCAATCAATTGGCTTAGGTTGTAGATTTTATTGACATCATATCAAACACATGGTACTTCTTTTGTGCTTTAACCAAAATTTGGAAGGTTTATGAAATGGAAGAGGTTTAAATCTAATTTTTTGCTGCCAATAGTTTCAAAAACCCTTCAATGGGCCACATAATGCATGACTAATAACATCAATCGTAACAACCAAATGAAAAGAAAAAAAAATGAAAAAGAAAAAGAAAAAACCTCATCCATCAGTTTACTACTGCATACATTGATTAAAGTTTCTAGGAAGGAAAAAAAATGTAATACAACAACAAACCTTAATACCAAATTTTTGGGGTCGACTATGAATAATGCCAATAAATAATTATAATGCATGATAGTTAGCTTAATGCACATGTGTTTCTCATTGATTTGCATATTAATGTTATTGCTTTGTGTGTTTGGCTCATCTAAGTACCATGTAACCATCAATTTCAACAGCTGGGGCCTAATTAAAGTAAACTAAGAGCATCCACATCAGTTCGTGGATACTCATCTAAAATACAAAAAGTGCTCCAATTTACACATTTTATCCCAAAATCCTTCCACATCAGTTCATATAAAAATGTCTAAATATACATGATATCTTGCAAAATGAACAGTAACCGTGCATATATACACGGTTACTGTTCATCGTGTAAATGATTTTTTTATATTATTTTCTCTCCTCTATCAAACTACTCCTCTTTCCCAACCATTACAACAACCCAGCACACCAGAATAACCACCCAACCACCAAACCCAGCGCCACCACCAAACACCACAATCTAGCACAGAGTATTAACCAAACTCAACTGAAAATTAACCCAAACACATCCACAGACAAATCAACATAGAGATACACTTGCTCAAAAGTGAAAAAAAAAAAAAAAAAAAACACAGAGATACACAAACACACCCACACACAAACAAACCCAAACGGACAAACAACAAAGAGAGATCGGTGCTTATCGGAACGATCGGAGCTCGTGGGTATGGATCTTGCCTGATCGGAGCTAGGGAGATACACTAACTGATCGGTGCTTGTGGATCGGAGCTAGGGAGATCTCGGTCAAATTTGATCTGGTCGGATCTGCTCGGTGCTTGTGGATCGAAGCTAGGGAGATCGGTATAGAGATGATTCAGAAAATTGATTCAGAAAGGGAGATTGGTATAGAAATGATCAGAGCTAGGGAGTTGTGGATCGGTATAGACCAAGAGGGAGAGTTGATTTAGATTTGAGTATAGAGATGGGTTATGGGTGTAGAGAGCTGTATCAGAAAAAATGGGTTCAAAAAAAATGGGTTGAGAGAGAGAGAGAGAGAGAGAGAGAGTGCGCGTATAATAAAGGGGTTGGTTGAGGAAATAATAAAAAAATCGAGAAAATTGATTATTTAAATAAATGAGGTGATAAAATAGATAAACTGATGTGGGTGTTTTGTAAAAGTGAATGTATAAAATAGAAAAAGTAGGTTTTTAATGTAAAAATGGATGTGTAAAATACATGGACTGATGTAGTTGCTCTAATAAAAATGGGTGGACAAGAATAGAACGTACAGGTTTCTCGCTACAAATGCATGCTAGCTGCACCGACTTTTTTCTTCATATATAAACACATTACTCACTCTCTTGTCAAGGATTAATGGAAAATTTATCAGCACATAACAACTGAAAAATATTTCTAGCTTACGTAAAATCAAGGGTAGAGGAAACAGGAATCAAAGAAAACAACAAATTAAAGTTGGGATGATGATGATGGACCCTAACAATTTGATTCTTAGAGGACACTAGAGTGGACTCACCTAAGGTATCCCCCACATGTAACTAATGGTATTGCTTGGAGCATGTTCCCCTAGTACCAAATACTGTGTTCATAGAATAAAGATGAAAATATTTGTTTGTATGTGTATACGAAAGACTGTGTGTAACTGTGTAAGAGATAATAACTCATATATTCTAATTGAAAAGGCAATAATGGTCTCTAGTATGAAGGGTGCAATATATTAGGAATATTCAATGTACCAAGGTTTTAATTGAGGGGCAATATGTGTATGTTGTAAACTTTATTCATTTTGTAGTTATAAACTAGTCGTTACATATATGAATGTAGGCACATTGGGGAACTACTTAAATTGTATTGATCCACAATTTTCAAAAGAGTGAGAGGAATTTGAAATAATTGAATGAATTGATGATGGGCAGCTTTCTCTTTAATTGCCCTCCCTTCTACTTCTGCTTCTTCTTTCTTTCATTTTTTTTCCTTTTTTTTTTTTTTTTTAATTAACCAGTTAGAAAATTCACACTATTAATAAAAGATGCATTGGTAGCTTTCTATCTTAACTAGACAATCACTCCACTTTATAACTTTATCCCATTTGGCTATTTTATTTTTGGGGTTCTATGAGCAATCTCCAATTAAAATTGGAACGGGACTCTAAATTCGATTGAAACGAGATTAATGTTTATTTGGGAACAATTTATATTACTTTTTGTTAAACTTTTTTTTACTAAAAATGTGTTAAAGTATACTTGTACTTCGAAAAAGTGAAAAAAAAAAAAGTAAGAAAATATGAGGTTTTAAAACTAGTGAATATTACACTTTTATCTTAATGCTAAAATCTTACCAAATTAACAACAATCGTGAGTATTGTTCTTACTTTCTGTCAAATACTACATTAACCCAAAAAGTTTCAGTTAGTCCAAATAGATAATATCAATCATTTAGTACTATTAATTATATATGGTATTTGTGAGTTCCAGTTAGGTCAATAGATAAAGTCTATAATAATTGAATAAAAGATATGAAGTTTTGCGATTGCAACTCCCTTTAAAAAAAATAAAAAATAAATAAAAAAACAACAACAACAACAACAACAACTATATATGGTGCCACTCGTGTGTGAACATTCCGCAACAACACATGACAAGAAGAAAATATATATATTTGGAAGTAGCGGAACCTTTTTTTTCTCAAATCCTAATAAAGGAAATTTGTATCTATCCCCATGATCTGTCCCTCTCCCATGTGAATTAATTCCAGTGTCTCCCTATCTTTTACACTAAAAAACAACCTCGCTTTTCAACTCTCTTCACGTGCAAACCCCCTCATAGTACCAAACCCAAGTTTGATACCCAACCCTAGTTTTACCTCTATTTTAAGTATATTTTAAGTATTTTTGTTAGAGATAAACTATGTCCACAACATTTTTATAACAAATCATAAGTAATTAATTATAATTAATTCAAATTTGAACCTAATACTAAGATTACTTTTTTGTCCCAATAATAACAATCTGCCACTTAAAATTTGTTATAAAAATGTTGTGAAAATATTGTGGACATATCATTTTTTTTTTTCTTTATTAGGATTTTGGGTAATTAGATAAGGATGTGTATAATGGATTTGTTAGATTAATCTTTAAATAAGACTTATTTACTTGTAGAAGATAAAGATTGAGTTTCATTTGAATTTAAATGTTACTTTATCTTGCAAAGCCATCTAAATATATGGTTTGATGTTAAATAATAAAACTGTAATGAATTTCTAAGTAAATTGTTAAATAGTCTAATGTGGAGGTTGGACTCTTGAAGTAACCAATACAAAAATTGGGTTCACAACAATTGGTATCAGAGTCAATTGTAGAGGACCATCGGATGGAAAGATTAGAAGCTAGAAGCTATAGTACAAATGCTCGCAGTGATTCTTGCTCCTGCCTTGATCAAAATGTGGGTAACCAAAACAATGATCATGCAAAAAGTTCACACAACTAAGGTGAGACAGGGAGGTCCAACCATGGACTAACGAGTTCTACTTGAGTTGTCATCCCAAAGGTAGCAAAACCCTAGTTTTAATGTGTGACAATGAAGGCTTACGAAATATTTTTTTAAGATTGCAGATCCAAGGAACAAGAAAGTGGTAACAAGGTCTTAAAGGATGGGTAAGTACGACACCTATAAAAAAAAAAACTCGAGCCTTTATATCTTTACGCCATTCGCCTACAAAAGCTAATGGCATGTCATTCAAAATAAATAATAAAACTTGAGGAATGTAAGAATGGAAGGAAAATCAAATCCAAAAGGTTGACATTTAAGAAATCAAAGAGAAGTGCTTCATGGAAGTGGAGGAAGAGCGAGACACTACAAAAAAAACAGGCTTATACCTGCGCTTCAAAAACTCGGGTATATCTCCTAAAAGCACTAGCATAGGTCCATTTAGGCTATACTGGTGCTTTCTATAGTGGCTTAGACCATTTTTTTACTTTTTAGTAGTGAGAAAAAGAAGAAAGACTCTTGAGTACAAGGGTTTTTTTTAGAGGGGGAGAATGTTATGAACTTTTATTTAGGTCTGGACTTTCTAGAAATAGTCTATTGATCAATTAGGAGGTTTTGGTTTTCTCGAAGCAACCAACACAAAATTGGGTCTACATCACTCTCTCTCTCTCTCTAAAGTTTGGTGATTATATTTGTTTGGAATTTGAGGTTAGCATAAGCATATTCATACGAATAAGAAATAAAAATCATTCATACAAAACATAAAAGTTTAACATGGTTTGATTAACTACGTGTCTATGTTCATGGGTAACGCCAATCAAAATTCACTATACTTATAAGGATTATAAATATTCTTAATCAAAACCTCTCAAACAATACTTATAAATCTTGCATAAAAATAAACAAAAACAAAATTCTCACAAAAATACAAACTAACTCATAAAACCTTACACAGACAAACATTCCCAAAACCCGAACCCAACCAATAACTCTCGCACAAACAATAACAAACTTTTAACTTACAAACACAGTATCTTTTAACCAAAAAAAAGAATTTATCAAACTCATGTTCTTTTAAGAGTTTCTCTCCCCATGTGGAATACCTGTTGAACTAAAGCTACTAAACCCTTTGCAAATACTAATTATATATAAAACTTTAATACTTATTCTTTGGGGTGACTAAAAGATAAAATTACTTACTTAACAAGGAATAAATCTATTCTTTATCAAGAACACTTAAAAACATAACCAAGTCTAAATTAGAATTTGAGTTACATTGTAACATATTCTGTACCTGACAATGACCTAGGCTTTAACCTAAGCCAATTTGGAGACTCGAACATAAATCCTAACTGCAATTAGTACTAAGCTTACCAATACATTCGATAAGATCTTCTCCTACTCTTGATTACACATATACAGCCTTTAGTACACAAGAATCAGATGAGCTAGAAAATTCCACCATAAAGATGCACCAATTTGAAGGTGTCTTCAATTCATCATCTTCATGGCTTACATATATATAGAGGGTGATGTAGTTATTAAACACAGATAAATTTAGTACTTTTCGTACTTCCGCCAACAAAGCAACATGATTATGCACCTCCTTAATATGTAGAACCTGGACCTTTGTTCCTTGGCCATAGCTAAGCATCTTTTCTTCACGCTTGAATCCTCTTCATCACAATTGTGTTCTTCAGTTGATGATGGAGCAGAATAACAGTGACCCATCTTCTGGTTTTTTCGTATGGTAAACTGGATCTAGAGGGCATGCACAATCAATGCAGAGAACTACAGAAAAACCCAAAAAGGGAGAGAAAGAGACCAGAGAGAGAGAGAGAGAGAGAGAGAGAGAGATGGTGAAGTTACCTTGGACGAATGGCCTTGTGGTCCTGGTATATATATACAGCTGCAGTCCTCCCAAGTGTTTACTGGTCTATGAGAGGAGAGGTTTAATATATGCTCGTACCATTGATTTGTAGGTGTTATGAGGAGATTGGGAGTCTCAAGGCTCATAAGAAAAAAGACAAGTGATTCTTCTGAAACGATAATTAAGTTTCATTGTTGAACAAGAAGACTAGCTAGGATGAGGTACATGGGCTATAGTGAAAGATCAATGAGTTTTAAAACTTCTATAAGTTTTAGTAGCTCACATAGATGTTTCAATAATTGGCACCAAATATATATATATATATCATCCTTATATGGTTTTTTTTTTTTTTTTTTTTTGGACCTATATGTACAACTTCATTTGAGATAAACTAAAATTTATTATCGACTTATTATTTAGCTTAAAAAATAAATTTGATAGTTCTGATAAATTTGACTCAGATTCTCTCTTATCCATATTGCTATTTTGCTCAGATTCATGAAACAGACATCATACTTCTAAATAGTATTGTACCTGTAAAAAAAATTGGAAAAAAAAAAAAATATATATATATATATATATAACTTGCAAAAAGATTGGAACTGTAAAAGGTCATGGATATTTACTAGATTTAAGAAGTAAAAATTAGAAATTTAAACAAGCAGGCTCTTCTATGGGGATGGCCTATGAGGCAAGGATTGCACGCTTGGTCCCTCCAAAATCCACTGTCTCACTGATCTGTAGCATGTGATTGCATCCTTTTGTGGGGTACTCTGGAAGGTAATTCAGAAGTTCAGACCAATCTCCAGGAGTACTTGGTCCATAAGGCCAGTCTCAGGAAAATTTTATAATTTTTTGTTTTTTTTTTGTTTTTCAATAACAACTTGGTCCAATCCCATTCTTTTTCCCCTAATCAATATCTAAGGGGTTTAGTTTTTGTTTATATTGCAATAAGCAATTCTGAAAGCTAATTTATTTTGTTTTATCAGTCTAAAGTTTTTGATTGAGGACTGTTAATTTCACAGCAATTTTTGTTAGTTGCCTCCAAAATAGCATTTGTCAGAATACATTCAATTTCACCAAATTCATCTGTCTATGAAGTACACTATTGTGTTTTCCTTTCATTGACCAGAGACTCTCCTTCTTTCTTTCTTTCTTTCTTTCCCTTTTCCAAATTATAGATAAGAAAAAAAGATTCAACAATCATATGGACAAACGTGAGTTGTCAACTTATGATGATAACTTTATTATTCATCCAAAAAACAAAAAAAATGATGATAATCATAATTTTTTTCAAACTTTCTCATGTATTGATGAGTTAGGGACAAGGTTATTTTTGACATGAAAATAATCAATTTCATAAAAAAAAATTTAAAAAAATCTTTCTTTATATGATTTTAAAAACTTGATACCAAATTAATTCATAAATACTAAAATTGAGGTTGCTTTTATGTTGGTCCCTTAATTATGAAAACTTATAATTTATACTCTTGACTATTATTACAATATATCAATGTGCCACTTCCTTTAACATTCATTAGAATCTTGTCATTAACCCACACAAAAATGACATCATTTTGTAAAGAAAAATAGAAAAGCAATGTCATTTTTAGGTAGGTTAATGGAGAAAATTTAAGAGATTGTATTGTACGTGATATATTAACATTGTTGTAATGGTCGATGATATAAATTATAAGTTTTGAAAATCTAGAGACCAATTTAAATGTAATCCCAATTTTTATTTTATTTTTTTAAAAGTAAATTACATTTTAACTATTCATTGATTTTTTTTTTTTTAACTTTCACCGTGAAATGAACCCTCTTTAACCTATATTCTCTCAAATCATCACGGGGATATTATATTTTTCCATCTTAAACTTTTATGGTTTTACCTCATTTACAATGTCCTCCCAAACTATCAATTTGCTTGATTAACAACCCGATTTGAAAGAATTGTATTAATATGCTCCTTGCACTCTAAATTGGTTGTTAAATGAAATGAAATTTTGTTGAATTATTACAAAATTATCCTCATTGGTCACAATAAAAAAATCACAATTTTCATATAATTTTAACTCTTAATTTAGACAATAGGATATATATATATATATATATATATAGACATAATTCTCTCAAAATGGAGTGTCAATCAAGCAAATTGTTAATTTAACAGATCTTTTCTTTTTTTGGAATGATTTATCATCTTAAACTTCTACCCCATTACAATGTTTTCCCAAACTATCAATTTGCCTGATTAACATCCCAATTTGAAAGAATTGTATCACTATGCTCCTTACACTCTAAGTGTCTGTTTGGGTAGCTTATTTTTTGTTAGCTTATTTTTTGTTAACTTATTTTACTATTCAACTTATTTTTAGTATTATTCATAGATCCTACTATACTATTTCAACTAACTTTTACCTTTATTTACAGTACTTTCAGTAAAAAAATTTCAGTTTCAGCAAAATAAACAGATCCTAAACAGACCCTAAGAGCACTCGCTATGGAAAATTATATCATATCCTATTTTACCATCTCAAAAAACTACTTTATCAATTATACCATACCATTTTACAATACACCCAACATCCCAATTTTTATTTTCTTATTCTACTCATTAAAATAATATATATTACCCACTAAAATAATATAATATATTCCAATACAACTCTCCCTCTCTCTTCTCCCCCATCTCTCTTCCACTTTATCAATTAAAATAGATTATAATTTTTACAATTGTGCTACAATGCCATCCTATATTTAGAATAGCACTATAGCACAATTGCAAAAAAACTTGCAATTTTGGCATTTTACAAGTTCGATTGCAACACCTTTTTGTGCCTAGATTTCACTTTTCCCCTACATTTCCCATTTGCAATTGCCAATGGGAATCCTCTAAATGTGTGTTTAGCAAAAATTATTTTTGCCAGCTTATTTTACTATTTAACTTATTTTTGCTACTATTTATGGGCCCCACTGCACTTTTTGGTACTATTCATAAGTCCTACTGTACTATTTCAACTAACTTTTACCTTTATCTACAATAATTTCAGTCAAAATTTTTCAGTTTTAGCAAAATAAACAGATCTCAAACAAACCATTGGTTGTATTGCAACGAAAATTTGGTGTAATTACAAAATTAACCTCATTCATTACAATAAAAAAAATCACAATTTTCATATAATTAGGCCTCGTTTGGTAGAGTTGTTGAACAACTCATTTTCAGTTTTTAAATAACATTACACACATTTCCATCTACTTTTTTACCTACACGTATTTCAAAAAACTACAAACAACATTATTCAAACTTCTCTACCAAATAGGCCCTTAAACTCTTAATTTAGACAATAGGATATATAAATTGATATAATTCTCTCAAAATGGAGTGTGAATCAAGTAAATTGTTAATTTACCCCCATCATTAATCCTTAAGCAAACCGAAAATAAAGCCAACCCAAACCCACAAGACTTCCTCCAAGTCTCCAACAATATCATATCCAATCCCAATCACCCCCAAAAACGCCACCGTTTCACAAGACACCCCACCCCATTCAGTAACAAACAGAGTTTGCTTGCGCAACAGGCAAAAACAAATCCCAAACATAAAAAAATAAAACAAAACAAAACAAAAAGCATAAAACAAAACCCAAAAGGTTCCGTGTTGTAAACGAAAAACCAAAATCATAGTAAGTTTCTTCTTCCTATCCAAAACGCAAACGAAACCCTTTAAATTCTCTCTCTTTCTGTTTTTGATTGTGACTCATTATCTTTGTTTCTGTTTTTTCCTTTCTTCTTCTAATATAAAAACCAAATCAATCATTCAATCTTTCCGTTTCCAAAAACCCTCAATAATCGTTTTCGATCCCTCTTTTTCGTGTTCAGTATGTTCAATTCCTAACCCTTTTTTTTATTCTTTAATCTTTTGTACACGCTATTTGGTTATTTGGGTTTGTGGGTCAGAGAGGGTTTATGGGTTTTTTTGTTAATAATGTTTCGGTGTTTGGTTTTCGCAGGTCGTGATCGCAGTGAAGGTTTAGCCATGGCCAAAAACTCGTTCAAGCTCGAACATCCATTGGGTTTGTTTTCTTTTTTTCTATATAAAAATAAGAAAGATTTGATTTTTTGTGATGCCCATGTTTTTTTCTGTGATGGGTTTTGTGAATTGTTGTTTTTTTATTTATATTTTTGGGGAAATTTTGTTGTTTTGAGTTTTGGTAATATGTATGGGATTGGTGATGAAGGAATTTGTATGATTTAACAATGTTTAATGATGTTTTTCTATTTAGCAAGAAAAATAAATTCCTTATTTGGATTGATGGAATTGAAGAGGGTGGGTAGTTGATTGGATGGTGGTTATTGATGGAATTTGGGCTTCATTCTCTGCGTTAGAATTTTCAGGATTTTGGGGTGAGTTTTGTAGAAATTGGTCTTTAAAATGGATGTTAGGTGGTGGGTTTTCTTGGGTGAGTTTTGTGAATTGTTGTATCGTGTGTATGTGTTGGACTATTTTGTTCTAAAGTTTTTGGTTTTTGACCTTTTAGAAAGGAGGATGGCAGAGTCTGGTCGCATCAGAGAGAAATACCCAGACAGAGTACCTGTAAGAATTACTATGGATGAAGACAATTTACTTTTAATGCATGTATTTCGGTGTAATTATTGTTCAAACCGACTATTCTGTGCAGGTGATTGTGGAGAAGGCTGAAAGAAGCGACATCCCTGACATTGATAAGAAAAAGTTAGTTGCATATGCCCTTCTCTTGTATTTTAATATGTTTTTGTTGTGATGCAAATCCAATACTGGCCATCCTTATGTAATTTTCCTTGTTCCTTCAGTACTGTTTTGATGTTCAATTTGTGAATTCTGGCTAGCCAATCATATGTGCTGGAAGTTTCTTCCTTCAGATTTTTTTTTGTTTAAAACATGAATGAAATTAATGCTGTGGTGTATGAAAGTGAATGTGGCAAGACTTGGAAGGTGACAGATTTGGTCTTGACTTCGTACAGGTGGTAATTGTCTTTTAGAGTTATGGTAGTGATGAAAATTGTTAGGTGGTAAAACATATCTTACAGAATGGCCATTTAGCAGTAAGGGTTATGGTGGTAGTGCCAGCACATGCTGAGACAATGTGACACAAATTATGTTTGCACCCTTCTGAGTTTGTGTCAATGCTTTGTTGCAGCAAAGTGGTACTTACCATTGGTGGTGGTGTTAGTATTAAGTTACTCTGGATTGAGGCATTAAAAATTTAGTTTCTTTGAAATAATATGCTTGGACAAATTGTTAGTTTTGCAATAGTTAATTGAAGTTTCTTCGTTTATGTTAATATGTAAGAATTCGATGTTCCTTTGGATTGGAGGGCCTTGTCAAGTGTCAACTTCACTTTATGCACGGAGTGATCCTCACTTATTTGTTATTGCTGCAGATACCTTGTTCCAGCTGATTTGACTGTTGGGCAGTTTGTTTATGTTGTCCGGAAAAGGATTAAGCTTGGTGCTGAGAAGGCTATTTTTGTCTTTGTGAAAAACACCTTACCTCCTACTGGTGAGTAGCTAACTGGTATATTTATTAAAAACCAAGATATATGTAATATTCCTGTGGTTGTTTTTGTAATATCTCATTTGTTGTTACAGCATCCTTGATGTCTGCGATCTACGAGGAAAACAAGGATGAAGATGGATTTCTTTACATGACTTACAGTGGAGAGAACACCTTCGGATCCCAATACTAGTTTGTGTATATAAAATTTGGATGGTGTAAATTCTCAGAAGTCTCTCTCAAGTCAATGCCTTACTTGCTTATCAAAAAATTGTAGTTAAATCTGGATTAGTTTTTGTTGGAAGCAGTTTGAACTTATATGGTGTCTTAACAATGGAATTTGAATCTATGGAATCAAGTACTAAGTGATTTTCCAACTGTTTTATAGATGTCATTGATGCTTCTTCCTCCGTCAGGAGAAGGTTGGAATTGGATACTATAGTCCCAATTAGTATTGCCTTCCCTTTTTCTCACTCAAAATCTAGAGAAATTCTAGAATGATATTTTTTTTTTCCTTTATCAATTATTGTTAATATTGTGCACATGATTACTCACAAATTATGTGGGTCAATGGTCTTTAAGAGTGCTAAAACCTGTGGGTCCTCACGAGGAAAGCAAAATTTTTACCAAGTAGTATCTTAGTGTCATAAGATACATAGCTACCCTACATGCAATTTCAAATATGCATTGGTAGTACAGGCATTATTAGCTCGTGATTGTTCAGAAAAAAAGTTGTTTCTACTTATTTTATTTATAAGAGCAATGGAAATTTAAGATCATTTAGAATAGTGTTTGTCACTGAAGTGGGCATGGCCTACAATTGAAGGATGTCACGAGAATTTTGTAGTATCTACTTCATCCTAGTGCAATAGATAGAAAATTATCTTATGAAAATGGTTTTATGAAGTCACTGTCTCCCAGCATGTGGGAGAAGATAGTTTCATGGAGCTGTTCCATGAGATACCTTGTCCTCGCGATAGACAGCTTGTTCCGTGAGATACCTTTGTCCTCACAATAGACAGCTTGTTCTTGGGTTTAAAACCTTTTATGTTATTTTATTGTTTTTAAACTACTTGTTGCAAATGTATGTGACTATGTGTTTCTGACTAGTACAAAGGAAAATATAATAAAATCTTAGTGGCCTGTACATCTGACTCCATAAAACCATGGTCTGCATTCAAATTCAACAGTAGTACAAACTGCAAACATTCCATTGATTCTGCTTTTTAATAAAATGGAAATTAAACAATCTGCGTGTTCATTTAGAAGAGGAAGTGCTTTTTTTCTGGCATTGATTCTTGACCCATTTGATGCCAGCAGATGCCCCGCTCTTAATCTTTTGTGCTCCCACCATTGCAGTTGCTTTTGCTTTGTCAAGCCCACCTTTTGCATTGCCCTTCTTGTTATTGCCGTTTTCTTTTTGGGTATTACTGTTGTCTTCTTCCCCCATGGCACCTATTCCTCCAGCACCCCATTGATCTGCCCAGCTTGGTGCTTCTGTAGCCATATTTTCTTGTGTACTTAGGAAAACCTAGTTTCTGAACCCAAAATCATCAGCCAATTAACAAATGTACAAACATCAAGGAAACAAAGTCTTATGAGGAAATCAGAGCTATAAGTGGGGTTTTTTCTCTGTGCTTTTTCTAGAAACACCAAGTCTCTAATGTTGTGAAAAAAGAAACAAAGTTGAGAATTTAGAACTGCTACTCCATTTTCAAGACATTATAAGATTAAAAGGTTTCATTTCTCCTATATTCTCATAGTAATTGACCAGATTGGTCTGCAGTTTTCAGCCTAAGATGATTTTTCGAGAGAAATAACTGAAAAAGCAGATGAAGCAGCCATACAGTGGAGAAGATTTCTTCTTCTTTAAGATCTTTGGAGGTGATAAAAAGAAAATGGATCTAACATAAACATAAGCATGTCAAAACTCAAAAGCATGGATCACATCCCCATTGAGTGAGAGAAAAAAAGATCTAAACAATACACACACCTAACTTTCACAATCTACCAAACCCAGAAAACACAAAGGATTAAACTTTTCAAACAGCAATTCATAATAGCTCATTCAATCACAAAAGGAATTAGAGATAGAGATAGAGGAAGAGAGAGAGAAGAGGGTACCTTGTAAATGTGGTTAGCTGGGAACCAGGTTGAGAAACTATGGAAGTTAATTGAGAATAAGATGTATTTGAAAGAGCTTTCTTTAAGCTGGATAAACAAAGGGTAACATGTCGGTGGGGACAATTCTTTACCCCCAGTTTACACTTTAAAAAAAGGACATGACAACTCAATAATTCTAGTTTCCATCTAGTGAAGCAAGCTTTGTTTTGGCATCTTCCTTTCTTTATTACCAAATTCTTTTTAACTCTCCTTCTAATCCAATATAGCATCTTCTACTTATATTAAAGTAGAGTAGTTGCCCAACATGTTTATCATCCTCATCAACACTAAATAATTGGAGTAAGTTGGAACTGACCGTCTGGGTTTGCACGTCGCACCAACTTATCAATATGAGGATTTGAGCTAGACCTGGGTCAGGTTGATGACCCATTTTTTAGGTACAGCTCGGTCAATTTGGTTGGTGGAATTGAAGTGCCACAAGATAACTACGACATAATTTATCTTATAGAGTCTCTTGTCGTCCAATAAAAAATTTATAGTTGAATTTCACATACATTAATAATAAGTTAATTGGTGTCTTGATTTAATCGTAAATACAATTAATATTAAATAGATGTTATATGTTCAAATTATATCGTACTTTTAAAATATTAATAGTGCCACAATTTATCTGCAAGTTATTATAGCAATTTAAACTTGGTTTTTCACTTGTCTATTGTAGAGCAAGTGTTGTGAACCTAGTCATAAAAGATAGTATACTCAATTCGAGATGACTAATCTCCTAGACTTGAGGGAGGAAATAGATATTTTTGGTTAATTTTTGTTTAATTCTCATTTAAGCATTCAACGTACATAAATAGCCTAGGATGAGATAACTTCATTGAAAAATCCTAAAACATAGGTACCAATCATATCCTAAAACATAGGAATTAATTTGAATACAAATTGATAATGCTCCAAATCAGTAAGGTAGAATGGCTTGGCTTCGGTGGGCTGTTCAAACGGTTGATGGCCTGCAAGGAAGAAAATGTGATCAAAGAGGAGACCGGTCGAACCCCCTCCGATGGAGAAGTTAGACTCGTAGAGGAATAAGTTCCAAGTGTTTTGGAAATGTGTCTGAGAGAAAAAACTTACCTCTGTCGGGTTCAGACCGGTCCCTTATATAGGGAACCTGGGGCGGTTATTTGTCCAATAACCTCCCCAGGATTTGCGGAAGCCAACGCACTCGGGGTTAACTGCCTCAACGGATATAAAAACTATAACCGCCAGTGGGAGTTAACTTATTCAAGTGTTGCGCTATCGTCCATCCGGTGTAGGACTGTTTGGTCGTCCAAGGATATCTGATGGCTGCTCATGGACGACCTTCATGGACGATCATATCATCCATGGGAGACTTAACTTATAGAGTGGCGCTATTGTTTAGTGGACGTTTCTCCTTCTTCTAGGTTGACTCTTGGATCAACCTGCGTTGCAGGCTCTAGACGAAACCTTTGGACGAGCTGGAGATGGATTATTTTCTGCTTCTCTATCAGTTGCCCCTTTGTTCAAAGGGTCGTCCAGGACATCGTTGTGATTTTGGCCAAATTTCACTTTTTCGTACGCCACGTGTCGCGAAACTGTTGGTTGGCCAGTCCTGTCGATCTCGTTTCCCAAAAGAATCGCCACGTGTCTATCTCTGAGTGGCGAACGTCGTTTCGTTGACCCTGTTGCCGGGGCCTATAAATAGTACATTCTCTTTCATGCCCCTCACTTTTTTCCTCATTCTCTCTTCTGCCAATTCGTCCAAGATTCTCGTCTAGCTCTTGTCCTAGTTTCATCAGGTATTTCCTCTTTTCTTCCTTTTTTTTTTTTTAGGCTCTCATTTTAAGTCTTCTACATTCCAAACATGTCTTCATCTTCTAGTTTAGAGAGAGAGATAGACGACTACCTGGACGGCTCTGAGAGTGAGGGTAGTATAGGTAGTTCGTCCTGTAGTGATTCCTCAGACGAGCATTACTCGTCTGGGGTTCCTGGCATTCCTTTAGAGGAATTTCAGGAACAACGACGTAGGGCAGCTTCTGGATCCAAGGCTAGTTCGTCCAGACAGCCATCTAGTCCTCCTCAAGACGAGGAAGAGGACGAAGAAGATGTAATCTATAGTTGTGTCCCAGAGGTAGCATCCACCTTAGACGGTGCTAAGTTAAAAACTCTTGTAGATAGATATCAAATCCCTAAAGAGCTTAATCCTCGTCTACCCAAGGTTGGAGAGTGGTGTTGTACCCCTTCCTCTGGCTTAGGGGTATATGCTTCTTATCTTTTAGCTGGTCTTAGGTTTCCCCTAAACTCTTTCTGCAGAGAACTCTTCCAAAGGTTGGGTATTGGGCCTAACCAGCTCAATCCCAATGGTTGGAGGATGATTGTAGCCATGCAAGTATTATGGCGTGAGGCATTGGAAGGGGACCGTCCAATTACAGTGGACGAGTTCCTTTACTGTTATAAGCCCTCAGAGATCAAAAAATCTGCTGGCTTTTACCAGTTCTCGTTTAGGGGTTCATATTACAGTTTAATAAAGGGTCGTAGTTCGTCTGACCGATTTTGGAAAAAAGAATATTTTATTATTTCTGGAAATTGGGCTGGGGACCCAGCTGATGTGGGTGATCCCCTCTTCCCACCTTTTACCAGCCCTCTAGGTCGCCTTCGTCCTGAGGGTATGTTTTTCTTTCTATTTTATTCTGTTTGTTTTTTTAAAAAAAAAAAAATGTTATCTGTCACTCGTCTAACCCTTTCTATTGGTGATACAGCTGTTGTTCGTCCATACTTGGATAAGTTCTCCTTGGATCGTATAGAAGTGGTTCGCACCTTTTCAGGAAGGACTTTCCACGACTTAGTCACCCTCAGTCGTCTAGCAACTTGGGGACTTGGTCCAGTTCCTACTGCTGAGAACCTAAGTCACGAGGAGGTCACTCGTCGAAGTAAGTGTCGTCCATTACATTCTATTATTTCAGTTTCCTTTCTTTTTATTTTTTAATTTTTCTGAGTAATTTTTCTCGTCACAGGGATAAGTACGATGAGGGAAAACAAAGAGAAAACAGTGGCTAGCGGGGACGAGGATGTTGCTGCCCCAACTCCCAAAGTGGCTTCCGTCCAGGCTGGGAAGAGGAAATCCAAGCCAATCTCAAGCAATGTGGACTTGGACGACCTTCCCAGTCGTCGTGGCCACAAGAAGCAAAAGCCAAGTAAGACTTCCCTTCCCAAGGTTCCTAAGTTCGTACCACCAACAGTGAACTTGGACGAACCTGTGGACGTGGAGCCCGTCCAAATAGTTCATCCTGCCCAATCTGATCCTCCCCCTGCTCCCAAAACTTCTCACAAGCCTAGCCCGTCTGAGTCCTCTGATCGTCCCTCTAATTTGGTTCTGGACGAGGGTTATGCATGGAGGACGTTCAAAGGGATCGTCACTGATCATGAAGTTAACGAATGTTACAACATGTCAGTGAAGGAGTTTGAGCGTTCTGGCATCCATGACCTTTTCAAGGTAAGTTTCTTCCTTGTCCTTGTGTGTAAACATTTAATTTTGAATGAAATGTCTAACTCCTTTTCGTCCAAATGCAGGCCATGTCAAAGTTTTATACAGCGACTTGCCAGGCCAAGGAGCTTGCTACAGAGTCCAAGACAGCCAAGGATAAGGCTAAGGAGCTAAGCCATGAGGTCTTATCCAAGAAGGGGGAGGTCATTAGGTTGACCGAGGATTTAAATCGTCTGCTGGGAAGCGAGACGAAGCTGAAGAACGATGTTGAGGAGCTCAAAGCTGACAACTTAGAGAAGGATACCCGCATCGTCCATCTAGAAGGACAAGTTGCAGAGCTTACCTCGTCCTTGAAGAAGGCACGTGAAGAAGCAATTGCTGCTTTTAAGAAGTCTGACGAGTATAAGAATCGTCTAGATAGTCATTATGCAGCTGGTTATGAAGACTTCCGTGCTGATGCCAAAGACGCATATCCTGATTTGGACTTCAACTCCTTCAAGCTTCCTCTTGCTACAGAGAGTTCCATGTTGCAGACGAGTTCCGAGGACGTCAATATCATGGACGATGCTAACACTGAAGTTACTCAGGACGACCCCAAGTGATCTATTTTTTGAAAATTTACTTTCATTTGTCTTTTCATGGAAGTGCCCGTTGTTTTGGGCTTTTTACTTTTTTTATTTTTATTTTTATTTTAAAGCTCATGCAAGTACAATCATCTCGTCCAGGATTATGGACGAGTTTTATATACATTCACAACTAAAGGGGTTTTTGGACGTTAGTCGTCCACCCTTTGAATTTCATGAAAGAAATGAATACTTCTATTTTTACTTCCATTGTGTTTGAATATATACGTTTTCAGCTTTATGTATGAATTTTTTATTTTCATATCAGAAGTGTGGTTCGTCCATCTAGGAATTCAGTTCACCTCGTCTTGGGCATGGGGGTGAATTTTATTACATCACCAAGATAAAGTAAATTGATTCCTTTTGGTTAGATTTTTCGTCATTCCATAATTATGGACGATCATTTTTGTCGTCCTTGACGATTAGACTTTTTAGCGATTTCTCGTCCAATGTAATGGATTGTTAAGCTAGTTTTGAAGTCTTTGCTCGTCCATGTCTCGAACGAACACTTCTGGGAATTCATCTAGTCTTGAGGTCTAGACGAGTATGCCCTTAACTTAGTTATCATCTCGTCCTATGTTCTGGACGGATGAACCTTCGCTTTATTTTTAGCTTTGGTTTCATCTCGTCCTATGTTCTGGACGGATGGACCTTAGCTTTATTTTTAGCTTGGGTTTCATCTAGTCCTATGTTCTGGATGGATGAACCTCAGTTTACTTTTCAGGTTAGGTTTCACCTCGTCCCATGTTCTGGACGGATGTACCTTTTCATTTTTCCTCTGGAGAAAGACTTATGGACGATATATCCTTGCGTCCAAGGATTTTATTCGTCCATGCTTACTTTCTTTTTATGGATCAATCTGAATGAACATATAAGGATTCCAATAATATATTTGAAAACAATATATATATATATATATATATATATTTGAAAATCCAAACTTATGTAAACATTCGTCCACAGGCATGGCACATGCTCATTAGCTAGTGCCTTATTGAATTAAAAATACAAACCAACTCATCCATGAATAGCACAAGAGTGAAAACACTAATGCACTTTCTAGGGGATTATTAAAATACTTAAAAACACTTGACAGTAGTAAACACTTCTTCTCGTCCATACATCTCGTCCAAGGACACTGGTGAAGAGTCAACACTTATTGATGGTACTTCCTGAGGTGCTCAACATTCCAAGGGTGTCCCAACCTCCGCCCATCCAAAGCTTCCAAATAGCAGGATCCTTGCCTTTTGCAGTTGATAATCCTATAAGGTCCTTCCCAATTTGGGCCAAGTTTCCCGTAGGCCGGGTTTCTTGTTGCCAGGGTAACCCTCTTCAAGACGAGATCTCCGATGTTGAAACGTCTAGGCTTCACCATAGCATCATATTGTCTTGTCATGAGATTTTTGTACCTTGTTGTCCTTTGTTCTGCATCCATCCTGACCTCGTCCATAAGGTCAAGGTTAAGACGGAGCTGTGCCTCGTTTTCTTCAGTTTGATACTTCCTCACCCTATGGCTCGTCATGTGTACTTCTGCTGGTATAACTGCCTCGCTTCCATAGGCTAGCTTAAAAGGAGTTTCTCCTGTTGGAGTTCTCGCTGTCGTTCTATAAGCCCATAAAACACCTGGTAATTCATCCGGCCATATCCCCTTTGCCCCTTCGAGCCGAGTCTTGATGATCTTCAGCAAGGATCGGTTCGCTACTTCTGCCTGGCCATTGGCCTGTGGGTGGGAGGGTGAGGAGTAATGGTTCTTCATTCCAAGTTGTTCACAAAATTCCCTGAAGGGTGTGTTGTCAAACTGTTGTCCATTGTCAGACACTAGTACTCTAGGTACTCCGAATCTGCATACAATGTTCTTCCAGACGAAGTTCTTGACATTCTGCTGCGTAATTTTGGCTAAGGGTTTAGCTTCCACCCATTTTGTGAAGTAATCTATTCCCACCACCAGAAACTTCATTTGCCGAGTTCCCGTCGGAAAGGGCCCCAAAATATCTAATCCCCATTGTGCGAAAGGCCAAGGGGCCATCATTGGCGTGAGATATTCTGCTGGCTGTCTGGGAATGTTGCCAAAGCGTTGACATTGATCACATACTTTGACATATGCTTTAGCATCAGCTTGGATGGTTGGCCAATAGAATCCGCTACGGATGACTTTATGGACGAGTGATCTGGCTCCCGAATGGTTCCCGCATGCTCCTTCGTGAACCTCCCTCAACATGTAATTTGCCTCGTCCGAAGCTAAACACCTTAGGAGAGGCTGGGAAAAACCTCTCTTATACAACACTTCGTCCATAAGCACATACCTGGCTGACTTGACCCTGAGCTTCCTAGCTTCGTCCTTCTCTTCTGGAAGACTTCCATCCTTTAAGTATGATAGTATTGGGGTCATTCAATTTCCTTCTCCCCCTATCTGCATCAATTCTGGAAGGTCTATACTTGGCATGTAGTGTGTGAGAGTGTCTTTTTTCGGGATACTCAGGCTCAAGGATCCCGAGCCTGAATGAAAAAAGGAAAGGATTTGGTGGACTGGGCCTTGACTCACCGCAGCTAAATGGCTGTTTAAGAATCAAGTGAATGCAGAGAAATACTCCTGACAAAAAAAAAAATGACAAACAAGGATATCGAGGAGTGCCAGAAATTAACAACGTAAGCTCAGAAAGAAAAGAAAAGCAGGATTAGCAAGACGATAAAAAAGTACTGTGGGGATCCTGGGAATTATGAAAACAGTATTTCATTAAAGCATTATCTGTTTGATTACAGCAAGCTTACTAGGACGTGATACAAGGTCCAATCGAGCTCAAAAATTGCAGCCTTGAATGGCTATTTCAGCCTTCAAAACTTGCGAAGTTTGATTCTCGTTGGATCCGAGTATGTGCCATAGTTGCTTTTACAGGATATCGGGAAGCAGTATTTGTTTTTCCCTTAGTATTCTTTCTGCCTGGACTTTCTGATGATTTTTTCTAGTGAATCTCTTCTTTCTATTGTTCCTTTCTTTTTTTCTCGCTGCCCTTCTTCACAACCCATCCTCTCCTTTTATAGTGGAGTTTTCTGGGCGTCTTGGGGAACCGTTGGTTCCCCTGTTTTGGTCTTTTGCAAACAGAGTATGTTCTGTCCTCATCATCTCGGTAAGTCCCCTTTTCCGTTTTCTCTCATTCTTTCCTTCTCTTGGTTCTGATTCCTTCGAAAGCTTCTGGTTGGCCATCCTCTTTGGGATGTGCTGAGGTATGCCCTTCTCGGCATCCTCACTTCTGGTGTCTTTTACTTCTCCGTTTCTTTCCTATTTGGGCGGAATCCTGTTCTGCTCTTTTGAAATCGTTTTGTTAACATTCTTCTTCCTTGTTTTGGTTCCCCGACGCCTTTTCTGTCTGTGCCATGAAGGGTCGCTTGCGTCCTTTTGTTTTTTTCTTGTTTTCTTTCTATCAATCTGTCCTGGTCTTCTTTTTTTCTTCGCGCTCATTGATGGTGCCCGAGGATCCTTGCGTCTTATACTTTGCTGTGATGTTCTCTCTTTTTCTTCTTTGGTTGCTTTTTCTTTTCTGGGCTTCGGGATCCTCAGGGCCTTTTGTATAATCCCTTTGGACTTGGTCTTTTTTCTTCTGGGCTTAACTCACTCTTTCTTGGGCTTAGCTTATTCTTTCTTGGGCTTATTTTACTGTGATTTTTTTAGACCTCAACATAGTGTACATCATCCATTTCGTTCATCGCCTCATTCGCAGATGCTTCCTTCGCCAGAGTATCTGCTTCCACATTCTCTTCCCTTGGGATTTGAACAAAATCTGCTTTTTTGAATTTCTTCACAAGGCGTACTACCTTCTTTAAATATTTCTTCATTCTGTCTTCCTTGGCTTCACATGTGCCATTGACTTGGCCTATGACCAATTGAGAGTCTCCCAGGACAAGTATTGAGTCTGCTTCTACGGATTTGGCCAGTTCCAACCCTTTCAAAAGGGCTTCATACTCCGCTTCATTGTTAGTAGTCTGGTATTGCAGACGGGCCTTGTATTTCAATTTGTCCCCTTCTGGCGACTGCAAGACAACTCCTATTCCTCCAGCGTATAATGTAGACGATCCATCTACATGGATGACCCATTTGTTGTTGTACTCTCCTTCCCCTAAGTCTTCGTAACTTGGAGTGAACTCTGCGATGAAATCTGCTAGAGCTTGAGCCTTTATTGCATTTCTCGGTTGGTACCGAATGTCGAATTCACTAAGTTCAACTGCCCACTGAACGAGTTGTCCTGCGGCTTCCAGCTTGTTCATTGCCTTCTTAAGCGGATGGTCCGTCATGACATTAATGATATGAGCTTGGAAGTAATGTCTTAACTTCCTAGAAGCCGTTATTAGTGCGAAAGCCAATTTCTCCATGAGCGGATATCTTCCCTCTGCTCCTCTAAGTGCCCGGCTAGTGTAGTACACCGGCTTTTGTATTTTCCCTTCTTCTCTGATTAAAGCTGAACTTACGGCATGTGGGGACACCGCTAAGTATAGGTACAGTTCTTCTCTTTGCACGGATGGACTTAATAATGGGGCAGTTGTAAGATAATCTTTTAGGTCTTGGAAGGCCCTTTAGCATTCGTTCATCCACTCAAATGCCTTCCTGAGGACTTTAAAGAAAGGTAAACACTTATCTGTGGCTTTCGAAACAAACCTGTTCAAAGCGGCAACTCGTCCTGTGAGGGATTGGACTTCCTTAATACTCTTCGGTGGCTCCATGTTCAATATAGCCTGGATCTTATCCGGATTTGCTTCAATTCCTCTTTGCGAGACCATGAACCCCAGAAACTTTCCCGACGACACTCCGAATGCACACTTGCTTGGGTTCAACTTCATCTTATATCGCCGAAGTGTTTCAAAGGTTTCCTGTAGGTCGTCTAGATGGCTTCCCTCGTCTATGCTCTTCACAAGCATGTCGTCGACATAAACCTCTACATTCCGTCCTATCTGTGGACGAAACATGTGATTCACTAACCTCTGATAAGTTGCCCCTGCGTTCTTCAAGCCGAAGGGCATTACTTTGTAGCAAAACAAGCCTTGGCTGGTAATGAAGGAAGTTTTCTCCTGATCAGCTTCATCCATCTTGATTTGATTATATCCTAAGAAGGCATCCATGAAGCTCAGCAACTGATGGCCGGCAGTAGAGTCCACCAATTGATCAATGCGTGGTAGAGGATAACTATCCTTGGGACATGCTTTGTTCAAGTTCGTGAAGTCTACGCACATTCTCCACTTTCCATTAGCTTTCTTCACCATCACTACATTGGCTAACCAATCCGGGTAATAGACTTCCTTAATGAACTTTGCTGTGGTCAGTTTTTGAACCTCTTCCTTGATTGCTTTGTCCCTCTCGGGAGCGAATACCCTCTTCTTCTGACGGATGGGCTTAAAAAAGGGGTATACATTCAACCGATGAGTGATCACACTTGGGTCGATTCCTGGCATGTCGTCATGACTCCATGCAAAAACGTCGATACTTTTTCTCAGGAACTGGATGAGGTCTTCTCTTGCCTTCTCCTTCATACATGTTCCAATTCTGGTAAATTTCTCTGGATCATCTTCTTGCAAAAGAACATCTTCCAACGCTTCCGTGGGCTCTGCAATAACTCTTCTTTCCTCAATGCTCATTGTCTGCACCTGTACGTCCAAAGCCATCATGGCTAAGTAGCATTCTCTAGCTGCCAACTGATCTCCTTGTGCTTGTCCTATCCCGTACTCCGTAGGGAATTTGACTGATAGATGGTAGGTCGAAGTTATCACCTTCCAACTATTAAGAGTGGGTCTTCCAATAATGGCGTTGTATGAAGATGCACAATCTACCACAAGGAAATTGACTTCCTTGGTTATCTGTTGCGGGTATGACCCTACCACAACTGGTAATGTAATGGTACCCATAGGCTGCACCTTCATTCCTCCAAATCCTATCAGTGGCGAGCATACTGGACGAAGTTGATCTCGTCCAAGCCTCATCTGTTGGAAGGCGGGGTAGTACAATATGTCTGCTGAACTTTCGTTGTCAACTAACACTCTCCTGGTTGTATAATCTGCAATGAGCAGTGTAATGACGATCGCATCATCATGCGGGTGATGGATCCTCTCAGCATCTTCGTCGGTGAAGGAAATGGTTGGCTCGTCCATTGGTCTCGTCCTTGGTGATCGTCCAGAGAGCTGGACGCTTTGTACCGCTTTGAGATACGTCTTCTTTGACTTGGAAGATTGCCCCGTCGAGTTCCCTCCAACGATAATCCTTATTTCTCCTAGTGGGGGCCGGGATGATTCCTCTATTTTGCCTTTCAGCTTCTCATCTGTACGATCCCTTCCAACAAAGTGCTTCAACTTTCCTTGTCTGATAAGGTTCTCTATTTGCTGCTTTAGGTCATAACACTCATCCGTGTCATGCCCATGGTCCCTGTGAAAGCGACAATATTTGTTCTTATTGCGCTTGTTGGGATCCCCTTTCATCTTCTGTGGCCATTTTAAAGTAGGATCGTCTTTGATTTGCATGAGCACCTGATTAAGTGGAGCGTTCAGGGGCGTATAGTTCTGGCTTCTTCCCAAGGGACCTGTCTTCCTGCTATCTCGTTCCTTCCTATCTTCCGTCCGTCCCTTCTTTGGACGAGGGGCTTGTTCTGAGTGTCGAGCTGGGTGCGCTTCCATCCTTTCAGCTCTTTTCCTCTTCTTGGCTATGATTGCATCTTCTGCATTCATGAAGTTCTGAGCCGAATGGACGAGCTCGGCCATGGTTTGAGGCTCCTTCTCATATAGCTTGTGGATAAATAAATCCGAATTAATCCCGTTGTGGAAGGCTGCCAGTAGAAGCTTGTCGTCCATCTCGTCCACACTAAGGGCTTCTCTGTTGAAGCGAGTGATGAATGACAGCAGGCTTTCGTTCTCCCCTTGTTCTATGGTCAGTAAGCTGGACGAAGAGCGCTTGTGCCTCTGTCCCCCGATGAAATTGTTAACAAACAATTTGCTTAACTCTTCGAAAGAACTTACGGAACTTGGGGGGATTTTGCTGAACCAAACTCGTGCCGGGCCTTTAAGGGTAGTAGGGAAGGCTCGACACATAATTTCATCAGGGACCCCTTGAAGGTGCATTGTTGTCTTGAATGTTGCAATGTGATCGAAGGGGTCACGTGTCCCATCATACGAGTCCAGGGAAGGTAGTTTGAACTTTGATGGTAGAGGGTGGCCATTGATGGAAGCCGTAAAAGGAGAGTCAATCCTGTGGACCAAATCCTCTATAGGATTCGTTCTCCTCATGTTCTCCTTCATCTCCTCCATGACTTTCTTCATTTGGTCCATCTCCTCTTTCAAGTGTGGCACTGTCCGTGAAGTGGTGCCTCTAAACTGACTTCCAATCTCAGTATTCTGTGTGTCACCATGGCCTTGCGTCTGCCCTGCATGTTCCTCACGTGTCTGTCTCCTCTGAGTGATCTCCATCCTTAACTCCTGGTTTTGGCGAGTCAATTCCGCCATTGCAGCCGCCATGGATTGCATATTCTGAACGGACGTCTGCATGACTGGTGCAGATTGGCGATCACGCTGAGGATCACTTGAAGCGCCTCTGCTTCCCTGACGGCCAGGGCTAGTAGCCCTCGACCTGGTCCTGACCATCCTAACCCTTTTGTCGCGGAAAAGAAAGTCGCAAAACAACCTTCGCTCCCCACAGACGGCGCCAACTGATAATGCTCCAAATCAGTAAGGTAGAATGGCCTGGCTTCGGTGGGCTGTTCAAACGGTTGATGGCCTGCAAGGAAGAAAATGTGATCAAAGAGGAGACCGGAGGAGACCGGTCAAACCCCCTCCGATGGAGAAGTTAGACTCGTAGAGGAATAAGTTCCAAGTGTTTTGGAAATGTGTCTGAGAGAAAAAACTTACCTCTGTCGGGTTCAGACCGGTCCCTTATATAGGGAGCCTGGGGCGGTTATTTGTCCAATAACCTCCCCAGGATTTGCGGAAGCCAACACATCCGGGGTTAACTGCCTCAACGGATATAAAAACTATAACCGCCAGTAGGAGTTAACTTATTTAAGTGTTGCGCTATCGTCCATCCGGTGTAGGACTGTTTGGTCGTCCAAGGATATCTGATGGCTGCTCATGGACGACCTTCATGGACGATCATATCATCCATGGGAGACTTAACTTATAGAGTGGCGCTATTGTTTAATGGACGTTTCTCCTTCTTCTGGGTTGACTCTTGGATCAACCTGCGCTGCAGGCTCTGGACGAAACCTTTGGACAAGCTGGAGATGGATTATTTTCCGCTTCTCTATCACAAATAAATAGCAAAACTAATCTATTTAGAAAGTCTTATCCTATCACTAAACTAAATTCAAATAATTTAGGTTATGACAGGAAGGCAAGAATTTATACATGAAATTGGTGCAGCACATGCATAGTGGAAGAAGCACATTGATTTGCCTATGCTAGTAGCTCCATTGTCTCATCACTCATCAGCCAATAATAAAAATTGTGCCAACTGCCAAGTGCTTGACAGTCTAGTAAGCATTATCCAAATGAATAGATGGAAAACCAAATGGAAAATGAAAGAACATATGTTTTCAGGTTGGATTGAATTGCATGATTGCTATATTTTGTCTTCATCTGAAAGTTAATATTACCTAACGTTGAATTTCATTTTCATCAGGGGTGTCACATGAGCCTTGAGGATCCTACAATTTCATGCTTGGTGTAGATGTAAATGATTTAGAAAATATATCTGATTTGACCTTTTTTTTTGGATACATCGATAATTGAGGGTAGGAGGATTTGAATGTTTTATATCTCCATTGAAATACTAGAAGGTACCAATTGAATTACAAGACTTTTGACAACTACTTCTTTTGAATTCTATATTTTAACATTGCCTAGATCTTAAAAAAAAAAAATATATATATATATATATATATATATATATATATGAATTAAAGAAGGAAACTTCTTGTAGACAAGCCAACACAAAGTCAAGGATTAAAGAAAGCTCTAACTTTCAAAACTATCTTGTCCTTCTATGTCGAAATCTTTCAACCTTATATTTTTATTTATTCTCTTAGCAATTACATTTTGTAATGTACTTTTTGTAAGGCATTACAGAAACATCTACCAAAGTCGATATGCAAGACTCAATACTTTTAGACTTAACATTAACATATGAGGACTTTGACGAGGGAATCTTCAGGTTCCTGTTGACCTTAGCATGGTAAGTTGGTAACCATTGAGGGACTGTAAAAGTTATATATGAAGCTATTCTGAGTAATGGTCAAATTGCAAGCTGGATTTCAATCAAAAACAAAAATTTGCAAACTGATTTTTTGGAAGGCATTTTCTGTATGGAATCTAATAAGTTCAATGTATGTAAATTTGTTGGGCTAGCAGAAATAATAACAGGGCTGGCTCATGAGTTGGGGAAGTGGGTAATTCTTTTGTGGGCTGGGCTGGGCCCTTTCCCTCTTCCTTGGACCGTGGAGGTCATTGTTAGTAAATAAATAAAAGGTGCTACATCCACAACATTTTTACAACAAATAATAAGTAATTAGTTGTTATTGATTCAAATTTAAACCTAATACTAAGATTACTTTTTTGTCCCAATAATAATAATCTGTCATTTAGAATTTGTTGTAAAAATGTTGTAAACATAAGACCGTTTGGTAATATTGTTTTAATAACAGATAAAAAAAATGTAAAAATACGTGTAATGTTGTTTACACTCTAAAACTGTTATTAAACATAAATAACAAACGGCCCATCATTTGGCTAAAGAAATTCTTTTACTATCGTTTTCAAGCACAATAAGAAAAAGAGTACCCCAAATAAGATGTAGCATATAAAATTAGAAAACAAAAAAAAAAAAAAATAACAAAATTGGGGGCAACCATTTTTAATGAACCAACCGGGTTGCAATTTCTTGGCCCAAAATGTTGCCTAAAATCTTTTCTATAAACATAGCATAATGCCTACTGGTTAAAAATTAAACGGTATATCTGCTCTCTCTATCTAGCAAATCATTAAACACACGCAAATTCACCCAACACCCAACCCCGCACGTGATGTTACAATTTCTTTCCCACTCTAGATTTGTTCTTGCCATTTTTTTGGGACATAAATAATCAAATCAATCTCACTTGGATTTCCTAGTGGACTTAGATTTCTTCATTTTGCGTGACTTATCATCCACGCTAGACCACGAATATCCACTAGGAATGGCAAAAGGGTCTGACTCTTGCGCCCCCAAACAACTACGTTGCTGTTGTTGCTGCTGCTGATTATGATGATGTTGCTGTTGTTGCTTACTCGTCGATACTGATTGGCTACTGCTTCGCCTCAACCACGACGGCATCGACGACGAGGAGGACGATGACGACGACGGTAACGATGAATAATGTGTGTCTGATTTGTGCTCCTCCTCCGACAACCCTCCTCGTCCTCCATGGTGTAACTGTCTTGGACTTGAAAATGGAGTGTAAAACTGTTCAATTGGTTGGAGCTCAACGAACTTTGTGAATGTTATCACCACTCTTACTGTAGGGACCACCGGAATTGCCACCTGTCCCATAAAAACAAAAACCATCAGTCACCGTCTGATTAATCACAATCAACAAATTAAAAATTGCTTTAACCGTTAATGGGCCCAGCATGCGCTTGCCACGACATCAGTGCAATGAGTCGTATGACATGGCAAGGGAAGATCATGGTCATTGGTCAAAGTCAGACTTTTGTTTTTTCTTTTTTGTCAAAGTAGGGACATTGAAACATTTCGGGTCCCTTGTACCATGTACAGCTCCAACCCTGTCTGAAGGAAAAAGTAAAAACCTCGGTGGATCAGTGGCCCACAGGCCTCAATCACCGTCCGATCTAAATCAAGGCAAAATCTGAAAAGTTCCACGTCAGATCTTTGTAACCCCACAAGAACCAAGACCGTTGCTTGCCTTGCCCATCAAAAGAAACCAAAACAAAAGCAAAAGCAAAGGCTCCACAGACCAAATTCAGTGGACCCCTCATTATATATATATATATATATATTTCAATTTCCCAAAATGCCCCTTACCTTCACCGGAAATGTACCCGAAGGAAACTTTGTGGTCAGCAACTCCCTCATCCTCCTAACGGCTTTCACCTTGTTCGCCAAAATGTCGAGTAACGGTAACAGTTCCTCCGTTTTTAACGGAAACTGCTCCGTTAACCAAACTGACGGGCGTAAACTCCGAATGTACTCTTTCTCTTTGGTTTGTGGCGGCGGAGCCACCGTCGAAACCGACCTTCGCGGCGGCGCCGTTACTGACGCAACGTCGACGCTTTTTCTTGGCACCGTTACCCACTCTCGCTCTTCTCTAACGAAACTACTGTGTCTTCTCTGATCGGCAGAAGGAAACCCGAAGCTCGGATTCTCGGCTACTAAGAAACCGTCGTCGTCTTCGTCTAGCTCTAGAGGAAGCACTTGCTCGCTACCTGCCACGTCAGAATCTCCACCGGCGACTTTTCTTGACCGGAAGCTGAAAACGACGTTGTGGATTTCGTAAACCCTAGCTTTCCACTCGCCGACGCTTTCGGTCTTCTCTTGCCGGCGCCAATTCGTTCTTCCGACGAGTTCGGCTTTTGTGACGTCCATTCCCGGCCTGTACACGCTCGTCTGAGCGCAGAATCCGGCGATATCGGCCTCGCTCATCGGAGAGCCGGCATTCTCGAAAGCGTCGAAGATTTTGCGATCGTCGCGATTGAGGACCAAGAGAGTCCCGGAGGGAATGTCGTGGCTCTGGTCGCCGTCGCCGAGAAAGAGGAAGCTCTGATCGGCGCGCTGGATTTTCAGGCCGTCGAAGCCGGCCAAGGAAGTATCGGCTCGGAGATTTCCGTCGCGTTTCCAGATCTTGTACGTGTCTGAGGGAGCGATTTTTCCGACGAAGGGAATGACGGAGCTCTCGAAGTGGAAAGAGATCTCCATGTAGAAATCGCGCATACGGCGTAGCACGGCGATGACACGTGGCAACCTCCGTCGCCACTTGGACCAGGCGGAGCGGTGGTGCTGGCGGAGGAGAATGAGAGCAATGTCGGAGCACCGCCGAACCAGAGCCTCCTGGAGCGGGTTCCATCCAGCGGAGTTCTGCAGCGACACGTCAGCTCCGGCGAGAGCTAAAGCCCGCGCGCAAACGGCGTCGTTGAGGCGAACGGAGAGGTGGAGAGGAGTCTCCCGAAAAGGCACGTCGCGGCGGTCGACGACTGCGGAGATTTGATCGGCGAGTTTCTCCTGAGAGAGCGAGTCGGACTCGGTGTGGATCTGAGTCGGGTCGGCGAGTTTGGGCAGAGTCGAGACGAGTCGGGACAGAGTGGTGTGATCGCCTACAGCGACAGCGTAGTGTACCGGACTGTGAGTGTAATCCTGAGGTTTAATAGCCGGAAACGACGTCGCGTTGGGCGTCGAAGACTTTGCCATATTTCTCTCAAAACGTAAAAAAAATTATAAAAAAGAGTGTGTGTAATCAAATCTTCAGCGTATGGAATTGACGTTTGTTTTAAAATGGAAGGATGAAAGGGCAAAATAGTAAATTTAGGGAGAGGGAGGGTCTTTATTGAGAAGAGCAGGACTGAATACACGCAATCGGCGCGACTTTTGGTAATTCTTAACCCTGTTCATAGATATTTCATATTTTCTTCCTTTTCATGTCAGTATAGTCAGAGTACTTTAGCTTCGGTTTCTTTTGTCTTTTCCATGTCTCTTAAACATTTTAAAAATTTTGATACTATTTGCCAAACTCGTTTTAATACTGTGCTTAAATTACGAGCGTCAAAAATTATTGCACCGTTTGGTTTGAATTTTGATGAACATTTATGACATGCTATTTGTTGATATCTCAAGACGGCAATAATTTTGAGGAATGAGAATCATGAAACTATTTAGCCTACTTGTAGCACTCTACAATTAGTGTGTTTTCAATATGGGTTTAGGCCAAGTGGAAAGTTGGGACCAATTCGGGATTATCGTATGCTTTATATGTTAGAATTTTTTACCAGCTTTACAATGTGTAGAGTAAGTAGAGGTAACTTTTTGAATTCCACTTATCATTCAATAACTGATCCATAGAGAGCTATTTATATTTTCTTAGCTTTTTTTTAGGGATATGTTAACCACCAGAGTTATTTTGAGAAATATTTTATTAAAAGAAATATAAAACAATAAATGTTATTGATAATTTTTTATAAAAATAATGTCAAAACTTTCCTATTGTATGATTTATTAACAATTGTCACGTTGTTAACATGATTTTTTTTTAATACAATTTATAAATGGATACGGCAGTTACGGCACCAATAAAGAAAGCGTGTGGTTGTAACATGGTGAATAGCCAAGTGGAATGCATGCTGCAAATGTAAGGATGAATGGTCCAAACTGTGAGCCAATAATAGTCTCCATATGTCTCCAACCGTGCAAAAAATAAGGTTTAAAATGGGTGGAAACAACAGGAAATGATTGGTGTGAACTGTGAAGGGGCTAGGCACGGGGATTGAGGGTCCAGTGGCAGTAGTATTGGGGATTGTGATGGATAATAGGGAGAAGCTGAGTCGTCAGCTTCTGGTTCTCTTTGTGTTGTAGTGACCATATGCAAACTGAGAAAAAGGGGACCATGTCTCTGTGTTCAATTAAGTTAAACCAGGAACAAATCCCATTTGGGTTCTCTGCTCAGCACACTTCAGTTTGTGTTTTGTTAAGAAGTCACAAGAGTCGAATCTACTGAGTTTTGTTGGGCTTCTTGGTGGTTTATGAGTTAGGACCAAAACCCCAAAAGTCCAAAATATGTATAAAAAAATTTTTAGGAAATATTTAGATCAGATTATCAGATGGGGGCAGCCTTTACATACAATTTGGGCATTCCTTTTTAAGCTATTTGGGCTGTCGGCAGAAGAAAAATATAATGATGTCTATTTTTAGAGACGAAGCCGACTTCAAAAGAAACAAAAGATTGGAAGTTTATTTTATTGAAATTAAATTTTTTTTACTAAAAGTATTATAAATAAATATAAAATTAGCTGAAATAATACAGTAGGATCTATGAATAGTAGTATAGGATAAAATATTGTTTTTGTCATTAAATTTTCACAAAAGTTTTTTTTCTCGTTCCTATACTTTGCAAAATGTTTTATTTTTCGTTTTTCTATCTATGTTTGTTAGTTTATGTGTTACATAGCCTAACGGAGCATTGACATGAAATTTGACTTGAATGAAACTATTGTACTTTAAAATATATAGACATGTGGTTCATAATGATTCGCACATGTGAAAACAATTTTTAAAATGACGAAAATTTCCTCACTCCCTCAATTGACACAACCCAATAAAAAAATAGGTTAATCAAAATACCCAAACCTAAAATCACAACCCCAACAGTCAAATCTCGACCAGCAACCCCAACCATTATTGGCAACCCAATCCCACCACCGCTCACCACAACCAAACTACACTTACAAACCCCCCCCCCCCCCCCCCCCAAAAAAAAAGACCCAAAAATCTAAACACAACAATCCCACCCAAATCAAACCTAGACAAAATAAAAATTTATAGAGTAAATTGCATTTCTAATTTTTAATATTATTCGATAAGTTTTGGTTTTTGTGTATTTTTCATATGGCTTTGATTGTTTCCCATCCAATAGTGTTTTACATTCTTTCATATCATATCTACACTCTTTTAGATCATGTGTAATATGTGAACATTTGATGTAATGTGGATATGTGAGAAACAATAACCTTTTCATATGATGAATTTTGCATTTTTTTTTTTAATAGCCAAAATGAGAATCCCTAAATCTAAAATTTTCATAATAAAGAGGGAGGATATATATATATCTCCCTCTTTATTTTTACTTCACTCTTTTTTCTCTTCCTTTTCATTTTCTTTCATCTATTTTGATTCTCTTTATAACCTCCCTCCGTTCCTTTTTTTTTTCCCTATCATTTGGTGTACCATGATTTATATTTCAAAATACATATTTAAATTTCATTTTATCCAAAGACAATGACAAGTCCATTTGCAATGACCTAAGAGTGTTTGCATCAATCTCACCAAAAAATGTAGCTAAAAAACCAAAAAAGGCCACACATCAATCTCAACAAACTATCAAAAAAATTTAGCATTTAATTTGCTTCGCTACAACCAGCAAGACACTACTCCTCACTACTACTAATAAAATTATTTTTTATATCTCTTTTCTCTCTACGTGACTCATTTTCTCTCTCTCTCTCTCTCTCTCTCTCTCTCTCTCTCTCTCTCTCATACGAATCGATCAACATCATTAATCGATATGTGGTTGGCGACAATAGATGTGGTGGTTGGGTTCGATTTGAGTTTTGACTGGGTTTTGGTTGGGTTCAATGGCATTGATGCATCGGTTGCATAAGGTTTTGTGTTTTTGTGGAGTGGTTGTTGGGTTTTGTGTGTTGAGGTGGTGGTGGTAGTGTTGTAGTGGTTGATTTTTGTGGATTGTGCTTGATTGTTGTGGGTTGTGTTGGGTTTTTGTTGGGTCGTGCTACCTAGGTGTGCAGTTGTGATGAGTGGTGGTGAATTTTGGGATTAAAATCAAGCTAGCATGTGTAGTTGTGTGGGTGGTGGTGGATTTTGGGGTTAAAAATGTGAATATGAAGAAATAATATTTAATTAAAATAGTGACGTAGTATTAAGGCTAATATATGACTAAAAAAAAAAAAAACATAGATAGCTAAACTAGAAAAAGTGAAGTTTTTTTTTTTTTGGTTAATTTAGCTAAAAATTTGACGAGGCTGATGCGAATGCTTTAACATTACTTTAAACGTGTTCAACTTAGATCTTTTCTTTGTTATTTCAATGCACATCATAATTGACTATTGTGAATGGTTTAATTTTACCGGTATCTTTTGAATTTTCAACCACGATAAATATGTAGCCAGTCATGCATGGCCAGAGATGCTGTCCAACGCTATCCTCAATTCCTCATCAGTTTTTTGAAAGCACCTCCAACCTCAATTCATGTGTCGCTAAGTCTATGGAATTGACTCATATTGACTAGAACCAGCTCTCCAAGATGCTTCTTGGAACTTCATGAATATAATCAGCTTCCATTTTCTTGAGACTTGGCATTCTATAAATAGAGGAAGAGCAAGCAATTATGTTCATGAACCCAAGTAAAACAATAACTAGTTCTCACCTAAGAACTTATTTTTGACAACTTCAAGAGCTAGCCAACTTTTCTTCCATGGCTTTCTTCTCAAGCTTCTTTAGTTGTTTCACTGATTCTGGCAAAATAATTGAATGAAATGGCCAAATGGGTACATAGCAAACGTAGTAGTAGCAAAGCTGAAGCTGTTAATGAAGCCAAATCGAAGTCCCCCCTCCAAAGCTGAACTCATTTTTTATGCTATTTTTAAGTGGAAACTGCAGGGCACCAATAAATAAAGAAAACTACTATCTTCACAACATTTTTACAACAAATTATAGGTGGTTAATTATTATTGGTTCAAATTTAAACCTACTACTGAAATTACTTTTTTATTCCAATAATAATAACCTGTCACTTTACATTTATTGTGAAAATATTATAGACATGATATTTCTCATAAATAAACCATATAATGTGGCTCTGACATGATAAATAGCCAAGCGGAATGCATGCTGCAAATATAGGAGGATAATAAATGGTCCAAACTTCAAACCAATAATGGTCCCATGTCTCCAACCTTGCAAATAATTTTAGCTATGCATAAAATGAGAGAGAGTTAGGTGGAAACAATTAATATGATATGATGCCCCTCCTATAGGGAGTGGTAGATGTTTTTAATTCAGGCTTACTCAGGTTGTCCTCTAACACGCTTTGTTCTGAATCTTTTGTTGCTCTGTAGCTAATGAATCGGGTCTTTTATTAACATGGGGTATTGGTGATTGTGATGGATCATAGAGAGAAGCTGAGTGGTCAGAGTCTGGATCTGTTTGTGTAGTAACCACATGCAACTGAGAAAAGGGGACAATGTCCATGTCTGTGTGTTCAAGTTAACCAATTACCAAATCCATTCGGATTTTCTGCTGAGCACACTTCAGTTTGTGTTTTGTGAAGTAGGGATTGTGCTTAGAAGTGCTCAAGTCTACTGAGTTTTGTTGGGCTTGTTGTTGGTTTAGGAGTAATTGGACCAAAACCCCAAAGGTCCAAATTAAGTATGTTCAAATGTTTTTTTAAGGAAATTTTAGATCAGATTATCTGATGGTGCTGGCCCGCATATGAATTATGATCCAGCCTTTGCCACATACAATTTGGGTATTCCATTTTAGCAATTTGAGCTTTCGGCAGAAGAAAAATATAACGATGTCTATTTTTAGAGATAATACCGGTGTCAAAAGACAATAGAAAGCCCATATTGGAAAAGAAAAAACGATGCTTTTTTTTTTAAAAGCCAATGTCAACACTTTAGTGCACGTTTGTTAAACGGTAGTAGAAAATTAGCGATTACATAAGAATATGCTTATGAATAGCTATTATAGAGAATACAACATGTTTTTTTTTTGAGAAACAGAATACAACATGTAATAATGGAATAATTACTACTATTTATTTGTTTGGTGATAACACAATAATAGAATCATGACTTTGTAATCCACATGTTTGGTACAACATCTTAAGACTGTGGAAATAAAATGCCCTTATTAAAGTATTCAATCAGTCTGTGGTAGGTTCCAGTTTGCTCAACTGGTAAAGTCTCTGGTGATTGAATAAGAGATCTGAAGTTCAATTCCCACCTACACTAAAAATTGATTGGTGTTTTGGTCTGATGATAAAAATGGTAATCACCAGAAGCGGACCCCATAGGTTAAAACTTTATTTTAAAAAAAAATGATTTATATCAATTCGTATATCATTGTATAAATTTACAAGTTTGCTACAGTAACCATGTAAATTTACACTAATACTATTCATTTTATATTTAGTTGTTTATTCTTTCTTTATGTATTTCAAGGATGAAGAAAGAGAGTTAATGGAATGTATGCGAAGAAAGAGAAATAATTTTAAAAATCAAGAAAAATTTATATTTTAATGAAATGTTGTATAAAAAAGATAATCTGATATGGGGTGTTTTGAAAAGTTAGAATGTAAAATAGAAAAAATAGGTTCTTATGCTAAAATAGATAAATTTTTTTGCACAAACTGATGTGAATGCTCTTATAAAATTACAAATACACTTTAGATAAGAAATAGCTTAATGAACTCAATCTTGAATGGAGGACCTCCAACAAACCCTATCTCTTTTCTTTTTATTTTTTAAGAAAATTGCTTTCATTTAGACCGTGTTTGTTTCAGTTATAAAAGGAATACGAAAAATATTTTACAACATGAGGATTATTTGGATTGGTTGGAAAATTCAGTCAAACAGAAAATGATTTTCGTTGACTGTAAATTATCAACACCTAAAGTGTAAAATAGTTTACACTTCTATTTTACTTTCAAACCACTTACACCCCCATTTTCATCCTACCAGAGAGAGAGAGACCACTCACTTGAACTCCGGCATGACTCCCGACCCAACCCTCGCCGTCGTTGCCGCCTCAAGCTCGAAGCCGTCGCCATCGCCATCGTTTTTCAAACTCAAGGAAGATCTTTCTCTTCTCTCTTCCTCTTCAATCTACGAACCAATCTCCTCCTCGTTGCCTCCTTTAGACCCACCTATCTATCTCATCGCCATCAGACCCACCCGCCGATCTTGTCACCATCAGACCCACCCACTGATTTGTGGTCCTTTACCCCTCTCTCTCTCTCTCTCTCTCTCTCTCTCTCTCTCTCTCTCTCTCTCTCTCTCTCTCTCAATGCTTATTTTTGAGAAAGATTGAATTTTTTTTGTTATGTTTTTTGTTGATTTGGTTTATATATTTGGATTTCCTATTATAATATTTGTTTGGGAGTTGAGAAAATGTGAGAGAATGTGTTTTCTAGAGGATTTTCAGGAACACAGCCAAACACCTTAGAATATTTTTAAAGTATTTTTTGTGATGCGACCAAATACCTGAAAATATTTTACACTCTAAAATCATTTTACA
This sequence comes from Quercus robur, assembly GCF_932294415.1. Taxonomy (NCBI): domain Eukaryota; kingdom Viridiplantae; phylum Streptophyta; class Magnoliopsida; order Fagales; family Fagaceae; genus Quercus; species Quercus robur. The sequence goes on along the minus strand of NC_065538.1, from coordinate 75,231,861 downwards.
TTGAGCCAAACACAGCCTTAATTGCGTTAAAATTAAGTAGTCTTCTATTTATATCCAATCTCTCTCCCTCAAAACGGTTTTGCTTCTCTGCTTGTCCAGCTGCAAGCAAATTGACAAAACCTTCATGGTCATGCTCAATTCTTCTATCAAGTGTCCCACACTTGTAAAATTTAGCCAACAAACGCAATCTTGAATGGTGGTAAAACACTCCCTAACGTGTAACCAAGCATTTTGTCCACATCGAAAAAAATCAGGGCATAAAGCAAAGAGATGCATAAATCGCAAAATGGCAAAATTGAAACTTTTGTGGGTAGTAGAAACAGTAAGTACACAATACACCAATTAACAAGTACTCCTCACATCAAAAATAAAAATAAAATAAAAACAACAAGTACTCTTATAAAATTACAAATACACTTGAGATAAGAAATAGCTTAATGAACCCAATCTTGAATGGGGGAGCTCCAACAAACCCAATCTCTTTTCTTTTTTTATTTTTTAAGAAAATTGCTTTCATTTAATTGCATTAAAATTAAGTAGTCTTCTATTTATATCTGTAAGAACCAAGTGCAAGACTTCTGGACCTTAGGTCACTTGGGCTCACAATTTATTTGTAGTGGGCTTAAGTATTTCCTACAATGGGTCGTTCTCGGCAGAGAGACTCAAAGTGACACCCAGTTAGCACCCTCTCCTTGACTGTTTTCTCTCAATTTTTCTGAACCCCTTCTTCTCCCAACTTTCTTCTATTTATAGCCAAGGTTAGTGGGAAGATCATGATTACAGTCACCGTTAGTGCTATTGAAGGTCCAGTATTATCTGGTTAAAGTGGTTGTTCAGGTGAAAGGGCGGTGCAGCATTTATGATCTTGGAACTTGGTTCCATTTTCACCGATTATGTTCGGCAACTCATGTTCCCGTGCATATCATGACCTTCCCGGATATGACTCATGCACTCTACTGGGAAAGATTAACCGGTCAACTCTGGGAACTTAATACCCAAAACTTGTTTTTACTCTGAGGCAGTTTCAAGAAGGGCATAAGGTAACTGGAACTTTCTGCTGGGCCTGCGCCCAAGGCCGGTATGGGCTTGGGCCTGCGCCCAAGGCCGGTATGGGCTTGGGCCCGGGGCCTAGATGGGTTTGGGCCCAAGGCCAGTATGGGCTTTGGAAGCTCGGTGCCGTACAATAGCCCCCCCTTGATTCATACTCGGTCGCCGAGGAGGATCAAGGAGCTGCCTGGGCCTTTTGACCTCGGGAATCTTCTAGCCTGGGACTTCTGGCTGTCACTTCTCATTAATATTCATCTTAAAAGACGCGCCGTTTCGCGGCGCCAGGCACAGTCGTCATTATTGCCTGACGGTTCGTGAACCGAAGCGGCGCGCAAATCGGTTACGCCTGGCGTTCGTTGGGTCGCTCGTAGGCTGTGCCCATTTATTGCTTGATTAAGCGTTTCTTCTTCCCCCATTTCTTTTGGCTCTATAAATAGTCCTTCTCCAAACACCATTCCATTTTTCCTTCGCCTCTGATCTTTAGTGCCTACTCTCTGCCGACCACATTTCTGTGCGCTTGCTTGCTCAGCGTTCTTTTCCTCCTTAGAACCCAAAGTAAGTCTTTCTTCCCCTTCCTGTTCCTTCAGCTTTGTTTCTTTGAGTTCATACTTGTAGTTTTAGGCTTTATAGATGGGTTATTCCTACCTTCTAGATACCTCGGCTACTTTGGCCACCTTTAGGAGTAAATTTTATTCCCAATGACGTGGACGTGGCTTACTGCCATGAGAGTGATATGGAACTCCACCGAGGGCAGGGTACAACCTTCTTTCCTTTGATGTCCATTTTAGAAGGTGGGGTTAGGTTCCCGGTAGATCCCCTCCTGATAAGCACACTCACCTACTATGGGCTGTGCCCCGACCAGCTTCCCCCCAATTTTTCCGGGTAGTTAGTTGTGTCAGCCAGTTGAACCATACCTTTAATTTACAATTAGACCACCATGATATTAACCAAATGTACAGCCTCTGTGGGAGCAAATCCACCAATTATTACCATAAGACGAGGGATGCTCGGGTACGGTTGATATCGTGCCTACCCGATTCGAACAGGAACTCCGCCGGGGAGTTCGTCAGGGTGCGCGGCAATTGGTTTGCCGGGGAGATCCCTTGCCCCCTCACACGGCGTGAAGTGGGTTCGTACCATCCCCCTCTTATAATTGTTTGAGTAAAAAAAAATTTTTATTGTTAAAAACTAATGCGTCACCTGTTCTTTTGCAGACGGCAAAGTGTTTGTTCAGGACCTCAGAGCCGTCCACACCAGGGACTTAAACTTCGTCCTTCGTTCCGAGATCTACGTGCATTGGGACGGGCAGCTCCGGGCCTCACACCTGATCCTCGGCGTGGAACCGGTTTACTCTACTTGGCAGCCTTTCAAGCAGGCGCTGATAGTTGACAGCCCCCTGCTATCGTACATAGACGTCCGGTACGTGAATTTCTTGCCGCCGAAGCTTACAACCGGGGAAGCGAGGGAATTTGGTCGGCGGTTCACTGCCGCGGACGAACTAGTTCCCCTGCGAGACGATTCCGCGGAACGGGTATCTCAGCGCCTTAGAGAGAGAGCTCACGAAGCCATACAACAAGGGGACCAAGCCCAAGAGCAGCCCCATCCCGAGGATCCACCCCCGAGCCTCAACAGCAAGTGACAGAAGCGGCTAACTTGCTAGCTGAAGCAATCCAGCCCGGTGCAAGAATGGTGGCAAGGAGAGTCATGACCCTTGATCGGTTCATGCCTGGTGCCCGGCCGACCAACCAGCCCCCGCCTACTCAGGGTCGGGGTCCAGTGTCTCAGCCTCCTCCCCCTCCGCAGTCCGGACGGGCCCGTAAGAAGCAGAAAGTAACCGAGCAACCTTCAACGGGCCCGGGGGATGCCGCTGTCCAGACTCCTCCCCGACCAACAGGGGGAATTATTATCCGCGAGCCGCCAACCGAAGCTGGCACGGGGGGCGCATCCTCCTCCCAAGTGGCTCGAGCGTGGGAGCCAAAGTTCCTTCTGGACGGCAAGCCATTGCCCTCAACCGCCTCTGTTCGGATGTGGGATAAGGGCGAGGGCGGCCGTATTGCCCAAACCTTGGCCGGAGCTCTCCAACTTCCCGAGGACGTGCACGCCTTTGATGATGGGTCCGAGGAGTCCGTGGGGCGCCGGTTAGAGTGGCACGCCATTGCGGTAATTCTTTTGTCTATTTACTCCATGTAGATTTCCTTTTGTCTCTTTGCTAACCTTCGTGCTTGCTAGGCCGCTCAACTGGCTCACATTGTGGCTGCCCGGGCACGGGAGCTTGATGAGGAAAATGAGCGCGAGAAGGGGGCGCGGGAGTCAGCAGTAAAAAGGGCTAAGGAAAAGGTGAAGATTGCTGAGGCTGCTGAGAAGAAGGCTGCTGCCGCGGAGAAGTTCCGGGCATTGGCCGAAAAAAGGAATGCAGAGCTCCTGGCCAAGCAAAATGAGACGGAACTCAAACTAGCCGAAGCCCTCAGCCTCAACACTTCCCATGCCGACGAGATAGCCGATCTCAGGGCAGGCTTGGCGGCCGCGGAGCAAAAGTGGTATGACGTAGGCTTTGTCGACGCCGAGAACTCCGCAGAGCCGGTGGTGGCTCGGGCTCGGCATATGGGTTTCGAGGCTGGGTGGTTTGCCGCTCTTCAGGCAATGGGAGTTCCTGAAGATTCGCCGCTAAGAGACCCCAACCAGATTCCATTTCCGAACCCTGTACCTGCCGTCCAGAACGCCCCGGCTGCTTTTGACGAGGAGGAGACGGCCAGTATGAGGGAGTTGGTTGAGCAAATCGATTCTCATGCTGAGCCCGAGGACATGGAGGCCACGAGCATACCTACCGTGCAGGAGCTTCTTGATGAGGGCCAGCCTTTTCCCCTGACCGTCCAGCAGGAAGTGCCACCACCGACTCAACCTCCCAGCTGATTTTATTTTTACCTGTTAGCTTATTTTTATTTTACTTTTATTTGCCCATGTCACCGGGATATGGTGATTGAACAATTGCTTTAACTTGTCGGTTTTATTAGCCCATGTCACCGGGATGTGGTGATTGAACAATTGCTTTTATCTGTTTAATTAGTAGTCCGTTTTCTTTTTCCGTTTCAATTTGTTGAATAAAATTATCTCTATTTGTGTTTTGCTTGAATTATACCAGTGCTATGGCCGCTTAATAGAATGGTACCCCCGAAAACCTGTTGTGCGGCGCTGTGGGTAATTTGAGAGCGCTATTGGACTTAGTTTTTGCAAAAGGGTTAGGTTTTTATCAGGTTTTGGTTTAACCGAGAATTGTGTTTTCGTTCTTATAGATTTGATTGTAAGGTTCTCACCTGCTCGGCGATATTGATTGAGCCGAGGGTCAGGTTTCCGTCCTTAAGATTTATTTGTAAGGTTTTAACCTGCTCGGCGATATTGATCGAGCCGAGGGTCAGGTCTCTGTCCTTAAGATTTACTCGTAAGGTTTTCACCTGTTCGGCGATATTGATAGAGCCGAGGGTCAGGTTTCTGTCCTTAGGATTTATTCGTAAGGTTTTCACCTGCTCGGCGATATTGATCGAGCCGAGGGTCAGGTTTCTGTCCTTAAGATTTACTCGTAAGGTTTTCACCTGCTCGGCGATATTGATCGAGCCGAGGGTCAGGTTTCTGTCCTTAGGATTTATTCGTAAGGTTTTCACCTGCTCGACGATATTGATCGAGCCGAGGGTCAGGTTTCTGTCCTTAAGATTTATTTGTAAGGTTTTCACCTGCTCGGCGATATTGATCGAGCCGAGGGTCAGGTTTCTGTCCTTAGGATTTATTCGTAAGGTTTTCACCTGCTCGGCGATATTGATCGAGCCGAGGGTCAGGTTTCTGTCCTTAAGATTTATTCGTAAGGTTTTCACCTGCTCGGCGATATTGATCGAGCCGAGGGTCAGGTTTCTGTCCTTAAGATTTATTGGCGATTCTCTTGGTGTGTGGTTACAGGGTCAAAAACAGCACAGAAAAAAAAGTTCATCATGCTCTTAATCTTAATAGAATACAAGTTTTGGCTTACATCGATGGTTACGCGTAGAATTTCTTCAGGTTGTTGGCGTTCCATGGTCGGGGGAGCGGCCTCTCGTCCAAGTCCTCCAAGTAGTAGGCCCCTGCACCTGCGACGGCTGTGACTCTGTATGGTCCCTCCCAACTCTGAGCAAGCTTCCCTGCAGCCATGTCCCGCATGTTCCCCACTACCCTTCTTAACACTAATTCCCCGGCACTGAATTCCCTGGTCTTTACATTTCGGTTGTACCTTTGCGCCAGCTTCTGCTGATACTCGGCAAGACGTACGGTCGCGGCTTCCCTGCATTCTTCTAGCCAATCCAAATGCTCCATCATAAGGTCGGCGTTCTGTACAGGGTCAAACCCGGCGACCCGTGCACTGCATAAGCTTACCTCGGTTGGTATCACTACTTCTGCTCCGTATGCCAGAGAAAATGGGGTTTCCCCCGTGGATCTCCTGGGGGTCGTGCGGTAGGCCCATAAAACACTGGGTAGTTCTTCTGCCCATCTTCCTTTCGCTTCATCCAACCTTCTCTTGAGCCCGTTCAAAATAGTCTTGTTTACTGCTTCAGCTTGGCCGTTGCTCTGGGGGTATGCCGGGGTTGAATACTTGTTCTTGATGCCGAGCTCGCTGCAAAAGGTCTGAAAAGCGTTGCTATCGAACTGTAACCCGTTGTCTGTTACTAGTGAATTCGGCACCCCAAACCTTGTAACTATGTTTTTCCACACAAATTTTTTCACGTCAGTATCCCGGATATTGGCCAAGGCTTCAGCTTCAGCCCACTTTGTGAAGTAATCCACAGCCACCAGTACAAAACGGCGGTTCCCCGTTGCTCGGGGGAATGGCCCGAGGATGTCAAGCCCCCATTGTGCAAATGGCCACGGGCTGCTGACAGGATTTAGATGTCCTGCCGGCTGATGGATCATTGGGGCGTGCTTTTGACATTGTTCGCAACTCCGAACGTATTCAGCGGCGTCCTTCTGCATCTGTGGCCACCAAAACCCCTGCGTCATTGCTCTGTGTGCTAAAGATCGTCCCCCAGCATGCCCGCCACACACTCCTTCATGCAGCTCGGTTAGAAGCTCCTTGACTCTTTCAGGATGCAGGCACAAGAGGTAGGGGCCCGCGAAGGACCTTCTGTACAACTTTCGGTCCGAAGACAACCAGTACCTGGGAGCCATTCGTCGAATCTTGTTGGCCTCGGCCTCATCCTCTGGAACTTTATCTTCGGCAAGAAAGTCTATGATCGGGCTTATCCAGCATGGTCCGGCCACCGCCACCTGCGCAACCTCTACTCCGGCCTGGTCGAGAGCAGTCTTCACACAGATGCTTGGCTCCCTTATAAGTTCTATCGTGATAAGCCTCGGCGTGTCCTCGGTAGCCGATGAGGCTAACGTGGCAAGAGAGTCAGCATGCTTGTTTTGTGACCGGGCTATCTGGGATATCTTTACCGTTCCAAACTGACCGATAATTTGCTTTGCCGTACTTAGATAAGCTTTCATTCGGGGATCCCGAGCCTTGAAGTCCCCAGTGATCTGATAAACAACCAGCCGAGAGTCCGAGTAGATTTCCACGTCCTTTGCGCCCAGATGCAATACTGCCCTCAATCTGGCCAACAGGGCTTCATATTCGGCTTCGTTGTTCGAGGCTTTGAACCCCAATCTGAAGGAGTGTTCCAGTCGCATACCTTCAGGGGTGAGGATGACAATACCAGCCCCGGCCCCCATAGCATTTGATGCGCCGTCCACAAATAACCTCCACGGGCGAATCTCCGCACTACAGATTACCTTGCCTTCATTCTTAGGTGTAAATTCCGCGATGAAATCAGCGAGAACCTGCCCCTTCACCGAGCTTCTAGGTCGGTATCTAATGTCAAACGATCCCAACCGAGTCCCCCATTTAGCAATCCGTCCTGTGAAGTCGGATCTCTTCAATAGTGATTGCAATGGATATTCGGTCAGGACAAACACTGTGTGTGCCTGGAAATAGTGTGGTAACTTCCTCGTGGCGTGCACCAAGGCCAAAACCAACTTTTCAAAAGGCAGGTACCTTGTCTCGGCATCGACCAAGGTCTTGCTCACGTAATACACCGGCATTTGCACTCCCCGGTCCCTTAGTAACACAGCACTTACGGCATGATCGGTGACTGCAAGGTACATAAACAGATCCTCCCCGGGCTCCGGGGCCATCAGCCTCGGCGCCTTTGCCAAATATTCCTTTAGTTCTCGAAAAGCTTCATCGCAGCTCTCGTCCCACTGAAACCCCTTCCACTTCTTCAGAAGTTGATAGAATGGCCGGCAGCGATCGGCAAACTTGGAGATGAATCGGTTCAGGGCGGCCAACATCCCAGTGAGCACTTGCACCTCCTTAGGATTGCTCGGTGGTTTGAGGCGATTGACGGCCTCTATTTGGTCGGGGTTAGCCTCTATTCCCCGAGTGGAGATCAGATAACCCAGGAACTTGCCAGCCCCCACTCCGAAAGTGCACTTTTCGGCATTGAGGCGCAGCCTGTGTCGTCGTAGTATCTCGAATACTCCCTGAAGGTCTTCAGTATGCAGCGACTCTTTTCTGCTTTTTACCACCATGTCGTCGATATAAACTTCAACCGTGCACCCAATTTTTTCTCGGAACATCCTTGTCATCATACGCTGGTAGGTGGCCCCGGCATTCTTCAATCCAAACGGCATGACCTCGTAGTGATAGTTTGCGTTCGGGGATATAAATGCTGTCTTCTCTCGGTCCTCGAGCGCCAAGGCAATCTGGTGGTAGTCTTGGAAGGCGTCCAGGAAACTCATTCTCGGGTGCCCGTACGTGGCATCCACTAGCTGATCAATCTTGGGCATCGGGAATGGATCCTTGGGACACGCTCTGTTCAAATCGGTGAAGTTCACACAAACTCTCCATTTACCGCTCTTCTTCTTCACTACGACAGTGTTTGCTAGCCATCTCGGGAAGAATATTTCTTTTATGACCCCGGCTTCCTTCAGTCGCTGGACCTCCAAGTTTACTGCATCGACGTGTTCCTTTGATGCTCTTCTCGGCTTCTGCTTTTTCGGGGGAAATGATGGGTCCACATTGAGTTTGTGAACAATGAACTCGGGGTCTACGCCGGGCACTTCATACGGGTTTCACGCGAAGACATCTATGTTCTGCAACAGGAACAACAACATCTCTACCCTTTCCCGGTCATTCATGCTTGTACCTATCTGAAAGTATTTGTCACTATCTGGGAGAATTCTTACCTTCAGCACCTCCTCGGCAACGTCCGCCCCAGTTTCTCGGGGTATCTGTAATTGCTATGCAGTCTCTTTCTCGGCGTGCTCAGCTTGGCCGAGCTGTTCCTTTTCCCACCGGACCGCGGCTACGAGGCATTGCTTCGCCACCTGTTGATTCCCCCTTACCTCTACAACTCCGTACTCAGTAGGGAATTTTACTTTCACGTGAAGGGTGGACGGAACAGCCCCCATGGCGTGAATCCACAGCCTCCCCAGGATTGCGGTGTAGGGTGCGAATGATCGGACTACTATGAACGTAACTATAACTTCCTTGCCCTCCATGTCCACTGGGAGAGAGATTTGCCCCTCGGGAATCACAATTCTCCCGTCAAACGAGACCAATGGCGTGTCATACTTCGCCAAATCCTGGGTTTTTAACCCGAGCCCTTCGAAGAGGTCCGGGTACATAACGTCAGCCCCGCTACCCTGATCAATCATCACCCTTTTCACCAAGAATCCGCCTATCCGGGCTGTCACCACCAAAGCGTCGTCGTGAGGTTGGATGGTTCCTTCAAAATCATCTTCTCCGAACGAGATGTCCAGCCGTCCAACTTTCTTTTGCTTCTTGGATGATTCTCCCTCCGTGCAAGCCACTGTCATTACCCTTCTTGCTGCTGCTCCTCTTCTCGGTGCGGCATGAATGACGTTGATTACCCCCAGGGGTGGTGGAAGGGGATTCCTTTTCTGTTGGGCGCCCTGCCCGGTCTCCCGGTCAGTGGAATCTGCTACAAACTCTTTCAGGTGCCCTGCCTTCACCAACTGCCCGAGATGGTCTTTCAATACCCTACACTGCTCGGTGGTGTGCCCCTTGTCTCTGTGATAGGTGCAGTATAGGCTTTGGTTCCTCCGAGATGGGTCCCCCCCCATTTTGTTCGGCCATCTGAAGAATGGCTCGTTCCTTATCTGTTCCAGTATCTTGTGCACGGGCTCTTTAAACAACACATTAACCCCTTCGATCTGCACCTCTAGTTCCTGCATTCTGAAGTCCCTTTTCGGCTTTGGCGGCAAGATGCTTTGCCGAGATCTCCCCGTAAAAGGAGCTTTCCCCCTGCTTTGCAGCCGGTCATCCTCCAGGCGTTTGTACTCCTCTATGCGTCTCATCAGTTGCCTCATATCCTCCGGTGGTCTTCTTGTCAGTGACTCCCGCAGTTCAGAATCCTCGGGGAGCCCCATCCTGAAGGTGCTAGCCGCAATTTTCTCGTTTCCCCCACCAATCTCATTGTAGAGTTCCCAGTATCGGCTGGCATAACTCCGAAGGGTTTCCCCGACCCTCATTTTCATGGAAAGCAACGCGTCGACCGGTTGTTGCACTCGACTGCATGTTACGAACCTGCTGCCGAACTCCTGAATCAGCTCGGCGAAGCTGTGTATAGAACCTTTCCGCAACCCATTGAACCATCTCAGTGCGGTAGAGCCGAGACTAGAGGGGAATACTTTACACATCAATGCATCGTTGTGCGCATGCAAAGACATCATGTGGATGTAATGACTGACATGCTCCACGGGGTCTGTCCTCCCCTCGTAGGAATTGAATGGTGGACGCGTGAATCTGCTCGGCATGGGCGCCCGTTCAATCTCATCAGAGAATGGAGACCGGGCTGCCATCCGCAAGGCCCTGCTCATGGCGTCCATCGCGGCGTTGTGGTGCCGCCGCTCCTCTGGCGACTCTGACCCTTGGTTATCATATCCATGCGACCGGGAACGGTCCCGTCTACGACGCGTCTCCCGGGAGTGTCGATGTGACTCTTAAGAACGTGATCGGTCTCGGTGTTGTTGTGTAACAGATCGGCTGGAACCTTCCTCGCCACGGTTTCTCCTGGGCTGGGGGTTATGGTTCCTTTCGTGGCGCCGACCCCTTGCTTCCAACTCCAAGTCCATTACCAATCTGCGTAACCGCTCCAGCTCCCGGTCTCTATCATCATGTTGCCGATGTGCTGAGACGCTTGAAATCGTCCGGTGTGTCTGGGCCGATCCTTCTCCCAATCCGGACCTTTCCTCTCCTCTTGGATGCTCCCTATCCTCGAGCCCTTTCTGCCTTCTCTCCCTCCACGTCGATCCCCGAGAAGATCCTGCGGAATTGCTCGGAACGTGCCCTCCTGAACGCTCCTCAGACATCTCCCTTACTTGAGTCTCACTCAAACCACAGCTTCGTAGGAGAGCCCCACGGTGGGCGCCAATTGTAAGAACCAAGTGCAAGACTTCTGGACCTTAGGTCACTTGGACTCACAATTTATTTGTAGTGGGCTTAAGTATTTCCTACAATGGGTCGTTCTCGGCAGAGAGACTCAAAGTGACACCCAGTTAGCACCCTCTCCTTGACTGTTTTCTCTCAATTTTTCTGAACCCCTTCTTCTCCCAACTTTCTTCTATTTATAGCCAAGGTTAGTGGGAAGATCATGATTACAGTCACCGTTAGTGCTATTGAAGGTCCAGTATTATCTGGTTAAAGTGGTTGTTCAGGTGAAAGGGCGGTGCAGCATTTATGATCTTGGAACTTGGTTCCATTTTCACCGATTATGTTCGGCAACTCATGTTCCCGTGCATATCATGACCTTCCCGGATATGACTCATGCGCTCTACCGGGAAAGATTAACCGGTCAACTCTGGGAACTTAATACCCAAAACTTGTTTTTACTCTGAGGCAGTTTCAAGAAGGGCATAAGGTAACTGGAACTTTCTGCTGGGCCTGCGCCCAAGGCCGGTATGGGCTTAGGCCCGGGGCCTAGATGGGTCTGGGCCCAAGGCCAGTATGGGCTTTGGAAGCTCAGTGCCGTACAATATCCAATCTCTCTCCCTCAAACGGTTTTGCTTCTCTGCTTGTCCAGCTGCAAGCAAATTGACAAAACCTTCATGGTCATGCTCAATTCTTCTATCAAGTGTCCCATACTTGTAAAATTTTGCCGACAAACGCAATCTTGAATGATGGTAAAACACTCCCTAACGTGTAAACAAGCATTTTGTCCACATCGAAAAAAGCAGGGCATAAAGCAAAGAGATGTATAAATCGCAAAATGGCAAATTTGAAACTTTTGTGGGTAGTAGAAACAATAAGTACACTATACACCAATTAACAAGCTTTAGAAATTGCAGAAAATAATAGGGAATGGGGTAGTTCTTGGGGAAATTACAGAGCTTTGATAATACTTGTAGTTTTTTTTAATCCTAAAATTTAGCCATTTACGTTGGAAAAGGAATAAGGATTACAAAGCTTTTGATAAGTAATATTTAATTTTCATTTTAAATAATATTGAAGGCATTTAACTATAAAAAATTAATATTTTTTCAAAATATTTTTGTGTACAATAAATAAGAGTTGATGTATAATATATGGTATAGTACGTGTAGTTCACTTGCTATGGTATTGAACACAAAAAGTTGATGATGTTTCGCATAATGAATACATTTCCCAAATTTTTTATGAAATAAACTGCATTTATAATATTTGATAGTGCTATATAAGTTTTGGTTTTGTGTATTTTTCATATGGATTTTGATTAATTTACATTTAATAGTATTCATACTCTTTCATATCACGTATAATATGTGAACATCTTATGTAAAAATGTAAATATTGTGTGAAACATTAACCTTTTCATATAATGAATTTTACAATTTTTTTTAAAATTTTATTTTCTAGAGCCAAAATGAGAATTCCAAAATCTAAGGATTTTCATTTTAATTCTCATTCTCTATTAAAAAAAAAAAGTCTTTTCTCTTTCATTATTTCTTCTTTCACTCTTTTTTCTCTCTTCTATTTTGATTCTCTTTACAATCTCCCTCCTCTCCCTTTTTTCCCCCAATTATTTGGTATACATGATTTACATTGCAAAATTTTAATTTGTATTCCATTTTATCCATGGACAATGACAAAATATATTTGCAATGACCTGATATTAGTGCAACTATGCTCAACGTCGGTCCTTCCCTTGATGTTTCAGTGTGCATCATAAATGACCAATTCTGCTGTTCTTGTCTCTTTTGAATTTTCAACCGCGCTAACTGCCAATCATGCATGGCCCAGATATACTGTCCAGCACTATACTTACCAGTTCCCTGAAGGCAATTCCAATCTCAATTCATGCGTTGTCATTCTCGCACGGTTCCATGGAAGTGACTCATTTGGTCTAGAGCTAGCTCTCCAAGATGCTTCTTGGAACTTCTTGAATATTATAATCAGCTTCAATTTCCTTGAGACTTGGCAGTCTATAAATAGAGGAAGAGCAAGCAATTATGTTTAAGAACCCAAGTAAAAAAAATAACCAGTTCTCACCTAAGAACTCATTTTTGACAACTTCAAGAGCTAGCCTGCTTTATTTCCATGGCTTTCTTCTCAAGCTTATTTACTTGCTTCTCTGATTCTGGCAGCAGAATTGGATGTGAAGGAGAGGATTGGGCACATAGCAAACGTAGTAGTAGCAAAGCTGAAGCTGTCAATGAAGCCAAATCGAAGAACAAGTCTAAGAGAAGCTCCCCTCCAATTCCTGTATCTTACTTCCCTGTTGGGACACAATTTTCTCGCTTATGAGTCAGAGTCACAGAACATTCATCAGGAACCCCATGCACCGGTGTACACAGCTCAATTACTTTTGAATCTTTGATCGTGTCTTTTAGTTTTTTAATCAAATTCCTTATCTTATATATTTGGTAGAGAGATGTAATTGTTATTGCTATGGTTTTTGAATTCTTTTGAGAAAAGATGAAAGCTGGGATTATTTCATTTGTTATTTGTTAATTGTTACACCTATTCTCTATTATTGATGGTAACGCTAAGATCTTACTGTAATGCATTTTGCAAATACCTTTGCTTGTATTTTTTTTTCTCTTAAAATGAAAATCCCATTTATCACAAGGAAAAAAAAAAAAAAAAATTGCTTGACCCGACTGGAAAGATAGGAAATAGTTTTTGTTTTTGTTTTTGTCTTTTTTTTTTTTGGGTGATGTGGCTCGGACTTATACACCAAGAATACTTGGTTAACATCGGAGACGGAAACAGTCTTGAAGATAAGATACAAATAGATGAGGAATTAATCACACATTCACACCTCAAGAAACATATGTAGGTTTGTATATGTTTGGAAATTAATTACCCATACTATTTATGAAAAAACACCAATAAATTTCTACTTGGTGTATCCGGAATTCAATCTCGTGTTCATTATTCGATAACAAGAGATTATCAACAACCAAATTAGCTAATTAGAATTCATGAATAATTTTTTAAAGAAAAAAAATCTAGAATCCAATATAGATATACTATTTTCCAAAAATTCTGCGACCAACATTTACCACCAACATCATGTCACTAGTCAGGCAAATAATCAAATTCCTTTGTCCTTGAGCCATAGAACAAAGAAGTATATACACACTTAGTCTCATTTGGTATATGTGTTTAAACAATAGTTTTCATTTTTTTTAGAAATACGTATAAGTGAAAAAATATGTGAAAATGTATATAATATTATTTAAAAATTGAAAACAAGTATTTAAAAACATGTACCGGGCCCTTAAACGTTAAAACACAGGTTTTTCATCCACATTGGCCATTGTAGGAGACAGCATAGTATAAGGTATGTAACTCAGTTGTAAGATTGGTATGTTATGTCCTGTCCTGTCTATGACACAATCGGGACCTCAAATCTACTTAATGCTTCAAACTAAATGAGCCCAATGAGAAAGGAGACTTTGTATCGGGCTTATTTAGTGGAGTACCAGAGGGGGTGATCCAAAGTTACCATGACCCCAACATAGTAGCGGCTTGGGTAAATATTTTAGGAGGTCAGTAAGAAGATGCATTTTGGATAAAAATGTGAATCTTGTAGTCTACATGATTTCTTTATTACAAAATTTTTCATAATATGTACTAGTAAGAGAATAAAAGAAGAGAAGTGTTACATTTACAACATTTTCACAATACTTTTCTAACAAATTTTAGGTTATAAGTTGTTATTAGTTTTAATTTAAATTCATTATTGAAATTTTTTTTTTCCCATTAATAACAGTTAGTAACAATCTGCCACTTTAGCGTTGTTGTGAGTGTATTATAACCATAGCGTTTCTCATATAAACTATTAAACGTATGAATTATTGTTGTTAAGTGAACTCCAAGCAAGATCTATATAAAATAAACTTTTATGTATTAGTTTATTTCAAATTTGTTAAGATCTAAATGATTTTTTTTAGATTTAAGATAAATAAATTTATACTATTGTTGTTAGGCTTACTATTTTTTTCAGCATATTGTTGTTATTGGGGTTTTTTTTTTTTTTTTTTTTTGTTTGTTTTGTTTAAACAGACCAAGATATTGCCAAGATGATCATATTAGGCTTAATAAATAAATAAAAAATAGAAGAGGGTCTAGGGGGTTCAAAGTTTATTTTAGTACGGTCAAATAAAAAAAACTATATATAATTTATGTTTTGGGCCCAGCTCACGGGTTCATTTGAACCCGTGGACTGTACCTGGAGCCGGCCAGGCCCCAACAACCGGACTTGACTTTTAACCCGCTAATAAAAAATGTTTATCAAATGTGGGTCTAGCTTGTCTTGGTCCAATTGGGTTTATTCTATTGTTGCACTGACATGTTAGTTTCAAAGTCTACTTCATTAAAATAATTTTAAAAAAAAAGGGTTTACTTCATTATTACTCACTCATTTACTCTTTAACTATATGGAACATAGCCAACCTATCGTTGCAATTTTGTATCCTAATTAATGCTTTTGCCCATTATCTATGGCTCGACTGCCTTTTTTGATTGTATATGGAGAATTTGAGATTAAGTTTTAGAGGTATTAAACTTTGCCTATATCCTATGCTTCACTAGCGACTGATCCGATGTTTATAATTATTGTTTTTTTTTTTTTTTTTTTAACTGTAAAATGAAAGTTTTGAAATGGAGACATAGTGTATAGGTCCCAGTTCCTTTTTCTTTTTCTTTTGGCATGTAATTGATAATAGCAATAGCAGTGTATATGTGCATATCCAGAATGTGCAAACTATATATGGTTGCAACATCAATTTGTGCATTTTGGTGTCTAGATTCTTTAGCTATTTGTAGTGGTGTGGTGTGGTGTGGTAGCTCTTCTTCTCTTCTGGAAAAGGATTATTCAACCCATATTTAATACTATTACTAGGTAGTCCAAAAACCTTTGCCAAAATTTCTAAGGAAGCCTGTACCCGGGCCCACTGGGATTGTTGGTCACTTTGTTGCATGGCCCACCTTACCATACTCCCTGTAAACTCACATTTTTAGTAACATTAAATTCGATTCACAGCTACTTATCCAATTCCTTGCTTCAATGTGTGTGTATATATATATATATATTAAATTCCATAGCTTTCTTGTTGATTGTCTGCAAGGCTGCAACGGTGGGAAGAGCAGCAGTTTAGCTTGAGCAATAGGATGTTGGGTATACATGTAAGCGGAGATCTTACAAGTAGAAAAAAATAAAGAATTTGAGAATAATAATAATAATAATAATTGGACCAGATCCATAGATTTAAAATTTTGTACTAACTTATGTTCATATTTGTTATTAAGGCTTGAATTGGAGTTTCCTCAAAATGTTATCTCCCTACAAGTGGTTTAAGAGCTTTGGGTGGGGTGCAACAAGATTATCAAAAGTCTCTTTCACAATTGCAACTGGGACAAGGTGGATGTACTTAAAGTTCACACTAGTGTGCATCATACAAGGTGTTAGGGTCATATTTTTCATGTGTTGGTATATCCTCTGACAAAAACCTTTACTTGTAATTGGGTAGTTCTAAGTGGTTTCTAGAATATCATGAAGTATGTCTTAGAACTTAATCAAGTGGTATTATTGAAGACAAAAAGACTGCACCAAAAAACAAGTGACGAAAAAGCTGAAAAAGTGAACCTCAACACTAGTTTCGATACTAGGTCGACGCTAACATCTATCGAGAATAAATGAAGGGCCTTGATACTAGTCTCGATACTTCTCGATCTATCAAACTATGTAGATCCAAAATTCTCAGATCAAATTTTCGGCCCATGATGACATGGATTACTAGGGTTTCATAGAAGGTATAAAAGCTTTATTTTAAAGTCATCACAAATACAGAGACTAAATTGGAGAACTCACACTTTTGGAGAAGCTACTGTGTTCTTATGCGTCTTAGAGTTTTGTAACCAAGTACTTCCAGATCTTTAACTTGTATTAAAGTGAAAAACTTTGCATTCAACAACAAACATCAGTTGCTAGAAAGTTAGTTACGTACTAGGATCGATGCAAAGGAAGAAATCTCTACAAGATCAAGTCCAATTGGAGATTGATGCAAAGGTTCAACTGTAGGTTAGCACTTTAGGATAGTCTAGGATAGTGGTAAAATTCCTTATATTTGTAATCGCTTGTTTCTTGATTAGTTATTCTTGAGAATGGTGACCTGAAAATCACTCAGTGAGGCTTTTGCCTTATAAGAGGTTTTCCTCATTAGTCAATAAACCACCATGTCAAATTTAATTTCCGCTACACTCTAGTTTATTTGGTGATTTGTGTGTGCCTCCATGATTTGCATGTAATTTGACCTAATTAATCAACTTGGGTAATTGAATTAATTAACCGAAGTCAAACTATAACCCAACACAAGGCATAGAAGAACGACATAGTTCGAGGTTCCAATGGAGGTGGATGTACAAGATTCTCGTTGATGAGTGTATAGGGGTGAAATCTTATTCCCATGGATTGTGTGAGAGACCTTTGGATGACGTGCAGGAGAAGGAAGAATCCATAGGTAAGGGGTAGCTAGTAGGAACTTGTTGTCCATGGTCCATAGAGAGGCAATGACTTATACGTGAAGAGAAGATTGCTGGGTAGTGGGTATACATGTGTGCATGACTAGAACTCTGGAAGTCTCACATGGAGAAAGAGTAAAGAATTTAAGGAATTAATATAACATAATTTGATCAAAACTTATAAACTCAAACTTTTGAGTTAAATTGTATATATATATATTTTTTTTATGTTATATTAATGCCCGAATTAGGGTCTCCTTAAGATGCTCTCTCAAACATAGTCACCTCTCATTATATTTTATATCTACAATTGCTTAGATCATAAAGAATGCAGAATACTTTTTCTTTTCATATCTTACAAGAAACCTAACTTCGGATAATACGGGATGCAAACAAAGAAAGAAAGAGCATAAAAGGTTAGCACGCATACACAAACTTTATATTTACGTTGTTCAAATATATATACATATACACACCACCTTATTGCTTGGACTATACGCATGTAAGAAATTACAGTAAACAAAAACCTAAGGTATCTCAAGTGAATTCAAATATTGAAAATAATATACACTAAATAATTGTACGAACACCAAATTTATTCCATCTAGACTCTAGAGCCTCCTCTTGGGGGATGGTAACCAAAACAGTAAAATAGGCTCCACACATATCCCATCAATATGTTTCTAACAAGACCATCATGATTATAGTTCACAAGAACCATTCATGCACGAGTTAGTACAACGGTGGGAAGAGCAGCAGTTTAGCTTGAGCAATATGATGTTGGGTATATACATGTAAGCGGAGATCTTACAAGTAGAAAAAAATAAAAAATTTGAGTAATAATAATAATAATAATAATTGGACCAGATCCATAGATTTAAAATTTTGGACTAATTTATGTTCATATTTGTTATTAAGATCTTACAAGTAGAAAAAAAATAAAAAATTTGAGTAATAATAATAATAATTGGACCAGATCCATAGATTTAAAATTTTGGACTAATTTATGTTCATATTTGTTATTAAGGCTTGAATTGAAATCTCCTCAAAATGTTATCACCTTACAAGTGTTTTAAAAGTTCTAGGTGGTGTGTAACCAGTTTATTAAAAGTCTCTTTCACAATTGCAACTGGGACAAGGTGCATGTACGTACTTAAAGTTTACACAAGTGTGCATCACAGAAGGCATAGAAGAACGACGTAATTCGAGGTCCCAACGAAGGCGGACGTATAGTATTTTTATTTATAAGCGTATAGGGGTGACATGCATTTTATTCAAGAGACCTATGGATGACGTGCAGGAGAAGGAAAAATTCATAGGTTGGGGGTAGCTAGCTAATAGCAACTTGTTGTCCATTGTCCATAGAGAGACAATGACTTATACGTGAAGAGAAGATTATCAAGTATAAACATATACATGACTGGAACTCTTAGAAGTCTCACACAGAAAAAAAGGCAAAGGATTTGAGAAATTAATATAATATAATTTGACCCAAACTCATAATTGAACTTGAACTTTTGAATTAAGTTATGTTTTTATATGCTATATTAACTAGCATGTAACCCATGCAAATGCATGGATGCATTTAAAATTAAACGCAATTTTCATTATAGAAATATAAATTATTAGTCAAATTATTAGGAAAAAAAAAAGCCTGTAACACATATATACATATGGATACATTTAAATTAAACGCAATTTTTATCATAATAATATAAATAATTAGTCATATTTTTTTTTAAGTAAACGTAATTAGTCATATATTAAAATTCTTACTCAAATTTAATACTACTTATGATAATTTTTTTTTTAATTTTTTTAATAAGATAGAATGTGTGTTGATTTTTATTGAGTATGTGTGATTAGTTTTTTTTTTTTTAATAGTTTATTAATATTAGATTCTTAGTATTTTGTACTCATTAACTCACTTGACGCAAAAATTTAATTTAAATTTTTTTTTTTTGAGAAAGAAGATTAAAAAAATTTAAGTGGACATATGATAAAAACTTAAGTGGATAATTAATTATAGTGTGGTCCCTAGATAAATTTAGATACATGGCACAAAATTGGATTTTAATTTCAAATTCTAATTGAACTTTCTCTAAGTTTTGCCTAGGAGTATCCACATGAGTTTGTTGAGGTGTCTACACAAGAATAAAAACCTCTTTTATATTCTGTCGAGAGTTCGGATTGCTCCACCTAAGGTTTTTAGAGCTAGTTATATATCCAGTTACAGAAGCAACCCCATAGGTTTTTGCTTTCACATCTCTCTAAAATTGCAATCATGATAATATATACACACACACACCACCTTATTGCTTGGACTATACGCATGTAAGAAATCACAATAAACAACAACCTAAGAGAACTAGCAATAGTGGTGCTAAATAGCTATATAGATATTTTTAGCACCATCAAAACTCAAAATGTACCCTACAATAATGGAGGCAGAGCAATATTTTTTTGCTCCACAGCTACAGTGCACAGCCAAAAATGGTTGTGCACTGTAGCTGAAAGGTAAAAAAAAAAAAATTTATTTTGCGTTCACACTACTTTTCCTCTCTCCATGTCTCTGTGCAGTGATTTGATGGTAGTAGTTGTGTTTTGGTAGTTGAATGAATATTATTTTATTATAATATTTATATTATTTTATTGTGTTAAAAGCTAAAATAAAACCATTGCTGTTGAATGTGAGATTGTAAAATAGATAAAATGGCTTTTTGTGGTGCTAAAAAGCTAAAAATTTGGTTTCACTGTTGTGGATGCTCTAAACTATCTAAAGTGAATTCAAATATTGAAAATAATATACACTAAATAATTGTAAGAACACCAACATTACAATATTATATATATTTTTACACATTTTTTCATCCACACATATTTCCAAAAAATATAAATAACGTTACTAGAACAATGTTATCAAATAGCCGCCAAATTTATTCCATCTAGAGCCTCCTCTAGGGGATGGTAACCAAAACAATAAAATAGGCTCCACACATATCCCATCAATATGTTTCTAACAAGACCGCCATCATGACTACAGTTTACAAGAAACATTCATGCAAGAGTTAATTAGTACAATATTGACCCACCCCAACAACAGCGATCAAATTGGTTAGGTAAGTTCTAATCACAAACATATTAGCTACCAAGTGATAAGTGTGCAGTGCCCAATATAAGAAAAACCAGAAATGCAGACAATTCTCCGTTTTACGTATAGGGTTGAAACTCTCTCTTATGGGTTTGTTGAAATGTAGAATAGTTTCTATGGACAAAACGTAGGTACTTATTTTTAGATGTTGTTTTTCAGGTTTACTTTTTAAAATTCAGCTATATGGCTAATTAATTAAAGAATATACTTTTATCTTATAAGAAAAAATCTACATGACAAAATTTTAAGAGGGGAATCGAAGAAACATTATCTAATTACTATATATGTAAATAGAAGGTCTAATTACGTTTTCAAGTATAATTACGGCATAAGTTTCAACAATTAAAGTCGATAAAATATGGTCAAACATTCATGCACTATCAAAAAAGTATCAACCTAACATCAACAACAACAACAACAACAACAACAAAAGTGGTTTTTTTTTTTTTTTTTTTTTTTTTTAAGTTTGGATTTGGTGTCACAAACACCTTTAGTTAGGTGAAAAACGTGCAGTCATCATCATAAGAAAAATGAGGACAAAATGATGATGTAATTCAAAGATGCTGAAATTTCTTCTATATATGTATGTAAGAGTGGTCATTTAATCTTTGTTCTCCTCCAATAACAAAATATGTACTTTCTTTAATTTCTTTAAAAAACAGGTCTTGATTGTCATCATATATATATGTTTAATGCTAACCTTATTATGGATTTCTCTATGCATTAATGGGTGATTCCTAAAGTCTAAAGCTAAAATCTCAACACCTAATTAATACAGCCAATGAGAATGAGTAAGTGGAACAAACCTAGAGAAAAAAATAATTAAAGTTAGTTGGGGTCAAATTAAGGTATCATTCTCGGTGATCTTCCATGTTTCGTGATGAGTTAAAAGAGAATTAAATGACGCATTTCTGGGTAAATATTAATCAAAGTAAAACTAGTATATATATGGGAATTTATTACTTCTAGATCAACAATAATTTCTCACAGGAATTATGGGTAGACCAATAAGTTAATACCCTTTTTTTTTCCAATCGAATGGTGTACACTTGCATTAAGTCTATTAAACATCATTCTCAAAAAAAAAGTCTATTAAACATCATTTCTTTTTTTAAAGATATTAAAAACTATTTCATTCATTCACTTACTTGTTACTTTACTTGAAAACACAATTAAAAATTGAAAGAAAAAAAAACTAAATATTAAAAATACTTAATTAGTTGACTAAATTAAATTGTAAATATGTTACTAAATTGGAATATAATTAAAAAAAAAAAAGAATCTATGTCGTTCTTTTAATTTTGAATTTTTCATCCAAATTTGTAATACACCCATATCTGTCTATTTGTGTTTTCTTTTTCTTTTTCATTTCCATTTATATACTGATTTTTTTTAAAAGTATTAAAATTAAATGCACATAGATTTTGTACTGTACCATATTACACCGAACTTTTTTTTTTTTTTGAGAATATTAATTATTTTAATATATACACGGGGAAAGGGAAAAAATTTTAAAGAAATTTACAGTGATATATATACAAAAAGAGTCTAACTCTTAGATACAGAGTACAAGTTTTAAATCTCTTCAACTCAATATTCTTTTAAAAAAAATAAATAAATAAACTATGCACCGAACTAGTTAGTTGATATTGGAGATTTTTAACTAATTAAATCTCCACCAAGCTTGCCAAAACATGCCAACCCCACAAAATGAGAGCATTCACTTTCAGGAGAAGCTCTGCATGTCTAAAAAGTAAAAGATCTCCTCCATACCATCTCATTCCTTCATTGGTTATCATTAAATTCGAGCCTAAAATATCAGTTTTTTTTTTTTTTGGATGAAAAGTGAAGCATGGTTAATATACAGAAGAAAAGAAAATATATTACCTCGTTCCTATATCTATTAATAGGGTAATTAAACCTCAAATAATTTGTGGTTAGATGTTCTTTTTGTAGTTAGGAAAGGTATCTCATTAACATGCAGGCTGTTACTGATTTTCCATTACCAAATTTTTTGTTGCCTATAGGGAGAGGGAGAGCAAAATTAAGAATGTTACTAATTTAATTTGCATTAACTTACAGCTAGGGTTGCCTAAATCACTAAGTATATTTATAATTTATTCTATGCTATTATTCACAAAAATATAATTACTCAAACCAATAATATTGTTGGGTTTTCACCATTTGGAATTGGAAAGGGAGCATAATGTAGCGATAGGATATTCTTCTTTTTTGGCTGAATGTAGTGAGACATATTCATTGATTTTAAATCGTTACCATTTTTCTGCCAAATTGTCTCTAATTCTATTATTAGCAACAAAACAAGTCGTCAGGAGCAACTCACTAGTGCATGTGCCAATTTTACTTGAGCAAGAAATCAAAATTCTTCTTAAGTTTTTTTTTTTGAGAAAAAAATTCTTCTTAGTTATTCAATAGATAAGAAGAACAAAACAACAAAAAATGTCAATTTTACTTGAGCTGGAAAGAATAGACAAAATTTCGCGTGACATGACATGAATTGTAAATCTATGGATGAAAGAAACAAAAAGTTTGAGATTTTTTTGATTAGTATTGCACATGAAAGATTTTTACTTGTTTTCGGATTTTTGTTTGGAATAGCTTATTATATACTTAAAAAATAAAAAATGAAAAAAGAAAAAGAAAGAAAGAAAAGAAGTTAGATAAAAGCACATTTGCATTGTGTTTGGTTATCTTTGACTTCTCTGTTTTGTTAAACAATTATCTTTGATTTCTAATTATTGTTTGAGGGAATATTCTTCTCTTTGAAGGGCAAGTTGAATTTGCTTGATGAGATGGTGACATATCTAATCTTTGTTTTGTCCATATAACAAATCTCAACATTAAGCATCATTATTAAATTAATATAGCTTAGTTGGTGAAGATAATTCACAATTCGATGCATCTAATCATGACTCATGAGTTATGACATCCAATATTGATGTGAAACTGTAGGATAAACCGTTTCCTTTTATAACATGACATGAAGATGAAGATGAATTTCAAATGATAGTTTAATAATAATGGCATCTTCTATAATGTCTTATGTATATGATTCGAATCTCACCTCCCCCTCCCCTAATATCTACCCGACTACTTATTTGAAAAACATATATAGAACATGAAAATAAAATAGTTCCTTAGCCATAGTTTGGAAAGAGGGAAATAAATGGAATGGAATGGAAAGAAATTAAAAGAATAATTTTGAAATATTCCCCCCTTCCCTTCTCTTATTTGAGAGTTTTAATGGAGGAATAAAAAGTTCATTCTATTGTTTGGGAATTTAAGTGGGAGGGAATGGAATGGATATGGGGGAATACTCATTCCTCTCTAGTCCCTCAAATTTTCATTCCCCCCAAAATTAGGAGATTTTAGAGGGAATAGAATCTGAATTAATGAATTTTTTTTACTAAAACTCCCAAAATGCACCTATATATTTAGCCATTTATTTTAAAATATGGCTCTAATAGTAATATTGTTATAAACGATTTCATTCATTTCCCTTTATGTTATTCCAAACAAAGTTATTTATCTTTCATTCGTTTTTCATTCTTTTATTTTAAAACATCCAAACAATGTTACTTAATTCTATTCTATTTATTTCTTTTTCCCCTTTTTTTTAATGAAACATTTATTTCCTTTATTTAAATACACTTCATTCTATTCTGTTCCTTTCAATTTCATTCCCTTATAAATCGTTTCCTTATACATACATATATATATATATATATATATATATATAAAACAGGACATAAAGATGGATTTCAAGTGATAGTTCAGTAATAATGACATCTTTTATAATGTCTTATATATGTGATTCAAATCTCACCTCTCCACTCTCCTATTATCAACTTGACAACCTATTTAAAAAGCATATATAGAACATGAAAATAAAATAATTCCTTAAATTTCCATAGATTCTTGTAGATACAAAGATCGTTGTATGTTTCGGAATCCTTGCCTCTTCAACGTGAATTATTAACAAAAGCACAACCTTAAAATGATATAAAAACACATAAATATAAGAGCTAGGCATATAGCAAATTGTAATGGTAAAAGTTATATATATCTTCTTCTTTTTTTAATTTTAGATTGTACTAAAATTTATACTAAGTAATATATATAAATATATATATATATATATATATATATTATAGAAACAAACACATACAAAGAAGAGAAAAATGAATTCTAACACAAAAGCACACAACAAACTAAGTAATAATTTTTTTTTTTTGAAAGCCACAAACTAAGTAATAATTAGATACTTTCTTTCCTATAAAAAAAATTAAGTCATATCTTTTTCTTCTTTTTTTTTTTAATTATTATTAACTAAAGCGCAAATTAATCCCACAATGACAAAATTTAGCTACAAAATTAGTTGTAACTTAAGATTACAATCTTACTTAATATCTTTTTCTTGGAGGTGAATTTATACAAATCCACTATTGGATTACATTTTCTTCTTATATCCTCTATGCTTGCAAAATTTCTAGAAAATTAAAAATCAATAAATATGTGTTGATGCAAACACAATAATAATGGAAATAACACAACGAGAAACTAAATAATACTTTTGAATATTATTAATTTAAAGAGAAAAATTACACAACACTATTTAGACTTAGGCGCGGCACTCGCTCTCTTTAAGGAGATTCAAGTTCTTGGTTGGCTATTCATTTCCATTTTTTATATCTTTATCCTTCATCTCCCCCTTGCGCACGTATCTAGCCCAATATCCGATTCAATTCATATTAGCTCATTAATCACCACAATTAAAAAGAATAAAATAGTCTCTCTCATTTTCAATATAGGATTAAACATTTCACTAACTCCTCATTTTCCATATTCACTCTTACATCTTTACATTTATGTTATAATATTTATTGTTTCTCAAAAAAAAAATGTTATAATATTTATTCATTTTAATTAATTAATATTAAAATATTCCAACATTATGTCATCAATAACTTGTTTAAATTGTAAATTTTTGTAATTTAATATTATTCATAAAATATAATCTTATAAATCATATAGTAAATAATATCTTATTGACACAAAAATTTAACACGCGTATTAAGAGTATAAAAAACATACTATTCAATAGTTAGATTTTTAAATATATAATAATATTAATAATATAAAGTAAAGTCATAACTTTAAATTAATACCAAAATGTTGCAACTAAACTTTATTCATCCAATAATGAGAATTGGTGGAAAGCAACAACCACCACTGACAGAGCAATCTTAACGGGAAAAACTGTCCGTATGTATTTGGAAGTTTTGATTCGTTAACAGTTAGTCACAAAGAGATGAGAACGGAAATGACTGTAGAGATAGGTGGCGACAAAATTTGCCAAGTGGACTGGCTCCACCAAAGCTTGCCCTTTATATAAATTTTTTTTTTCTCACTTTTAGTTTTACACGATCTTTATATAAATAAATAAATATATATATATATATATATCCTATCTGGCAAGTTTCATTGAAAAAATATATATAAAGAAATATTTTTTATTATATCAATGTTTCTTAAGGTTCAAAAGTTATAAAAGAAAAATAAGGATAGAATAAAAGAGGGAAATAAAGAAGCAAAAGTTTTTATTTTCTGTTAATTTATATATGAAAACTTTATGTAAAGATAATTTTTCACCTTTCTAAATGTTTGATAGCACTAAAAAATATAGGATAACGATAGAAAATATATCTTTAATCAATGAAAACTCTACTATAAATAAGACATTTTTTAGAGGTAGTTTCCATTAAATTTTTTTGGAAAATAAAAACAATTCTATCTCATTACAGCTAAGGATGTCAATACCGTACCGGTTTGGCCACCGGTACGATATATTTCGGATACCGATCAATACCGGTGTACCGTTTCGGGTTTACTGCTATTTTATATATTTAATATATATATACACACACACAAAATCTTTATTTACCATAAAACAATACCTCAAAAATTCATGTTTACCATAAAACATTACTTCAATTAAGAACAAATAATTCATAGTTTTAAACTTTAACATCAACTAAAAAAAAAAAAAACACAATAGAGATTTTTTCCGGTACCCGGTACGATGCCAGTACGGCCGGTATTTTTTCCGGTACGAAATAGGAGAGTCGAGTGTACCGGATTGTTGGCCGGTACAGTATATTCCGACTGTACCGACCGGTACGGTACGAAATTGATAACCTTGATTACAATACGAAACAAATGAATAAAATAATATCTTTATGTGGCTTGAAACATGCTCAGTTTCTATTTATTCTTGTTGTTGACTTCTTTAATACCAATGATATTATAACTTTATGACAAATGGTTAGAACTTTCTCTCTCTCTCACTTACTTAAGCTACTAAAAATAAATACTATATACTTGATAGATGTTTAATCTTCACTATTAATAGAATACCAAATGTATTGTGTGTTTTGTTTTGAAATATCTCAATATTTTCTTTTGAGTCATATGAAGATGTGAGCTAAATATTCAAGCCAGTAGTTTACATTAGATTTTGTAGTAACAAAAGAAAACTAATATGATTTAGGCTTAGAAAACGTAATTATAGTGTCTTCTTTTTTAACCAAAACGTAATTATAGAGCCTAATAGAAGTTTTGATATGTCAAATATATGCTTAGTGGGAATCAAAAAAAAAAAAAAAAAAAAAATATATATATATATATATATATGCTTAGTATGAGAAATCTAAAGCACACCCAACAAAGCTTTAATCCCAACTAAATTTATATGTGGTTTTTAAATTTAGTTTGATTACATTAGTTAATTTATAAAGTATACAATTTTTTTATGATATGTAACCTTATTAAGGTAGGGCCCTTTGTACTTACCCTTGAAAGGTAAACCATGAATTCTTGTTTTGAATTATACAAAAAATGTTAATAATTTTTTGTGCATACCACACACCAGGAAATGTTTTCCTGCTTATTTTCAAGTTTGCTACTAAACATAGAAAAATATAATAGTTTTCCAAAAAATAGTTTTTAGAAAATCACTCATTAATTTTCTATAAAACTTTAATGTCGAAAAAAAAAAGAGAATAGAGAAAAAAATACAAAAAAACAATATTATTACCTTGCAAAAGTGTTATGAGTTTAAACTCTTTATGTGGTAACATATTATTAATTTATTATTAATAAAAAATGTGAAGAAGTAATAAAATTTGGAAATAATTATCTAATGATGTTCATAAATTGATAATGTTTTCAAGTTGAACTATAAAAAAATTTAAGTGCACAAATGGTTACTATATAGTTTAGAATTGTTATAGTTTAATCAATTTATGAGCTCAACAAAAACCGATATAAGCTTTACTTAATGTTTATCTAATTACAAAAAATCATTATATGAGATTTTTTTTTTTTTTTTGAGAAACCCATTATATGAGAATTAAAAGTGCAAATTTGACAATGAAAAATTACAACTTAGTTTATTTAGATAGATCAAACCAAGCAAGTTAATACAATATAATGAACATATATCCTTTTGTGGTTTTTAACATTAAAAAGCCATTTAATATTCACACAGGTGGCATTTGATTGTAAATATTGGTCTTTAAGTATTGTGTATGTGTGTGTTGTGATCGTACATGATGCGTATAAATCTAGGAATGTCTGTGAGTGTATAGAGATAAATGTATATTAGTTATAAATTTTGCTCCTAAAGTTAAATTCCAATTCCACCTCTTGATTAAAGGACTTCGACATCACACCCTCTTCCACCACATTAAACTTGAGGGCAATTTCATAGCTCATACCTTTATATATGCATGCAATAAGTATGTTGTCTTGCAAGAAGAGAACCCATAGTGGATTAATGCTATAGTTGAACACAATGTAATACAATTTTCAAGTGAATGATTTTTTTTTCTCTAAAAATAATGGTTTTTCTAATGTAGTCATCTATGGTTCAAATTCCTACACCCACAACTATCAAAATAAAATAAAATTCATGTTTTTGTTACTATTGGAGTTGGGTAAATGATAAAATATTGCTAGGTTTGTTAATTTAGTCTATTTAAACCTTATATATTAGAAACTTATAAACCTTATATAGTTGCAATAGATAAGGAAGTACTTCTTTTTTAATGTAAATCTTGTGTTTATCTTATAGAGTGATAGTAAAAATTACATAGACTTTAAAATTAATGTGTTAACTTTTAAAAACAATACAAATAATTATAAATTTATAAATTATGTAATCGGTGGCAATTAAACTTATTACCACGTAAGTTGGTAAACTTTTTATAATAAAATTGATAATAATTTTTTATTTTTCTATTTATATGGCTTGATATTGAATAAAAAAAGAGGTTGAAAAATCTATTATAATTGAGTGATTTTTTTTTTTTAAGTAAACAGTAATACTTATTAAAAAACGTATGAAAATAGTAATTGTGGGAGCATTTTTTGCTCTAAGGAAACTCATGTTTATCCTTAGGCAATTTTTGCTTGTCCCACATTGGAAAGATCTCATTCCTCTTCTACCTTATAAGGGATGAGCCAATGAGAAAGAGTACCATTAGTTTGGTTAAAATGCTCCAAGGAAACTCATGTTTATCCTTAGCTAATGGTACTCTTTCTCATTGGTTTATCCCTTATAAGGTAGAAAGAGGAATGAGATCTTTCCAATGTGGGACAAGCAAAAATTGCCTAAAGGATAAACATGAGTTTCCTTAGAGCAAAAAATGCTCCCACAATAAATGGATCCTTTTATTGTGGGACAAGCAAAAATTGCCTAAGGATAAACATGAGTTTCCTTAGAGCAAAAAATGCTCCCACAATAATAATAGTGTTTTAAATTGGGTTTAAGTCTGGCGAGAATAATATTCTACAACTAGCAATTCATTTATTTTCAAACTGACCCATTTACTATCTATTATTTGATTGACCAATCCTTTATATTGGAATGGGTGAAAAGCCAAATGTTTTGGTAATTCCTCATCACGAGGGAATGAATCAAGACCATTTTGAATTAGAGCTCTAGATTTTTGTTCATCCCTTATTGTAATAATATAGTGGGTTTTGCAACGATAACTTGGTATATCTACCATACAACCATTAACTAAAATATGTCCATGGTTAACTAATTGGCGGGCCTGGGGAATAGTCGAGGCCATACCCAATTGTAAAAGGATGTTATCCAAATGCATTTCAAGTAATTTTAGTAAAACCCGACCTGTTGACCCTTTGGCTTTTCCGGCAATACGAATGTATTTAAGTAATTGTTATTCTGTAAGACCATAATGAAAACGTAATTTTTGTTTTTCTTCTAAACGAATACGATATTGAGATTTTTTTTACTGAAATGTGATTGGTTTCTAAGATTGCTTTTGGCTTTAGGACATATATAGTTGCAATAGATAAGGAAGTACTTCTTTTTTGTGTAAATCTTGGGTTTATCTTATAGAGTGATAGTAAAAATTACATAGACTTTAAAATTAATGTGTTAACTTTTAAAAACAATACAAAAAATTATAAAATTATAAATTATGTTATTGGTGTCAATTAAACTTATTACCATGTAAGTTGGTAAAATTTTTATAATAAAATTGATAATAATTTTTTGTTTTTCTATTTATATGGCTTGATATTGAATAAAAAAAGAGGTTGAAAAATCTATTATAATTGAGTGAACTTTTTAGTAAACAGTAATATTTATTAGAGCACACATGAAAATAGTAATTATAGTGTTTTAAACTGAGTTTATAATACATCACATAACCAGAGTACAACTACAAAAAGGCATAACCTTTGTAATTGTAGACTAGGATTATAAACAACGAACACTAGACACACACAACCAATGTGGAAAAATTGAGTGAACTTTCATTTTGAATGTTAGTTTCTATTAAAAAAAAAACCAATTACTTCTTTCTTATTATGGTTTCTATTAAAAAAAAATACCAATTATTTCTTTCTATGTGATTTTGTACATTCATTAGTTGTCACGCATGACACAATGTAAATCAAGAAATATAAATATGCAATACAGCTTGAACTGTTAAACCCAAACCTGAAGAGCACTTTGCAATCTCCCTTTGTTATTAAAAAATAGAAAAAGAAAAAAAAAAGACTTTCTCACTTAGGGTTCGTTTGGTTGGGAGGATGGAAAAGTGAGAGGATAGAAAATTGAGAGAGGATGGAAAAGTTGGGAGATAGAAGAGATTTTTATTTCTCTCATTTGTGTTTAGTTGGAGGGTGAAAAAGTAGAAATATAGAAAATAGAGTTTGTATAAATTTACTCTCATGCCCTTATTACATAACTTATTTTATATAAATATTTTATAAAGGAAAAATAAAAAGAAAAAACTGGTTCTATGTAAATGTGAGTAGCAAAGAACCCAGGAAGAAAAAGGTTCAATGAAACCTAAGACAAAGCCAAAAAAAAAAAAAAGATTTTAAACAAAAAGAAAAAAGAAGCAAGGCTCAACGTCAGACAAAGAACCCATAAAAGGGAAAAAAAATAATAATAATAACGCAGCAAAGGAAAAAAGAAAAAAAGAAAAAAAATGTTAATGTTGAATTTACTTTAGAAGAGTAGAAGGAGGTAGAAATGTCATTTTTATTAAATCACTTCCCCTTTCCATTTTCTCTCCAATTTGGGGGAGCTGAAAAATGGTGGGTCATGAGAGAAAATAGGTGGGTCCCACCATTTTCTCTCCTCCAAAATCACTCCAACCAAACACCCTTTTCACCTAAAATCTCTTATATTTTCTCTCCTCTATTTTCCTTCCTCCCTATTTTCACTCCAACCAAACATAGTCTTAAGCTTAGTTTGTTTTAATTTATGGAACTTGAATAATTTTTTAAATAACATTTTCTAGAAAATTATCTAATTTTCTTATGTTTGATAGCTTCCTTTATTTATTTATTTTTTTTAATAATCATATTTGATAGTTACCTTAAAATGAGTTGAAAAACTATTTCTTATTGATTTTCCTTATTTAGTTTGACATAAAATAGAGTTATTTTTCAGAATTTTTTTTAAGAAAAATAACTTTATATCATATCAAGTTAAATAAAGAAAATCAATAGATAGTTTTCCTTTCTTCCAAAAAAAAAAAAAAAAAAAAAAGAAAGAAAGAGAAGACCTTACAAGGCTGTAACTTGTGACTTCTCCTTTTTTGCTGTCTATAAGAGCATCCATAACAGATGTGTTAAATGCTATAATATTTGGCATTTGGCACACCAAACACCAAAAACAGAACTTTATCAGATATGTTAAATGTGTCAAATATTGCAACATGCTATAGTACCGTTGCATTTTTGACACGGTACGAACAAGAATGGCATATGAGTTTATTATTTTTTTTATTCATCTTTCTCTCTCCTCTCACTTTTTTATTTGATTTTTCTCTCTTCTTAGAATCTATCTCTCTCTCCCAACCTGTGTTCTTCCTCTTCTCACAATCAGACACGAGCAAGAAGAAGGCGGCCACGGCGGTGGCCAAGAGAGGAGGAAAGGTAGCCGCAACTTCGTCGAAATCGACGGCGACAATGTCGGATTCGTAGAACGGAGCAGAGAAGTTGGCAAATGGGGTTGAGGCGCTTCTGATTTCTGATCTCTCTCTTTAGGTTGAAATTGGGTTGTGGGTTCACAGTTGTATGATGATGGTGACTACTTGGCTTGATTTGTTGGGTTTGCCATGGTGGTGAACAGCTAAGATTGCCTCTCTTTTGGGTTCATTGATGGTGGTAGATGGGTTTTAACAGCGGCTAGTGGTTGGTGGATTTGGTGGTTGAAGGTGGTGCTTGGCAGGTGATCTCACCCTGAGGCCATCGTTGATCTCACCGTCTTCCCTCTCCTCTCTATCCACCTTTCACTCTACCTCTCTCTAGTTGTGGGGGTTTTTTTTTTTGGCTTCAATTTAGGTTGATCTGATATTGGTGAGTGATTGTGGTGGTTGGTTTGCAATAAAGGTGTTGTTGCGGCCGTGGATATTGGTGGCTGGTGGTTATGCCGTTGATGTTGTTGTGGTTGTTGATGATAATGGGGAGGAGATAATATATTATTTTAATGTATAGAATTGAATAATAAAACATCTGATAAATGAGATATTGTAAAATGAAATGATAAAATAATAAAATAGACTTTTAGTATGTCAAAATGACATTTTTACGAAACATTTTCTACGGATGCTCTAAAAGTGCTTTCCCTTCTGCCTTTTTTCTTGCTGCACATGCTCTTTTTAGCTCTTGCCTTTTTATCCTTTACATTTTTCTTTTGCTAGAATTGGAAAACACTTTTGGCCAAAATTCATCTCGCTTCAAGTCTCTCACTCTCTCTCCATGCCTCCTCTCTGCTAAGCTGTAGATTACGCGTGTATACAGCCTCCAATACTGTAATAATAAAAAAACAATAAATAATTCTTTTCAGTTTCCTCTCTTTCTCTCTCACTTTCAGTCAGAGACGTCACCAGCATTTTGCTCACCTACCTCTCTCTCTCTCTCTCATATTTTACATTTTTTCTTTTTCTTTTTTCCTTTCTCAGTGATTTGGTCACTCTCTCAGAATGTTGAATCAAAGTATCAAACTCTCTCTCAAAGTCATACACCAAAAAAATTGAAAAAAAAAAAAAAAAACTCCATTTTCAATTGAGCAAAGTGCATAGTGGAAAGTACAGGCTGAATATAACATTTATTTTCTGTGGGGTCCAGACCCCACCACCATTCTCGTCCACCTCCTTGACAATGCTGCTACTGGGTTTCACCCAACTCCCCCAACAAACTCCCCCTCCTCACCAACCACAAAGCCTTTGCATTTTTGTCTAAATAAGCCTTTCTGTTCCTTTGTTTCCCAGATTGGTTTCTTCTTTCTATGTTTGTTTGTATTTGTGTTTTTTTTTATGGCTCTCAAAGCTTCTCCTATCTGGGTTTGTCCCAGAACCCCTTGTTCTGATTTGGGGTCCTCAGATTTGTGGTCTAGGAATTCTGGGTCAGCTTTCAATTTGAGGTTCGATTTGGAAAAGTCTCGCAAATGGGAATGTTGTTGTTTGGCTGTTTTGGCTCAGAGAGCTATTACTTCTGTGGAAGATGAGAAGCCAAACGTGTCTGGTGTTGAACCTTCTTGGGGCATTGAAAGGACTCAGGGCAATGAGTCCAGAGGATTTCACAAGGATTTGAACCTTCTTCCTAGTAAGTCAACTCAATCTCACATTTGTTTTTTAATTGAAGGTTCTTTGCTTTATCAATGTTTTATGTTTATTTTTTATTAGGTAGACAACATAGAATGGTTTTTTTTTTTTTAAATGTTTTCCAATCATTGAGACTTGTACTCTGTATGAAAGAACAGATTTTTGCCTATAATTGATTTGATAGATCATATGATTAGTTATTGGACAATGTAGATTGATATGATGTGATGTGATCTTTTCTTTTCTTTTTTTTGCAATCTGATGATGGCTTTGAATTTATGAATAAATTGCAGAACCTTTGTCTGCAAATGACTTATCTTCTTGTTCAAAAGATGGTTCAAAAGTGCGGGTTGCCTATCAGGTACAGTTCTTTATTATTATTCTTCAACATGCCCATGGCATTCTTGTTATTCTCATGTTGGTTTTATTGCTTTATGTAGGGGTTACCAGGAGCATATAGTGAGGCTGCAGCTCTTAAGGCATACCCCAAGTGTGAGACTGTCCCATGTGACCAGTTTGAAGAAGCATTCAAGGTTCATATAGTTGTTATTACTTACTTTATTGGTATTGAATTTTAAGATTTTATTGTTGTATGTTTGTCGGTATTGAATTTATTTTCCCATTATTGTTACCTTGATGTAGCTGGATTCATTTCACAGGCTGTTGAACTGTGGTTGGTGGATAAAGCAGTTCTTCCAATTGAGAATTCTGTGGGTGGGAGCATTCACCGTAATTATGACTTGCTCCTTCGCCATAGGCTGAACATAGTCGGGGAGGTGCAGTTGCAAGTTAATCATTGCCTTTTAGGGTTGCCCGGTGTAAGAAAGGAGGAGATAAAAAAAGTTTTGAGCCATCCTCAGGTCAGTTTCTGGTTTATATTTCAATATCATTCTTTGTCGTATTGTTGGGAAAGAGGACATATGTAATGTGGTCTGTGAACTGTTCCGTACTAAAGATAGGCACTCATCAATGTACTGTTAAAATGTTAGGCAACTTTGATTATGGCAATAGCTTTAGGATATGTCTCAATAAGGTAATCTTATTGTAATATGGTTAATCACATTTTACCTGTTGATTTGGGTTGAGTTCAATTTGCCAACCAACTGTTTAAAAAGTTGTATTTTAGTCTCCTAAGGTCACAGCCTTTAGTATTTTTTTCAACCCCAAATTGTTAAAATTTCATGTGTAAATCATGTGCCTTGGAAATAAAAAGACCAGAAAACATGATGGCAATTTCATTAGAACTGGAATACATTAAACTTATGAACCAAAACCAAAAGTGAATACAATTATATCTCAAGTATGTAAATTGTGAATTGTAAACCACTAGTTGGCAATTTGAACTAGACCCAAATAACAAAATGGGTATGATGGAATTTTCTGGTGGTAAAACTATCAAGGTTTTCTTTGGTAAGTAAACTGTTTATGGTTAGTTGAAAAGGTTTTGATACGACCCAACTGCAATATTGCATGTATATGATCTTTTTTTACATTTTAAACATTGGTTACTTTATAAGGGGAATAAAAGGGACGTGTGCTAGGTTGTAATTGGTGGAACATAAAGTGAAACGCTTAGAGTGAGACAGAGGATTTGTATTCATTTGGGTTCACAAGCCACACGCTTTTTGGAATAAAGCTGACTGTATTACACACATATAAACCTCATTAGATAGAAGACATGGGTCCCCAAAAGTCTTTCTTTTGCTGTTTTTAACAATATTCTTCGTTGCAGGCTCTTGCTCAATGTGACATAATGCTTAGCAATTTAGGTGTTGTCAGAATAAATACTGATGATACTGCCGGTGCTGCTCAGGTTATCCATGCAACTTTGGTTTATTCCATGTGTATTTTATTGTGAGTTACACTAGAAGCGGTATATATGTGAATGATTAAAACATTTGGACAGATGGTGGCGTCAACTGGCCTAAGAGATACTGGAGCTGTTGCAAGTGCTAGAGCTGCAGAAATATATGGGCTTGATGTACTTGCTGAAAAAATCCAGGTAACATTTCCCTTTCATTTTTGTATGAGCCAGGCATAATGGCATATATCAAATGTCACATGGGGTAAACATGTTCGGTTGAATTCTTGGGAGTTATTGATTACTTTTGATATGCTTCAATTTTTTTTTTTTGATAAGTAATAAGATATATTCATAAAAAGGAACACCCAAGTGCACCGGAAGTGAACAAGGGATAGGAAATCAAATACAAAAATTACAAGAGTCTAGGAAAACAATAAAAGAAGGGAAAGATTTATTTTGCAAAGCAAACAACCAATCCCTTAAAGTTCTAAAAAAGAGAAGCTTGAGGTCCGGAATAGATCTCTCAGAATCTTCAAAACATCTACTATTCCTCTCCCTCCAAAGGCACCACAATAAGCAATGAGGAATGATAGACCAAATAAAACCATTACGATGACGACCAAAGCTGCCTTGCCAACAACGCAGTAGCCCCAAAACAGAGTGTGGCATAACCCAAGAAACTCCAAAAAGACCCAAAACCATAGACCATAGATCCGAAGCAAAAGGACAATGAAGGAATAGATGGTCAATCGATTCACCATTTCTCTTACACATGTAGCACCAATCCAAAATCCATACCTTCCTTTTACGTAAATTATCAATCGTCAAGCATTTCCCTAAGGCAGCAGTCCAAACAAAGAAAGCAACTCTAGAGGGAATCTTCTGCTTCCAAATACTTTTCCAAGGAAAACCAAAGAAGGCGGAGCCAGCTAAAATTCTATAATAATCACTAACCAAGAAACCCTTAACTTTGCTAGGAATCCAACACAATTTATCCTCACCTAGCCCCCTTATAGAAGAACCATAAATGGTTTCCAAGAAATCAGACATAGCCTCTAGATCCCGAGCATGCACACCCCTAACGAATCTCACATCCCAAAAGCGGACACCATTGGTGGACATCATAAGCTCAGCCACACTAGCATCCTTATTCCTGCAAAATCTGAACAAGTCCGGATAACTAACAGCAAGAGAAGTCTCTCCACACCACCGGTCCTGCCAAAACTTCACTCTAGACCCATCACCAATATCATATAGAATATGGCGAGAGAAGGAAGGCCATCCCTGATGGATATTTTTCCATAAACCAACACCATGAGGGCCAATCACAGCTCTGGTACACCAGCCCCCCCACATACATCCATATTTTATCTCTATCACTTCCCTCCAAAGGGCATCTTCCTCAATCCCGAATCTCCAAAGCCACTTCCCAAGCAAAGCTTCATTGAAGAGTCTAATCTTCCTTATCCCTAAGCCACCCGAAGAAATAGGAGAACAAACAGTAGCCCATTTAACCAAATGAATTTTAGGATCATCTCCAAAACTGCCCCATAAGAAATTCCGCTGGAGCCTCTCAATTCTACATTGTTTTCCTTTATTAATTGATATACCATAGACTTACTATAAACTTCCAATTCTGCCTATTTTTCCCTCTTAATTGAGAATTAATGCTGTGCCTGTTCAGAATTATCTCTCCGCCCCTTTTTGTTGGCTCCTTTTCATTTTGGGATGTCCCAAAATATGGTCTTCTTAAGGGGCTCCAATGCTCCTTTCCTTGGAAAGGCAATTGGGGTGTGAGAGCATCTCAGAGGGTTTCCTTTTCTGTGATAATCTTGGGGGAAGATTCTCACTTGTGATAATCTCGTTAAGAGAGGTTACACTTTTGTAGGGTGATGTTGCATGTGACGGTGTAGTGGGGAGACAGTGGACCACTTTTTACTTCATTGTACGGTTGCATATAATCTTTGGAATCCATTGGGTCCTTCTGGGGAAGGTGATGGATGTCATGCTTGGTTTTGAGGAATTGGGTGGTAAGCATTCTTTGGCTATTGGAAATATGGTCCCTTTGAGTTTGATTTGGACTATTTAGAGGGAACAAAATCAGCGAACATTTGAAGATGTGGAATGTACAGGGAGTCAGTTGTTAGCAACTTTTTCTAGCTCTTTATTTCATTGGTCTTCTGCATGGGGCTTTACAGATTGTGATTCTATTGCAACATTTTAAGACTCAGTTATCTTTTGGTACATAATTCTCTTTCTGTAATTCTTTTGGCTCCTTCATGTCCTTTGCTTATGAAGTAGTCTTTTTTTAATAGAATTTTCTTATTCATAAAAAAAAAATGGTCCTCTTTGACAATTCAATGGACATAATCTAATTTACCATGTACTTAATTTGAAAGTTAGTACCCCTTTTTCATTTGCTTTATTTAAAGAGTGTAGTTTTGGAAACATGCTTATTTGATAGATAATGAATGAATTAATGTTCCTTAAAATGTAAATTTTAAAATAGGATAAAAAAGGGACAGAGAGAGTTTATATTATGTCATTATGGTTTGGGTGCCTGGAATTTAATTTGATAGGTATTCATCCAACAATTTCTTCACTCAGCATTTACCCTACTATCACATCTGTCTAATCTTCTTTCTTGCTTGTAGAAGATTGTCTGATTACATACTTTTAGTACATATTGCTAGGATGTATCCCTAAAGAAGAATAGGAACAGCCTCAGATTTTATTCATTGTGTCAGGTGGTATGGCACAAATTTTGGGAAATATGATAACAAATGATTATTTCTAAATGAAATCAGACATCTTTTACAAATGTATTTGAAACTTTTGGGAAAATAGAATTTAGGAAGATGGCGTTAATCTTGTTGTTGTTGTTGTTGTTGTTGTTGGAGTATCATTAAATATAGTCCAGCAAAAAGACTATATTTAGAAAAATTTTGAGAGTTGAACTAAACACACAGCTTGCACCAACACCAGGGGCCTTGTAGCTCAACTGGCAGTTCCTTGTGTTTCTAATGGAGACGTATAAAGTTCAAATCCCCCCTCTCCCAACTATCGAATTATCAAAAAAAAAAAACAGGGCGACTTGCATCATCTAATTTTTTGGCTGAAAACAATACATTGTATGAAAACAACCACATTAAAAGTGGACCTGTATCTTTTATCTCATTTAATCTTGGAAGTTAATTTGATGTTAGATTATTTTCCTCTTCCAAAAATTTTCTATGTTTTTTTTTTTTTTTACTATAAATGTCTTCTATAACAACAGGAATTAATTTTTATTTTTATTAGTTATATAAATTCATATAAGACAGATGAAAAAGATATAATAAACAGATGAAGAATTTGAATCACTAATTTGTAACTTTTTACACCATTGCTAATTAAATAATAGTTGGTATTTCGTTGAAATGGAGGGCTTGACACCAGGATCACTATCGGATGATTCGTGTGTTTAGAAATATGGTCAAAGATTAACCTGCAAGCTGTTTCTGAAGTGGTCTGGCATTCGAGAACAGTTAGAGGCTGTGTGTTGGGACACATTAATTTAGTGGTTACAGGGTTTGCTGTCTAAATGTCCTTAAATGAAAAAATCTTACCCTCTCTCAAGATCTGCCGATGTCAGATGCATGGCTGCTGCAGCCCTTACATGCATGGAATCTACATTGTTTTAAAAATAAATAAAAAAGCCTTGACCTGTGACACATGCAAACGCTTTACTAGTTTACACATCATTGATCGAATGTACTAAAGGCCAGTATTGTTCCACCCGAACTTGTTTATCTATAAGTATAAAATATGGATTCTGTCATCCCCAGTCCTCTCGTCCCCGAAAGAACAAGTGGAAATGATGTTGACATGTAATTGCATTATAGCAATAAATACTTTAACATCTTTAAGGCTTGTGTTTAATTCCCTATCTGATTTCTATTTTCCCATTGTGATTGTTAAGTATATAGAATGCTAGTTATTATGAATTATGGCAACAGCAACCTAACTAAATTGTTCCCGCCTTGTACTGGCCAGGATGATGACGATAATATTACTCGTTTTCTGGTGCTTGCAAGAGAACATATAATTCCAGGAACTGACAGGCCCTATAAGGTATATATTTTGTTATATATTTTTATGTCTTATCTGTAATCCTCCTAAAGAAGTATTTGTGAATTTTCTTCCTAGACAAGCATTGTTTTTACATTAGAAGAAGGTGCTGGTGTACTATTCAAAGCTTTGGCAGTGTTTGCTCTCAGGGACATTAATTTGACAAAGGTAAAGTCAGCTGTTGGTTGTTTTACTTTTATCAATGTATCAATAGACTTTGTTGCTATCATCTCCTTCCAACACATTTCAGATTGAGAGTCGCCCACAGAAACAGCGTCCTTTAAGAGTTGTTGACGATTCCAATGAAGGGAGCGCCAAGTGAGTAATATTATCTTTTGAATTGTGCTTTGCAACTGTGTAATCTGATATCTAAGCTATCGTAGAGTTTATATGCATATTAACTGGTGGTAAAGCTTATGTATACGTGATAATTAT
This sequence comes from Quercus robur, assembly GCF_932294415.1. Taxonomy (NCBI): domain Eukaryota; kingdom Viridiplantae; phylum Streptophyta; class Magnoliopsida; order Fagales; family Fagaceae; genus Quercus; species Quercus robur. The sequence continues at coordinate 75,192,109 of NC_065538.1, read as the reverse complement.
TTTCTTCTTCTTTTTCTTCTTTTTTAAATAATTTTAATGAAAATTAGACCAGGTAGAGATAAGAAACATCAATTAGCCACCAAAAAATTCATAAAAGAGGAAAAAAGAAGGACTAATGATGGCAACTTGATTAGTGTGGCAACATAATGAAAATTTTAAATTGACATCAGTTATTCAGACTTTGATACGTTCATTTAAGTGCTGTAAGTGGTTCTAAAGGAGTTTTCAAGATCATATTAAAAAACAGCCCTAGGATTTCAGGAATAGTAGTACATGTACATGTATACTAAATTTTTTATGCTGGTGGCAGGTATTTTGACTACATGTTCTACATCGATTTTGAAGCTTCTATGGCAGAGCCTCGCGCCCAATATGCTTTAGAACATCTGCAGGTCAGTATATATTTCATGATTTGTTCAGAGAATTCAGCAACCATCTGATTTCTTTATCTGATTTTTTAGTCTTTATTTCCTTTAGTTCTTGATTATACTGTATTTGTTTCTTGTTCATAGTGTTCACCATCGTGAGCATGCTGTTCAATTTTTTCAATAAAAGTCTTATTACCTAAAAAAAAAAAAAAAGAAAAAAAAAAGAAAGAAAGAGAATTCAGCAACTATCATTGTGCTTTTGACTTGTAAAATCTCTCCACTCATCCCAACACCAACACCACCCCCCCCCCGCCCCCCCCCCCCCAAAAAAAAAAAAAAAAAAAAAGGACCAAAAAAGACAGCTACCAAACAGGTGAAAAGGATCCAAGGATGTCTTACTTGTTCATTTGTTTGGGCAGGAATTTGCAACATTTCTTCGTGTACTTGGTTGCTATCCGATGGATACTGGTCTATAAAAGATCCTCTCTTGAGTCTATTATACTTGGGATGGCCAATTCTTCAATGCAGAAGTTCAACCATCGATGTTGTACATATATTTGATCCCTTCTGAAGCCAACGCCTGGAAGAGGTTCTTCTTGAATTAGAGCCAAGTTTCTGATCAGGAGGACATTTTCTTCTGCAGGATCATTCTCTTTCTCTTTCAGAATTCTTTCCATCTCCTAATGGAGGTGTTGTGGGATATCACAATTTCAGGCATAACACACAAAGGCATAACCTTATGTGGTTTATACGCACTTGTGCAGGGATTTTAGGATGTATTGAACTAATAATTCATTAGATTTTTTTTTTTTTGAATTTTTTTATTCTTATCTGCAAGACATTTTGCTTATCATGGTTTGTAAGCATTTACATTTCTTTTCTAGAGGCTCAGAGAAATTGACTTAATTGACCTATATTCTTCTTTTGAAAAGAAAAGAAATCACTTATCATCATTGTTGGCATAATGCTGTGGTTGAGTTGTGAAGCAAGATGCTCAAATAAAGTGCTGCCAGTGCCATCCATCATAATCAATTCCCAACTCTTTTTTCAGTTAAAAAAGAAAATGAAGTTACCTTCATATACGGCATACTGTTGTGGTACTCGGGACAAATGAACTCTAATTTATCAATTCCCAAGCGAACTTAGCAAATGACTTTCCAGCATTGCGTTGATAAAGATTAAATATTAATTTGATTTATATTTCAACTTTTAAGAAATGCATGTTAAGAATGATAAAATTATAATAACTTAAATTTAAGGATTTCCTGTACACCATCTAATTATTTATTGTTTTTATATTTATCACATCAAATTTTTTCAAAATAAGCATGTAGGTAGTCTATTGATGATAGTCCCTACAAGACTAACTACATTCTTATTGCAAGACCATCAACAATTGGAGTGAAAAAAGGTTGAATCATCCATGCATGTCTGAGAGTATTATCAGAATCCCATCATGCTTGCATGTTGGTGGAATTTGATCCTTTCAGTCAAGAATTCAAGGACATTCTTGTCCGAATGGTTCTATCACTTCTATGTCTCAGTGTCTTTTTTCTCGCATGCGCCGCCCCAGTTTGGGGGGGAGGGTGTTGGTGTAGGGTAAAAGGTCTAACGACTCTCATAGGTACCAGTTTGGGCTGTTTCTTCCGTTCAAGGCTTTTCTTATATAAAATATGATGTAAATATACATGATTAGATGGTAAAAACATGAGATTTTATACGGACTCCTAGTTTTTTAAGTACAAGGTATTAATCAAACCTTACTCATCCTCATCCCTGGCAACAGGTTCGTGAAGCAAAGAAAACTCTGGAAGAGAAACAATGGTTAGCCCTCAATACGATGGAGCAATGCTTAAGCCCTTATTTTATTGATCTGGCCATCAACACTCAATGAAGCTACTTAAGGGCATGTCAGCGAACTCTGAAATTGTAAACACACTTCCACAAAAACTACAGACAATAGTCAAATTGCCTACCACATAAACACCAGTAGATGCATTAATTAAATATGGTTGAAGTCACACATAAAACCATAAGACACATAGTTACCGTGCATATTTAAAGCGGCCTGATCGACTGATCGATGCTACACACTAACTTATTCAAAGGAAAGTAATAAGACATTTTAAGCGCTTAATCATATCCATTTACGAGATTATTCTTTATGCAGTTCCTTCAGAAAATCTTCATTGTCAACGAGGACCTACAAATACAAAAGAAAAACAATGGCTTGTTAAAAATGAACCAAATATATTATATATGAGCAAAGACTTAGGTACAATACTTAGGTGCTGTTCTTAGGTTCTTCCTTTAAAATTCTGTCATGTGGATTTTTTTCTTATTCGGAAGTATATTTTTTAATTAAGTAACCACATGACTGAATCTTAAGAGAGAAACCTAAGGAGCAATACCTAGAGTATTGTATCTAAGTTTTGTCCATTATATATTACCTTGAAAGTATGAAAAACCATTTTAAGCTGAGGCATTTTCATTTCTGACTCATAAATCCTATTAGCCACAGACAAAGATTTTAATTTTAAAAACCTCGAGAGATTGTTGCCTATATAACAGATAAATACTCCCAAGTGCATAAAAACTGAATATATTCCACAATTTATTCTAAATTTCACTTGGATTTTGAGCCCATTTCCGTTTTATCTGAGCTATACTTATACGAATATTAACCATCCCACCTCTTTCATGCAAACTTCTAAATTTATATCCCCTAAACTATAGTAACACATCATATACATAGAGGTCTCTCACATTATCTTAAAATGGCCAAATGTGAATATTGATAACCAATGGACAAACTATTCAAATAATCAAAAAAAGGCATCAAGTTATTAGTACTAAAGAAAACTTACAGTTTTCCAGCCATCGGGATCCAGGAAAGAGGTAATCTTGGTGTTGAGTCCGGGAATTGGCCCTGGTTGTCGAGTAATCTTTCCTCCAAGCTCTTGTGTGACCAGGTTGACAACCTCAGCACTTTTGTATACATCATCAGTGCCAATAGCAATCTGGAATGGATACCACAATAACCAAAAAGGGTTGAAAATGTTTCCAAATTGAAGAAACTTCAAGAAAGTTTTCTAACGAAGTTTCCAAATTGCTATATATATATATATATATATATCTCATAAACTGACCTGTGCATATGCATTCCCCTTGGTATATTCAGTCACACCATAATTGTATGTCAACTCAAGAACAGTTGTCTCATGTTCCTCTGCATAACCCAGCATGGCTAAGGTGTACTGTGACAAATATCAAGGAATTTCATAAGCTGTGTCACTTAAAAGACTACTAATACGCTTCTGCTAAATATGTTGAGTTAAATCACAGGAAAAGATACCTTGTACTCAGGTCTATCAACCTTCTTAACTACCCTCATTCCTAAGGCCTGCATGAAAGGGAATCCAATTCAGGAACAAAATATGGAAGAAAATAGCTGGATTTAATGAATACTGTTACATTAAGAATGGCATGGCTTTAACATGCTTACATAGTATACAACATGAAGATTCAAAAACTACAACCTACATAAAGATTTTAAAGCCTTCATCCCCATAGGCTGAGACTTACATTCTTCTTTCTTTCTTTATTTTATTTTTATTTAATTAAATTTTAGCACTAATTGAAACAATAATATTTCTAGATAGCATTACAATCTCTATAAACACGTATTGAAGAGAGTAAGTTTTGGATTTTTTTTTTTTTTAAAAAAAAAAAAAAATCAAACCTTTCAAATACACAACAAATGTTTTTAAACAAATATTGGCAGTATGTTCAATTAGAATGGAGAGGAACAGCTAATCACCTGTTCATAAAACTTGATTGAGCGATCCAAATCGCCAACACGAAGCATTACTTGACAGAGTGGCTCAGGAGTTGGACCTCTTTGGATAAGCTCAAAAACATAACCATCAGGATCCTTCACAAAGGCAATAACAGATTGTCCGCCTTTAACAGGACCAGGCTCTCTAGTGACAACACCACCCTTGGCCCGGATGTCTTCAACCAATTTGTAAACCTAAATGTTCAAGGAATGCATAATTCAGCCTCAACACCAAAACAGAAATTACATCAACAATCTTCCAAGAATATAAAAATGAAACTTACATCTGGAGTTGCAATAGCAAAATGACCAAAACCAGTTCCAATATCATATGAAGACACACCATAATCTGTGAAATCAATATCAAAGTAATTTTTCAGAAACCATACAGTAGTCATAATTAAAGTAACATTATCACCGAATTTGTCATTTTCAATATGTCTCAACTCTGTCACAAAATACCCTATGCATATTATCATGAAATACACACAATCTCTCTCCAAAGCCTCTTTCTGTGTCTGTGTGTTCCTTTTCCCCTTTTTTTAACTAGGACCACCAAAACAAGTTTACTTACTTGTGAGATTACATCCCTAAATCAACCCTCAAGGAGAAAAAAAAAATTAAAAAGGTTAACATTCTCTTTTTCTTTGCTTATCTCTTCATATTATATGTGCAAATCCATCTTTATTCCATTGCTGCATCTAATTTTCTTAGGCCAAGCTTCTTTACTGTATCAAATTGAACTTAAATATGCATAATCCACATAGCCTCTAAGGTCCTTGTGTATGATTGAATTTAGAAGCTAACTAAAATGTACTTAGTCTAAACAAAAAGCATATACACCTAAACTAGTTCAAAATCAAATAAAGTAATTTTAAAAATTGTTTAAAAACCAAACTAAACCATTTTTTTACTTTTTTAATCAAACGCCTCACATTTAAGCCCCCCCCCCCCCCCCACCCCCACAAAAAACACACACAAAAAAAAAAAGACCCTAAGGTCCTATCTCCGCCATGGAAAGAGCGGCACAAGACTGAATTAACAAAGTCCATCATGAGTTGAACTACTCAATCTATCATAATTCTTAAGCTATAGAGATCAAAATTATAAGTCTAGGCAAACTCACTGTATGTCAACTCCACAACAAAATTAGTCTCTTCTGAGCCAAAACCAAGAAAGGCATTGGAGTATTTCTCTTCAGGAATGTCTCTTTTCCTCAGCAACTTCATCCCAAAACATTCAGTATAAAACCTGGACCCAGAACAAGTTTACAGCACAATAAGAAAATTCTAGCATGCCCAATATATAAATTCGTCAAAAACTTCAAAAACAATGTCCTCAACACATACTTGATGGTACGATCAAGATCACCAACACGGTACACAACATGAAGGAATCTACGCTTGTCCTTCTTAGGCCATTCCAATAACTCAGCATTAGGAGCAGCATGTGCCTCGGCCATATTGAAATGAGATTTCTCTGTCCAATTTAATAAAAAGTGAGTAAGCCTTTAAAAAAATCTTGCATATACACATACTTTGGGACATATACCTTAAAATTATTAGAAATCACATCTTAGTTAAATATTTCTTGGAACCCAAGCAGTGTCCTTAGTCCTTACACACACACGTGACCAAAAAAAAAAAAAAAGGTTGCCCAAAAAGAAAATAATCATACTACACCAACAAAGACTTAGAACATTCACATTAGCTCATGCAAAAACTTCTGTCTATTTTAGCAGTAGAATCTACTTTTTCTATTTTATATACTCACTTTTCAAAACAACTCACATCAAATTATCTATTTTATACTACATTTCATTAAAATATCAATTTTTATTGATTTTTTTAATTGTCCATCCTTTTTCCACACAAAATCTACCACCCATTTTCTTCCTTCATTCTTGGGATACATAAAGAAATAATAAAACACTAATAATCCGTTTGGATACAGCTTATTTTGCTGAAAATTGAAAATGAAAAACTGAAAATACTGTGGTAAAATAATTTTTAAAGGTGTAAATAGTACCATGGGACCAATTTTTAATATATTTTTTCTGAATAAAGTGGTTGTAGATTCTGTGAATGGTACATAAACAGTGATGAACAGTGCTATTTGTCTCCAAAATGCAGAAAACGAGTGAAAAAAGAGAAAAAGAGAGAGAGAAAAACGCAAACGCAAAAACATAAAACGCCAGATCCAAACACCCACTAAGTGTACGTTTGGATTGGGATGAAAAATTATTTTACTATTCAGTTTATTTTTGGTGCTATTTATGAGTTAACTGCACTTTTTGATACTATTCTAATGCCCATGGTACTCTTTCAACTAAATTTTACATTTATATATAGTAATTTCACTGATAAGTTTTCAGTTTCAACAAAATAAACGGTATCCAAACACAACCTAAATGCAAAATGAAGCGTAAATTTACACAGTTACAATTTACAAACACTACGGATGTAAGTCATTTTTAAGCAAATCTATATAAATTTTACATATTTATCAGTGAGTGCTCTTAGTATCGACTCTGTTACACAACATTAACATATACTTTTTATTTTTGGCATCCATGGATCTAGATCTCACGCAATACCTTGGATATTGCATGGGATGCAATACTCATGACTCTCAGCTGTCCGATCATTGAAGAAAAGGTAAGTTCTTAAGTTCTAAATTTTTTTACTTTTTTTAAGATTTTGCCTTATCTGATCGGAAAGTTTTCAACTTTTCATCTTGACCATCCATATATACAGGAACTTGGTCCTCCTATCAATGTTATTTTATATTTAAAACAAATATAAAAAATAAAATAAACCAACAACAACTTTTTGAAGTGCTTTAACATTAAAAAAAACTGCGATCTTCTTCTTTTCCCAGCAATTTTAGGCAATCAAAGACATCATTTTGAATTCTCAAAAAAAAAAAAAAAAGACATCATTTTGAAGACACGGGAAAACAACATTCTTGAAACCCATATACATTGTTACAAACAATCATAGGAATTCGAAACACAAATGATCAATCAGAAGTCAGAACCATAAACAAGTAAACCTTGTACAACTAAAATTTTCCATACAACAACAAACTCAAAATCTTCAAAATCCTACACTTTCAGACACTCACAGAGACAGAGAGAAAGACAGAGAGAGAGAGAGCTTACAGAGAGTGACGAGGAAATGTGAGGAATGACCTAGAATGATCGTGTAGAGACAACGCAACAACGCTATCAGATTTATATTATCTTCTTCGGCCAGGCAATCCTAAAGTAACAGTCCTTGCTGGTTTTCGAAAATGACAGTCCAACCAGTTGTATTCGTTGTCGAAAAACGACGGGTCGTTTAGTCTCTGGGAGAGGAGATTAACCAATGAGAGATGACAGACAGTCAGTCAGTTTAGCTCAACTATTTTTTGGAATTTGACCTACGGTTGTGTTTTCTCTGTAGTCTGTAAGTCCAAAGTCCAAACCTTTGTAACGGACAGTTTAATATAATATTGTACACGTGGCATTTAATTAATCTGCCACGTCAACTAATATTCTTTGTCTTTTTTACCGCCACGTTTTTTGTTCATGAAGTCTAGCTGGGGTTATATATGTCTTTTAATCTGCTAAGTTAAGGGTGTTTTAGGTAACTTGCAAAAAAAGTGAATTTTTTTTTTGAGAGTAACTATCATAGTACATATCATGATTAAAGACACTTTAATTGTAGGGTCGTTTTTGTGGTAAAAAGTTGTGGTTATTAGGAAGCCACTTTTGAGTTTTGACTTGCATTTTGATTTTTTGCACCTGGACCTCTCTTTACTCTTGACAAATAAGCTAATGAATATGGATCATATTTCTATTACCATCAAAATCCTAAAACAACACCAACACCACAATATTCCTACAAAATGCAATGCATCTTCTCATGAAATTGTTATTCATGAAAGGAAACTCCAATTGCACTAGGAAAAAAAATAAAACAAAATAACAAGAGCAAAAGAAATCTTGATTGAATATTCTCCAATCACCATTGCTTATAAGATATTTCCATATTAGAAAATTGTAATATGCCACTAATTAAGGTTTAGGGCTTTAAGAATCTCTTTACTCATAATCATAAGTTAGAGGCATATTCTCTAACCCGAGTGTTAGGATAAGTACACATTGAACAACATCAAAGAGAGGCATTTAGTTGGCGATCATGGTAGCATTCAAAGGCCACCTTTTGGGGTGCTCACAATTAGGCCTAAAAAAACAATATATACATACAATATAAGTGTGCTTTAATGTATTTTATTTTCTAATATGTACAATTTTTAAAATTTTTTATTATAAATGGACTGATTAATTCTAACTTCTTGTTTAATTTTCATACAAAACTAGTATATAACCCCATGTATATGCATGGGTACATTTAAAAACAATCACAATTACACACATTTATGAGTTCAAATTATACCTGGTGTAAAAATTACAACTTACACATTTTTTAACTCATGAATTTCTAAAATATGTAATTGTTTCTCATTACATATATATATATATATATATATATATTTTAGAATCTAATTAGATTTAGACTCTTCAATTTTTGCATTGAATAATTCACTTATTATAAAAATTAAAAAATTAGATGGAACACGTGACACAAAATTAAATTCCAATTGAAATTCAATTTAAAATCTAATTGAATTTAGACTCTTTGATTTTTGCATCTAATAATTCACTTCACACAAAATTTTAAAAATTAAATGGGTACGTGGTGCAAAATTGGACTCCAATTTAAAATCTAATAGGATTTTCTCCCAACTTTGACTTTAATATATATATTGTTGGATTTTTTATAAAAAATATTATATTTATTTTAATACTCATTTATGTGTATAAACTATCTCTTAATGTCAGGTACGTTGATTGCTAAATTTTGAAATTCAAATATAATTCAAAATTTGAATAGCTTTTGTCAATGGTTTTAATCAGGAAATTTATGAACATTAACATGATATTAATACCATAATTGCCAGCATATTTGGTTTTATTACATATATATACTTTCTATTCTAAACGTTTTGTATTCAAACGTTCTTATTTGAATATAACATAATAATGTCATATATGGAAGATATTTCAGCACTTAAATGTACAACTATATATTACTGAATTATTTTATATTATAATAAGTTACCATATATACACAAGTGTTTACTATTTGGTTTAAAGAAAGTAAAAAACAAATGGCAATATTTATGCATATTTTGAAATTGTACTACATGGTTTGGCTTCTAATCTTCAGCCACTTTATGGGACATTTAATGTCATAGCATCATGATTCTTTCTTTTTTTGTTCTCAACGTACGGAAGGTTTTGACCGGTTTATATATATTAATTTTAATAACTTTATGACTATTTAATTGATATCAAACGTTTTATTTTTTGGCTAAGGATAAGCAACATGTCTGGTTCTATATATATGGAAAGAAATAAAAGTTTCATATACACACATTTTTTATTTTTGAATTAAAAAGTTGTAGACTTTTCAAAAACAATTTTTTATTGTCTTAAACATTTACCATCTATTGTTTCTTACTACTCACAAAAATATTCTATCTTTTACAAAATTTTATGGGAAAAGAAAGTACTATAGAGAGCTTATATCCTACGAGCAGTGTAGGTTTGCAAGGATAATCAGCAAAGGTGGCTGGGCTATTGTATCCTGAGGGCAACATGCAGAAAATATTTGTCTAACTACATCGAATATACCATAGACGGCACGATTTGTCTTAAGACAGTGACTTAGTCCACGCCTCATCTCTGCCACCTCTTTTTGGTAAAATCAAATTGTGTAATTTCCAAGGAAAATTCAAGTATTATCTCTCCTTTATTTCCAACATATATATATATATATATATGTGTGTGTGTGTGTGTGTGTGTGTATATATATATGTATATATATATATATATATATATCCGCTCCTGATGATAACTCTTTATCATCAAATCAAGATATCAATCGGTTTTTGGTAGAATTGAACCCTAGATCTCTTATTCAACCATCAGTTGTTGACATCCCATTTTGCAACTTGCATTTAACCTCACATGGAGGGTAAAAGGGTAATTTCACATTGAAAATAGGCATATTAATTGTGGCCATTAGATCCTTAATTTCATTTCATTAAAATGAACTTGATGTTGTAATGATGAAATCGACTTGTCATAAGTCCTAATTGGACCATCAGATTGAAAGTTATTATCAAATCAAGTTTTAATGACCCAGATGCACTATCACAAATTGAGTCCGATTATATGTGATTATGAACAATTGATTCTAATTCGTTATAATTATAATCAATTTGAGATTAATGACGTGTCATAATTTGATTGGTTAGGACTGCATTTTATGGTAAAGTTGCACACACTTAATTAATTAGATAGTTAAACATTAATTATTCAACAAGTAATTTGTGCAATTATCTCTTTAATTATGGTAAATTTGAAACTAATTAAGTTTGAAATGAGAGTGATTGGAGTCTATTAATATTAATTGGAAACTAATTTGGAACATATTAATGTTAATTGTGCTGAAATTATTTTCTAACAAATGACATCTGCTCACCATTTCATTAATATCTCTCATAATATTTTGTATGTGAATGAGGTTAATTTTCTCAGAAACTAGACATTCGGGACTTCAATTTAAGTACCAGAACAAGACAATTCCGATCAGAATTGAGTAAGATATGATTTTTTTTGAATTTGGCTCTTCAAGCTGTTAGAGTAGCTACAGGAAAACTGAATTTTGCTTGTTTATCACTCCTACTAATCTCTACATTTAATGCACCAACTTTCCCCAAAGTCTGAAATAGGGTCTAGGTTCATGATTCTTTTTGAACATTTGTTAACTCTCATTAAATGACCTTCCATTCATATTTTCTCCACCATTACTATATAAACTCTCCCTCTCCTCCATTCCAACACAGAAACACCGTCTTTTTTCCTCTCTTGAGTTCTAGTGAAATTGAGTAGTTTTATCATATCTTGGTCTTCTTGAGACTCAAGATTTTGAGTGAAACTTATTCTCTCTCTCCTAGTTCTTCTTTTCTGCTCCACCCTTAGGACTTCCACCAAGAGCCTCCTCCTCCATCGTGTGGATCTTGCATGCAAGTATAATCTCCATTCTTAACTCGTTTTTCATGTTACCATAATGTAAATTTAAGATTAAAGCATGCTAGTGTTTATTTAAATTTCTTGAATATGTTTGAATGTTCTTAAATGTTCTTATGTGTTCTTCACATGTTCTTGGTTGTTCATCACATGTTCATGCATAACACTAGTTTGGATCTTAAATCCACATAAAAAATATGAAAATGATGTTTGTTTCATAATTTTTTCAAATCCTTGTATCTAAGATATCACCATCCACACACATTCACTAGAATTTACTTTTCAATCCAAATACAATACTTAATAAATTGAATTAGGGTTTACCATATGCACACACATTAAGTTCAACATGCAAATTGTTTGACATATTGAATGATATGATACGAATGTTGGTCACCATAGTCTAGAAGACCGGTTTCACTGGACAAGGTGGGTGCCTAACACCTTCCCACCTTGTAACATAGCCTTTGAGATCAAGGGTTGATAGATTAATATTTATTTATGTAATTTTCAATTTCTGGATTGTAACTAAGAAACAAAGCCACGTACTTTATCTTAGATTGTATTTAGGACCCAAAACCATGCAAATTTCTATGATCAATGTAAATTCAATTTCAAATTTATAAAATTATGAATTTTTCAATTATGGTTTTCTTATTTTTTCCAATAATTAAATAAGTAGCGACTTTATTGTAAAACTCTTAATCTAAAGGGGAAAATATAATTAGTCAAACCTCCATTTTGAGAGGCAATAACACGACTCCACCCGTTCACATGAGTTTCACCCAACATCCAAAAAACGGGCCGGGGTTGCGGTCTCTCACACAATGACTTTACCAGTTGAGCTAATTGGAACTCATACTTTGACTTTACTGGTTGAGCTAACTGGAACCCATACTTTAATATATATATATATATATATTGAATGTTTTAAAAATTAAATATTATTTTTTAATTAATACTTATTAAAAAAAATCATAATCATAATCATAAACATAAACATAAAAATATGGTGTTTGTTTTATTTTGAGTCCATATAAATATTTCAATCTTTATTCAAATTTGAGAATCGGGAAATTGAAATGTCTACATATTTTGCACCCATAGAGGTATTAGCCTATTTATTCCTCTTCATCCTTTATTTTTAAAATTCAAATCAATTTTGATTACAGAGCATGGTTTTAAAAATCAGACTAGACCATCCAGTTCAACCGGTTTGACCGTGAATCGGTGCTAATATTAGTCAGAATATGTATGAAAACCAAAAATTCACAAAAACTGCTCAAACCCAAAGAATCGACGGTTGAATCGACGAAATAGGCAACTGGAATGGTTGAACTGGTTCTGCGTGTGGAGAGATATTTCAGATCTGAGATCTTTGGCCAACGATTTGAATGGCTGAAGTGGTCTAGAAGAACGCAAATATAAGGAGAAGCTGAATTTTGAATCTGAAACTGCAAACGATTTCACTGGATAGGAATCTCAAGCCGTGGATTTAAATGTATGCAAAACAAGTAGCATTGAGAACCGAGTCTACTGACCAAATATCCTCACCTAGTGCTAGTATTATTCTTTAAGACTTATTTTGTTAGGTTCTAGACTTTAGATGGCCCTATAAAATATTATTTTTGTGTGGCTTTCATTTTTTAGCATTTTTTTAAAATTAATTTTTTTGTTATTTATTCTTTTGTACGGTTCTCTTTCTACTTATTGTTGAGGGAGAAAATTTTGATATTCCCAAATAGAATATGGGGTAGCCAAGCCGAAACTCGACGATGAGCTCTTGAAATAAAGCCCAAAGGTTATCGGTGTGGTGTAAGTCCGCCCAAGCAAGAGATAGAGGTTGCACCCTAACAAGAAGACAACAATAAAGTCCAATAAACACATTAGTGTTGTTAGTTTGTTATATTATTAGTCTTTTTACAGCGTTATAGTTCAAATCAGTCCTCTAGCGGTACGATATTATCTCCAGCGGTAGGGGTGAAATTATACTTAGAGTCCAGCAGTCAGTGATTAAATAAATTTAGGAAAGTGTTCACTTTTGGGGGTCCTTGTGTGTATTGGTCAGGGGAATTTATAGTACTTTCAGCCATCATTACATCAATGTGAGGGAAAAATTCTATTATTACAAATACATTATATTCTTCATTATAATAATAATAAACAATGATTAAAGGCTCCATAGTTACAAATAAAAGAGGAAAAATAGGATGGAATGAAGGGAGAGAAAGATCCCCAACTCAGTGCAACAAGTATTAAACTAAGATCTTGGTGAATGTATAATTATAAGGCATGAATGTGGTGAATGTGGGCTATTTTGAGTGAGTGAGATGGGATTAACACTGAGATTGAAGCTTTTTGTGAGTAATGGGCTGTTTATGTCTAGTTGGAGGACATTTTTGAGCTGTGGTTGTGTAGATGGGTGGGAAGAATATCTGGGATTAGATGAGTGTAGGCTGAAAATGATGAGTGGTGAGCTTAAAGTAAGCTAAACCACGAGCAAAGTAGTAAATAAACCAAGGGTTTTAGAGGGAGTGGCTGTCCTAGTCAGTTATGGGACGTTTATGAAGTAGGAAGGTGTAAGCAAGGTGGTGAATGTTGGTGTTATGGTGACTATAGGCTGAGAAAAGTTGTGAGTGAGCTCAAGAGAGCTTAGGGAAGTTTAAAGAAAGAAAATAGGGATTGAATTTCTGCAGAGTGTAGTTAATGACAGAAATTTTTAGAGAGGCTTCCCCTTCTTGTGAGCTGAGGTGTGTATGTTTTTATAATGGTGCTTAGGGAAGCATTGATTGATAAGAATCCAAAAACGCATGACTCATTAGGGGTGATGAATCAAGGTTTAACTTTCCTGGGATCTTTGATCAGAAGTAGGAAAATCCACTTTGAGGGGTTGTCTTGCTTCTTTGGGTAATGATGGGATTTTAGAACTTTTTGCATTAAATGCTAAGATTGCTGAGATTGTGTTCAGCCAATGGGATTAAGGCAAGTATCAAGAACGAATCCTAATGCTGCAACTGAGATTTGGACTCCCAAGAAGTAAGATTTCAACACTCCAAGCCAGGTGTCAAGCTCTAAGTTCACTTCAGGGGGTTCCGCTGGAGATCCCTTTATGCCTTCCAAACCACATGTTCCCAATTTTTCCCCTTTAAGATTCATGGGCTTGGCACATGAATCACGTCTTGAATGTTTTTAATATTTATAGCATAAATTTGTTGAAATTTGGTTTCAGCTCCCCTTCCGCTGGAGGTGCAGTCTTGAGGAAGATGATAGAGTCCCTTCATCCTTTTGACTTCAGCTGATATGACAGCCCTTGTGTATTGTTCACGTCAGGTTGGGGGTGGCAAAAAACTGATGGGACAGCCCTTAGTCCATTCTCAAAGGCTTGGTTCCCTTGTATAAGTACCTAGTTGCTCTTTTTGGTTATAAATGAACAAGGGCTGGTTGCTCACTTTCAAGCCTCTTGTTGGGGGACCTTTTTGGGCTGAAACTCTTCTCCATTTCAGCACTTTTAGTTGGGGCACATGGCCCTTTCTTTGCTTTGGCTTATTCCCTACTTCATGAGATTCTTGAGCCTACAAAATGGGCATTAAAGACATGCTTTACCATGGGTTTTTTACTCCTTATGGGCTTTAGTTTTTAGTAGAAATAAAATGAATCCATGAGCTTTTATGAAATATTTATGATATATTTTGGGTATTAATTTTCATGGGCTTTAAATAACAACTTGTATAGTTTCTCTATAGATAATCATAATGGACATGTAGGATGAATAATTACCATGAGTTTTGGTAATAAATATTATGAATGTTGTGATGTAAGATAAATAGTGACCATTAGTTCTTATATAAATTCCATGGGTTTATATTATGGTTGAAATAAATAAATGTCATAGGTCCAAAATAAATAATCATAACTTTCCATGAGCTTTTATATTAGTAACACAAATTCATAATTCTCCATGGGCTTGATATTTGTTTGCCATGGGTTTTGGAAAAATAAATAGTGTTACGTAACATAAATACTTACCATGGGTTTATAATAAGGTATGAAATAAATAAATATTATGGGTTTAAAATAAATCATAACTTTCCATGGGTTTTTATATTAGTAATACAAATTCATAATTCTCCATGGGCTTGATGTATGTTTGCCATGGGTTTTAGGAAAATGAATAGTGTCATGTAACATAAATGGTTACCATGGGTTTTGTAAGATAGATTTCATAGGCTTGTAATATTGTAGTAATAGGTTTAAGAACTTAAAACATTGTTGATCATTGGACTTTTAAGTGAAATAATTATGATATAGTATTTTGTCAAGTATTAATAACCTTGGGCTTTTGATAGAATAGTGCAAAGTAATTAGCTTGGGATTTTAAATATTACTAGTGAGAACTGGGCTTTGATATTGCCAATGGGAATTGGGCTTTTTTGTGATGTTTTATATCATAACCCAATTTTAGATAATGAGATATGAAACATTTGTGATTAACATAATAATAGAACAAAAAATATTTGAGAAAATCCAATAACTTATTAGTGGTGTTTGAAAATAAATAAGTGGTACTCAAATAAAATTAGGTGTAAAAAAAAAGTATCCTAACACTTATAACACTGTACAAATAGTAACACGATGTACAAACTAACTATTAGGTTCTTCTCCCACATCTAATATTATATTATTATCCCAATATATTGTTATATATATATATATATATTGTTCAAATAGTCCTAAAAAATATTTTTATTTTTATTTTTATATTTCTTTGTTTAAACATTTTCAATAGTTTAGGGACGGAAGATAGACTTTTCAATAGTTAGGGATGAAAATGAATTTTTTAAAGTTTAGAGAAGAAAAATAAACTTTTGGTAAAGTTTAAGCACCAAAATAGTATTTTATCCTAAATTTTATTTATTATTTTTTTAATTGGTAGCTAATGAATTATAACTTATCGTTTTTATTTCATATATATAATTTTTTATTAAAAAAACTGAGAGTGTTGCAAATATATCAAAGTAATAATAATTTTCTAAAATATAATATTCAACATTATAGACATAAACATAAAAATTAACATAACAATATCTGTTATTTTTTATTCATATAAATATGACATTATATGAAAAATTATGTCAATTAGTGAATTTATTAGGGTCTTTGCACCTATGGGTTCTAGTTAGCTCAATGGATAAAGTCTTTGATGGTTGAATAAGAGATTTGATTGGTGTCTTGCTTTGATGATAAAAAAGCTAGGTTGAAACTATCTTTAAAAAAAAGAAGTTGTTTGCACCTCCTCCTCAATTGTTTTTAATATATAAAATAATTTTAAACTGTATTTATGAAAGGTGCTTAAGAATAAAATTATTCAAGCTCCAAACAAGTTTCAACACCTAAAGATAATTTGGCCTTGAAACTATCTTAAAAAAAAAAAAAGTTGTTTGCCTCTCCTCCTCAATTGTTTTTAATATATAGAATAATTGTTAACTATATTTATGAGAGATGCTTAAGAATAAAATTATTCAAGCTCCGAACAAGTTTCAACACCTAAAGATAATTTGGCCTCACTTTAGAGTATCATTCTTTGTATAGCTTTCATTGATTGAGGTAAAACTTGTGGCATTAGAAAGATAATTCAAAATAATTTTTTTTTTCCTAATTTGGACATTTACTATCCCAAAATTGTCTCACAATAAGAGTGAAAACAAATTTTTTTTCCCTTCCTTTCACTATTTTGACAAATTTCTAATATTTTGAGTTTCATCTGACTCTAGGATCTAAAGTTTAGACATTTTAGGACTAGAGAGTAGAGAGTGCTAATGGATATTTAGGATATGATTTATTTTAGGGTATAATATAATACTATTTTGGATTCTAAAATTTACCAACAGATTTTCTTTGTCGCTAAACTTTAAAAAGTTTTTTTTTTTTTTTCATCCTTAAAATTTGTAAAGAGTTTATTCAATATTTTTGAGACAAAAATAGGGATGAAAAAGAAATTTTTTTTTCAATAGTTTGAGGATGAAAAAATAAAAATCTTTTTAAAGTTTTAGAGCATAAATAAAAACATTTTCAATAGTTTAGGAATGAAAGACTAACTTTTAATAGTTTAGGAACCAAAAAATAGATTTCTTAAGGTTTAGTGATGAAAATCAATTTTTTAGAAAAGTTTAAAGACTAAAATAGTATTTTGCCATTTATTTTAATTCAATCTGTATCTTTGAGTGATTTACTTAAACTATCATGTATGATGGTGCACCCCTATCCTATGTCTAAACCATTGAGATTATGACACATCAATAATCATAACTAATTCTTTAAAAGACCAATCATAATTTATTGACTATAATTGCACATGTCTAGTCTTAATTATAGGGATGCGTATTACGTGCTACAACTTGATTTGGTTATAACCTTTTAATTTTGTGTTCCGATTAAAGCATGTGTATGTCAAAGCCTAATGTATAAATAGGAAAACACGTGCACACATAGGACTTGTATGATTATCTATCAAAACTAGGTGACATTGATTCTCTATTGTTCTCGAAATCCAGAAGTGTCACTTCGTACTTGTAAGTGCATCAGATTCACCTCACATGAAAGTTTTATTAAATTGGGTAATGTGCTTAGCGTGTTCCCTATATGAGCTTCGGTACAATTGCTAAAAAAGTTCCTCATTTAATATATTATTTGCTCTTTAATTTTTCGTTACAGGAATCAAATTTACAATTGGAGGAACCCTACCAATGCGATCTCCTACAACAAAGAAGATTGGGTTGAATTTGATTGGGTTTCACTAATATTTGTAGAGTTACATTCATAAAGCCATTTAGTTGATTGTTTCTGTCGGGGTTAACTAGCTCACTTGGGGGGAAATTGGGCTTTTGCCCTTATTTTGCAAAAAATCCAACTATATGTCCTTGTTTTGAAACTATTTAGGTCCGTGTCCCTGTTTTGGAACTCGATTTTAAAAAAATCGAATTCCAGGAATAACTCGATTTCATGATTGTCGAGTTATGCAAATTTTTTGCCATGGTGGATACTCTAAAATGGCTTTTCCCATATAAAAATTCCAACTGGAACTCGATTTTAAGAAAATCGATTCCCATTCAAACTTGCAACCAAGTTTTGTGTTATAAAAAAAATATTGTTATATATATATATATAAAAGATTTGAAAGTCTAACTCGATATTGCAGCCCCAAGGTCCACTCTCTGCTTTAGTCGCTTTTCTCCCCCTCTGTCTCCTTCAGTCGCATCGAAACTCTGCTATCTCCCCGAAATCCCTAGACCGAAACTGAAATCCCAAGCCCTCTGTTCACTCTCCCTTGCTTAAGGTAATGTATTTTACGATATTGTTTTTATTTTGTTTTTGTGTGTTCTGCGATATATGTTTGCTGTTCTTGTCTAGGTGTGACTCTTTTTCCTAGTTTTTACTCTGAGTTTTCTGGATTGGTTTTGGTTGTTTTGCTTTGAATGTTAGGGTTTCGTGGGATTTGTGTATTTGATTATGGGTTTCATGGTGCTTGGATGATGGTTCCAATGTAATTGATATGAGTTTCTTGTATTTGATTATGCTTTTGACATATTGGATGATGGATCTGATTATGATGGTTCTGAATAGCTTGATAGTGCTATTGATTTTGGTGTTTTGGTTCTAAGATCAGATCATAGCAATAGAAAGCCAAAACTGTTTTCTATATATTGTTTTTATTTTGTTTTTGTGTGTTCTGGACATGAGATAAAAGTCCAGTATAACTTGATATTTAAATATCGAGTTTCACATCAAAAATTGTGAACAACTTGGCCTTTTTAATATCAAGTTCTGATTTGAAAATTTTCTGAGTAACTCGATTTATTTTGGTCCAACGTGGCAAAAAATAGCATGTAACTCGACAATAGAAAAATTGAGTTTTATGGGAAACTTGTTTTTCAAAAAACCAAGTTCCAAAAGAGGGACACAATGCTTAATAGTTTGAAAACATGAACATTGTGCTAGATATTTTAAATATTAAGGGCAAAAGCCCAATTTCCCCGCTCACTTGGTAGTAGTGAAATTTGTAATTTCCTTATGTGTCTCAAGCAAATCCGTGCACAATGTAATTATGTTTTGAGGATTAATTAAGCCTTTCAATTTTGGTTTTTCATTTGCAACTTAGAGTGCATGTGGATATGTTGTTGAAGAAGGAAGGACAGTGGATCCTTAATGTTCCCTCTTATGTCTCCTGCTCTTTTTTATTTTATTTTATTTATTTAATATTTGAATATATAAATATATATCTATATATATCTACATATATATTAATGTTCCCTCTTATGTCTCCTGCTCTTTTTTATTTTATTTTATTTTATTTAATATTTGAATATATATATATATATATATATATGGGCAAAACTTAGGTACAGTACATTAGGTTCCTTACTTAAAATTTTGACATTTGTCCAATTTAATAACCCAAACAAACGGCATTAAAACTATTTTTTTTCCCTTCTTCCTTCTTTTTCCTATATTGCAACTGCAATAGAACCCACTAGCTTAAAATCTCCAAAGAAGAAGAAAGAATCATAGATCAGAAAAGAAGAAGGAAATAGATACATATACATACACACACCAAGAGAGAGAAAAAGAATCATAGATCAGAAAAGAAGAATCATAGATCAGAAACGAAGAAAGCCTCATAGATCAGAGAAGAAGAAGGAAACATATACACATACATACACACACCAAGAGAGAGAGAGAGAGAGAGAGAGAGAGAGAGAGAGAGAGAGAGAGAGAGAATCATAGATTAGAAAAGAAGAATCATAGATCAGAATCATATATCAGAAACGAAGAATCATAGATCAGAATCATAGATCCAAAACGAAGAAAGCCTCATTGATCAGAGAAGAAGAAGGAAATAGATACACACACGCATATCGAGAAAGAGGGAAAGAATCATAGATCAGAAATGAAGAAAGCCTCATAGATCAAAGAAGAAGAAGAAGGAAACAGATACACATACATACACACACCAGACAGAAAGAGAGAATCATAGATTAGAAAAGAAGAAAGGAAGCAGATACTCACCGAGAGAGATATGAGATATTCTTTTCTTTTCTTTTTGTAATGTTGTTTGCTTAAGGTGTTAAATTGGACAGATGTCAAAATTTTAAGTAGGAAACCTAAGGTACTGTACCTAAGTTTTGCCCTATATATATTTGTATAAACAATAAAAACTAACTAAATGATAAAGATAGAATTCCACTTCATTAAAGATTAGAAAGGCTTCCAGTACATACGATAGATTTAGATGCATCTTGACTAAATAATTTACTTATAAATTAGTCCTGTAGATTCTTGCAATAAATATTAACGAACTATGAATTATTTGTCAAATTTTAATCCTTTTGTAAAGTTGTGATTTACAACTATATTTTATGTTGACTTTATTTTATGATAAAAAGTGTTGTAATTGCATTAATTTATTTCCTTATATTTTGTGGGATTTTATTATATTGGGTTTAGTATTAAGTTGGTGAAGAATCAAGCATGCAATGAAGATCATTGCAATTTCACGACTAGCTCACAAGAAGTTCGCAAGTAAAGGTTCCTACGAAAAAGCCACATGAGAAGCATATGCTGAAAATTGAAGAGTCAAGTGCTAGGTTGCATTTCGCGAGTACTTTGCGAGACAGGCCATCTCGCGAGGTACTCGTAAAACTCTTTGCCTGAAGGATTTTAAGTGTAACTTTCTTACCTTTCACCCATACTATATATATCCTCATTACCCACAAAAGTAAACAAGAGGCTATTCAAAGAGAAAACCCTAAATAGATTTCTACAACATAACACACCCACCTTTTAGAGAGAGAGCTACTCATCCTTAGTGAGAAATTCTTGTAGTCTCTTTTTCTTTCTCTTTCCCATTGTTATAGCTTGAGAGGAGATTTGTACCCAAACATAATCCACACTTTTTCAGAGTGTAGAGAGTATTTTGGAACTTAGAAAGTTTTGGAGATTTGCCAAAAGAAGCCAGTGTCGCTTGGCGGATGCAATCAGGCGCATTGCGGGATCCGGATAGCTAGTGAAGACAAGACTCCGAGAAGTCCATTGGTAGCAGGAGCTTGGAGGGCTTAAGTACATTGGGTAGATTAGGCTTGGAGGGTCTTTTGTTATTTGTGTACTCTAACTTATTCACTAGTAGATCGATTTCGACTTGGAGGGTCACGAAAAGGTTTTTCGCTAAGTTCTTTGGTTTCTTCTTTGATAATATGTCTTGGTATTATCTTGTGTTTGCATCTCTCTTCCCTACTTTTTAAGCTTTTATTTTATTGTCAATTGTGGATGGATATGGCTTAGAGTAGTGTTATCGGTTTATTGTACATATTTACTCTTGTTCCACACTTTGATTAAGTAAGAGTAAAAGTAATATAGCCGTAATTTTTAATTAGGAGTATAAACAAGCTTGTGTGTTTTCACACAAATCTGAGCTTTCACCTTATCTAAATGAAAGTTTAAAAAAAAATTTATATTAATAAAATCATATCCAAGAACTGCAAAAGTGACACCTTTTTTGCTTGAAAAGGCAAGAAGAATTGCTTGACACATTTTCCATTCATCCCAATTTGAGATTTATGTGTTTCTTCAATAATATTATACATTTGCAAACTACTGGTACAATTAGAATTGTCATGAGACTAATTCCAAAAAATGAACACTAAATAGCATTGAAATCATTTTCAGAGTTAACCTCATGACACTCCTGGCTATATTAGTAGTTAGCAAATGAGTAATATTATGAAAAAATGTGTAAATCTTAATTTGAGATGAATGAAAAATTATGACATATCTGAAAGTTCAAAAACGTGTACAAAAACACTTTTGAACGTTTAGACCCCCAAAAACCAATTTAATCAACACACGCAATATGTTAAACAATAGTGTGCGGAAACTTAACATATGCTATAACATGGTATTGATTAAACAACTATCTAAGCCACAACAAAATAAACCACAGCAGATAATGTAAAGGCAGAGATAGAGAGGAAGGAAGATGCAAACACAGCGATAACACCAGATATGTTATCGAAGAGGAAACCGAAGACCTCGGCGAAAAACCTCTCCGCCGCCCTCCAAGCGGTAATCAATCCACTAGAAAATACAGTTGGGATACAAGGACAGCAATAGACCCTCCAAGCCTAATCTACCCAATGCACCTAAGCCCTCCAAGCTTCTTGCTCCAACGAGGTTGCGCCGAACCTTTTTCTTTTCTAGCTTTCCGGATTCCGCTACTTCACCGTAGCATCAACCAATAAAGATTGGCTCCTTCCTAACTGCTTCCCAGAACTCCAAACGACTGTCTCACAGAGATGATAATGGTGAGAACCAGGTTTGGTATAAAGGCCTCTCAAGGATTTGACAATGGAGAGGAAGAGAGTGAGGGATTTTGATGAGACTCTAAGGTAGAGATTGTGGGTAAAACAATCTGGTTTTTCTTTAGGGTTTCTCTCTCAAAATTCTCTCTGGAAGCCCTCTTTCAATCGTGGGTTAAAAGGGTATTTATACTGAAGAGGAGTGGAATGCGAAACGTCAGGTTTTTCCAAAACAGGGGTGGCTCGCGGCTTGACCTCGCGGCTTGACTAAGTCGCGAGTTCCAGTCGCGAGTTAACCGTATGGCCAGTTGTCCTGTTTTGTCCTGTAGTGCTCCAGCTAGCATGACTGTTCATCTTCCAGCATGCTTGGCACGTGTGCAGATTCTGGCGGGTTGAAGCCGCGAGTCCAGTCGCGAGTCCCAGCCGCGACTCTCTGTTTTCTTGCACACTCTTGAGCAATCTTCACACTATCTCACTCACTACCCTTACAACAATCCCACCTAAATACAGGGTTACTAAATGCTGAATTACAAGCAAATTTGGCACGGAATAAAGCCAATTAGATGGTTGAATAAATTCAACCTTACAATATCTCTAAGTGATTTAATTAAAATATAAAAGTAAGACTATTATCCATTAGAATTAAACTATCCTACGAATGATGGTGCACCCCTATCCTAGGTCTAGACCATTGAGATTATGACACATCATTAATCATTACTAATTCTTTAAAGGACCAATCATAATTAATTGACTATAATTGCATATGTCTAGTTTTAATTATAGGGATTCGTATTAAGCGCTAAAACTTGACTTGATAATAATTTTTAACTAGTGTGCAACCCCGTATAATGCATGAGTACAATTAAAAAAATCATAATTACATAGTTCAAATTATACATTGGACTCTAATTGAAATTCAATTTAAAATCTAATTGAATTTAAACTCTTCGATTTTTACATTCGATAATTCATTTTGCACAAAAACTAAAAATTATATAGGACACGTGGTACAAAATTGAGAATCTAATTGAAATATAATTGGATTTTCTTTGAGTTTTAGTTTTTAATATATATATATATATATATATATATATATTTGTGTTCCAATTGAAGTATGTAAATGTCGTTTTAGTCCTTAGAACTTCTAAATTTGTTTTAAATGAAGAATTTGGAAGTACAATAGTCGAAACTACATTTTTTTTTTCTTTATAATATTGTTCCTTTTTGGCCTTTTGCATGTTCTTATATTGGTAAACATATAAAAGAGCATCCCAAGGCAAGCCCAGACCTTGGGTGTGAGACATTGATTAAGTTTGAAAATTTTGGGCTTAAGTGTTATTGTGCCTCGTTTGAGATCGATTCAGTGTAAGGAGCACGTGACAAGAACAAAAACAATTACTACAAAACGGTTTCTAGATGAATATCAGGCAAAGTTCGTGGGAAATAAGGCAATTACAATACGACACATGTCAATGGAAATGAAGATAACAATTAAAGCCTAATGTATAAATAGAAAAACACGCTCACACACAAGACATGTATAATCATCTATTAATACTAGAGACATTGATTCTTCAGGAGGGAGATTCATACACATATACACTTAAATTAGGTTATTATAGAATTCTACCTTGTATCCAAAAAAACAAAAAAATAACTTAGGTTTTTTGTAACTTAGGCATTGTAATTTTTTCTATTACTATTATTATTATCAATAAAATATCTTTTAATTTCTTTATTATCAATTTTAACTTTAGCATTTCACAAATAAGTTCTATGAACCAAACCCATTCCTCTTTGTGCGAAGTAAGTTTACACAAATGTTATTGCCTCATATAATATATATATATATATATATATATATATGTGTGTGTGTGTGTGTGTGTGTGTGTGTGTGTGATGGGCAAAAAGTATAGCTAACGGATTAAATGAATTTTAACATACTATCTTCTGCTCACACAATTAATTTTAGAGATGGGATGCAAGGTCAATCTACAAATACTTGCGATAAGATAAATAATAATAGTCAGATAAATCTCACGTGTGATTGAATGTATTCAATTAGAAAAAGTCTAGAAATGGATGAATGTTCGTACTCAGGTTCAATTCAAGGAAAATGTTACAATTGGATAATCTCTCTCTTTCTCCCAAATCCGTCTTTCCTTGTTCCAGGTGCTTCTTGGTTTTATATAATTAGCCAAAATGCATATGGACATTACATTTGGAGGGTTAGGATCAGACTTCCTTGATACTTATCCCATTAAGACCTTGTTAGAAGATTTTACACTAACATGTGAGTTGTATGGGTACTATTTATGGTCATTTCCCCATTAATGTGGCTAGCTAAGTGGCTGCTTTGTCCTTTTTTTTTTTCCCCCCTCTTCCTTGTTCTATGCTAAGTTACCCTTTTCTACTTTCGGGTTGCCCTGTGCTCCTTTTAACTATGACTCTCGACTTTCTGAGGTTAGGTGGATGTCCTTTGTGCCTTCACCAACTATGGCCGCTCAACCTCTATATAAGTTAGGGGAGTACTTTCCAAAGACATCCCACCAATACTCCCCAAGGTCTACCTCCTCGAAAATTCCCTCACCCCCTTTATCAGCTATCTTGGGATCCTTGTCACCCCAAAATATATATATATATATATATATATATATATAAACCTTCGCCCATCATTTTCTACATGCATCATCTTGCATTTTGCAACTCGATTGTTGGGTTATTATTATTATTATTATTATTATCATCATTTTGATAAAAGATTGCTGGGTTTCATCTGTTGCTTAAATTAATCAAATAATTTTTTTTTTTTAAAATGACAAAAGCAAAAAGGTAATCATGACTTCATGTAAGACATATATATACATATGTATGTATGTATGCATTTTATTTAACTTAGTGAAAGGTGCTTTATCTCTCAAAATGTTGTGGTTATAACACGAAGTACCATGGAAGATGGAACCGTTGAGGGACCAATAAAGAATATGCCAATGACAAAGAGAGCCATTATGAGAATTGATTGCGATATTGTGGGGTTCACTGGTCAAGTCAAGTATCGTACAATAAGTGCTATAATTGAAAAGTGCTAGCTTTAAGACCACAGAACAGGGGAAGTGTTTCTTAAACTTATATTTGAGCCTAGATTGACCAACATTTTTTTTTCATCATACCTGACCTCATTTGGCAACAAATACAGTGACTTTAATAACAGGGGCGGCTCCACTTGGAGCCCGGGGGTTCAAACCCCTGCTCTGAAAATATATAAATATAAATATAAATATAAATATATATATATATATAGTAGTTACGGTATTTAAGTGTTTTTCTTTAAGTTTTCTTTTTAAAATTTTGTTATGTGAATTTTTACTCATGAAATAAAAGTGTATGTTTTAGTTAAGTAGCCATATGGTTGAATCTTAAAAGGAAACCTAAGAAATAGCACTTAAAGTACTGTACCTAAGTTTTGTCTATATATATATATATATATATATATAAATAAAATATGTTTTTTTTTATTCCTAAAATAAAAATTTGAACACCCTGATCCCAGATTTTTTTAAGCCCAGTTGAAATAAATTTGAATATGATTTTCTTAACAATATCTTGGTCTTTTTAAATACAAAAAAAAAAAAAAAAAAGAAAACCAATCACAAACCAATTTGATATAAAATCTAAAAAAAATATTAATAAGCCCAACAATAAAAGTAGAAATTTATTAGTCTTGAACCTTAGAAAAAACTCATTTAGAACTTAATAAATTTGAAATAAAATCAATCAAGTGGGAGTTCAATTGATGAATGATTGTTTGACTGTGTACATTGAAAGAGATGTATTTTGTAAGATTGATAATGAAAATATCATACAACAATTTCAAAATATGAAACATCATAAAAGACAATTGTAAGATTTTATATATTTCAATTTTTTTTTCAATGTTGATATATTCAAATTTTCTTCTATTTAAAATTTTATATAATTTATGTTTCTTATTCACCTTCCTAACAAATAATCCTAAAGCCATCCTAGGAGAAAGAGCCACGAAAGTTGGAAGAATTATAATATTGATTTCCTTTGAGAAGTTGCAATGCCAATAATAGTTGGGAAAGTATATTCTATTTTACTGCACGGAAAGAAAAGGTTCATTTCAGTGGCTTATTTCGTTGCTTTTTTTTTTTTTTTTTTTTTTTTTTTTTTTTTTAATTTTATTGATAATTTTTAAATTTTGTATTCCTTGTAACTTGTAAGTGATCTATATAGCAACGAATTCCAAAAAAAAAAAAAAAGTGTAGTTTGTGACGTGAGATATTAAATATAAGTGTAGTTTGTGTTTCTGGAATTATTTTTCAAAATAACAAAAAAATAGTGTTTTGAGATTATTTTTTTTCACAACTGATTTCTACAGTTTCTCTTCAAAATATTTGGCAACTTAATACTGATTTTTTTTTAAAAAAAAAATTTTTAGAATCAAAGTCTTACCTTATCAAATGAAAATAATTTGTATGGATAAATTACGATTTTGGACTCTAATGTTTGTCTTGTATCAAAATAGTTTCTAACGTTTCAAATGTTTTAGTTTAGCCACTAATGTTAAGCGGTGAATATAAAAAACTGACATAGCTAACTATGATATTAAAATATTACATTTATGCCATCTAAGTTGTCACATGTTTTTAATTGAAAAAATTAAATATTTTCAGGTTTGATTTGAGGGTTTAAATTGATTCGATTTTTAAAAAGTTAAAAAGGTTCAATGTGAAAAACTAATAAAATTTTAGGCTTCAATTTAAAATTTTTAAAGATAAGAAGCTTTACTTTAAAATAAAGTAATAATTTATGATTATCTTAAGAGTTAAATAATAAGCTTTACTTTAAAATATAGTAATAATTTATGATTATCTTAAGAGTTGCCAAGGATCTTAATCATAATCATAATTATAAATTGCTGACAAGGTTCATCTAGGTTGAAGTGGTTCATGTGTATAGAGAAGGCAATCGTTGCGCGGATGCAATTGTGAGATGGGGTAGCACCATGGCGGAAGTTTTTGATAACCCGCCAAGTCTTGATGTTGTGCATTTAGTTAATATGGATAATGTTGGCATGTTTGTTAATAGAATGACTGAACTTGATCTCACCGCTACTATGAGATAGTTTGTTATTTGTATTTCCTCTTAACCAAAAAAAAAAAAAAAATCATAATCATAATCATAAATAAATTCATGATGATCTCTTTCCATTTATTTTGTGCCACATATGTGAAGTACAAAAATGGGAGGCCAAGAAAATCCAACCCATCAAATTCAAAAAGTTCAAATAAGAGACCCACACTTATTGCAAATTGAATCAAAATTTTCCAACCACAAAGAAAAGAAAAGAAAAAAAATAAAAAGGAAAGAAATACTGAAATAGTAGTGAGTAAAAGAAAAACAGCTAGAAGAATGTGAGAAAATTGACCACGAGAGCCGTGGTCCAATTCTCAATCAACCACACAAATGGTAGTAGTATTTAATAGCTCTCTTTTTATTTGCACGCGACGTGACGAAATTGCTGAGCGACACGATTGGGGTCTCTTCAAATAAGAACCAGCCACGTAAGCAAAAAAAACAAAGGCTGCACATATACGAAATAGCGTCTAGGTTCAATGTACCACGAAACACGCCTTTCCCCCCTCTTTGGTTCCTTATTTAATCCGAATTCATTGTTTCACAATCTTCACCACACTGAAAATTTTTAGAACTCAAATCGAAACAGAAAAATCTAAAACCCCACAAACCCAATTCCTTAAACTAAGTTTGTTAGAGAAAAATTTTCTCGAAATCCAAATGGCTCTCGCTGTAACTTCTTCTTCTTCTTCATCTACTGCAATTTCTAAAGGTAGTTCTTTGTTTTTTTGTTTGAATGGAATTGTTGTGTTTTTAAGGTTGTTTGTTTGTTCTGATTAACGTTGTTTGGTTTTTTAAGGTTTACAACACGGTTCGTTTAGGCTATTATCGGATCGGCCTAAACCTCGGACTCATGGTTTGAATTATTCACAAAGACGGTTCTCGGTGAAGGCTTTACACGCAGAGCCCAAACGTAACGATTCGATTGTGCCTCTTGCTGCTACTATCGTTGCTCCTGGTGAGTGAGAAGTGAGAGTTTCGAAAATATTTGAAATTTTTTTTTCAAAAAGTTGTAATCTTTTTCTGTTTTTTGTTATGGGTAATTTTGAAAACTGATTAATTGTTTAATTTAAAAAGATTATGCATTAAACGACACAGTTTTTGAAAAGTTTGGGTTTTTTTTCTTTTCTTTTTTTTGGGTGTTTTAGAAAGTGCAGAAGTGGTGGAGAAAGTGGAGGTGGAGGTGGAGGAGGAGAACTTTGAGCAATTAGCTAAAGAGCTTGAGAATGCATCTCCTCTTGAAGTTATGGATAAAGCTCTTGAAAAGTTTGGCAATGACATTGCAATTGCGTTCAGGTATTATATCTTTTTTTTTTATATTTAGTTATTCAATTATGATTTAATTTTCATTTGTTAATGGGTTATTGATTAATATAGATTTTGTTGATGTTGGTTACTATTTGGGATTGAATGGGAATATACTATTGATACCTTGAGATGAGGAATATACTTCGGATTCCAATTCGCTCGATTAGTAAATTTTTTTGTGGCCAAATAGTCTAAGTTTAACAAAAAGTAATCATCATAAAACATATGGCCTAAGTCAAATTCCATAGTATTTATACTTTCTTTTATTAAAAAAAAAAAAATTATTAAATCGAGTATTTTATTTATTTTTGTGAAGGAATGTTGGAGAATAAAACAAGTCAAAATATGTTTATGATGCTGATGGGAATCATACTCTTAATAAACAACTCCTGTTAATTATCTTAATAGCGACGAGTGACTGTAAAATTTTAAAATTTTCACCATCTTTACTAGCACCCCTTGTGTTTCAAGAATCTTTTAGTTGTTCTCTTCTCTTGGCTATACCATTAGTAAATTCTCATTGTTTAGGAGAATGGTGAAGTGGATTTAAGGCGAACTAGGAAATAGGAAATAATCGTTATTTATTTTTTATATATAGTTCTTCTATTGTATGACTTTGTATTTTTGGTAGAATTACTGAATTGGACATTTTACAATCTGTTAACCAAATATCTATTCCTGCAGTGGTGCTGAAGATGTTGCTTTGATCGAGTATGCACATTTAACTGGTCGACCCTTTAGAGTGTTCAGCCTGGATACAGGGAGGCTGAACCCAGAAACATATCAATTTTTTGACACAGTTGAGAAGCATTATGGCATCCGCATCGAGTACATGTTTCCTGATGCTGTTGAAGTACAGGCATTAGTAAGGAGCAAGGGTCTGTTCTCTTTCTATGAAGATGGGCACCAGGAGTGCTGCCGTGTGAGGAAGGTTAGACCCCTGAGGAGGGCGCTTAAGGGGCTTCGCGCCTGGATCACTGGCCAAAGGAAAGATCAGTCTCCAGGTACTAGGTCTGAGATTCCTGTTGTCCAAGTGGACCCAGTTTTTGAGGGGATGGATGGTGGGATTGGCAGCTTGGTGAAGTGGAATCCGGTGGCAAATGTTCAGGGTCAAGACATATGGAAATTCCTTCGTGCGATGGATGTGCCTGTGAATACATTGCACTCACAAGGTTACATCTCAATTGGTTGTGAGCCATGCACTAGATCGGTCCTACCAGGGCAACATGAGAGAGAGGGAAGGTGGTGGTGGGAGGATGCCAAGGCAAAGGAGTGTGGCCTACACAAAGGAAATATTAAGGAGGAAAATGTAGATGGTAATGGAAATGGGGCAGTCCATGCTAATGGAACTGCCATAGTTCCTGATATATTCAACACCCAGAACTTGGTTACCTTGAATAGGACTGGAATTGAGAATTTAGCGAGGTTGGAGGACCGAAAAGAACCATGGATTGTTGTGCTCTATGCACCATGGTGCCAGTTTTGCCAGGTAAACAATGTTGCAGGCAATTCAGAATTCTTATTATATCTTTTTTTTCTGGATTTCTCTAAATGGATTTTTCTTTTCTTTTTTTTTGAATTTTGAACAGGCAATGGAAGCATCATATGTTGAATTGGCTGAGAAGTTGGCAGGGAGTGGCGTGAAGGTGGGAAAGTTCAGAGCAGATGGTGATCAGAAGGAGTATGCCCAGAGAGAACTGCAACTAGGAAGCTTTCCCACTATACTTTTCTTCCCAAAACACTCGTCTCGGCCAATAAAGTATCCCTCTGAGAATAGGGATGTTGATTCCTTGATGGCTTTTGTGAATGCTCTCCGGTGATAGGAATTGAAAATCATTTATGGTGTTGAACACTGCAACTCATTCAAGAGGAAAGTCCAAGACTAAAGTTTGGTTTCACCGAGTCCATTACTTTTAGGGGAAGGTAAATAAAACAATTGAGTAGTCAAAGAATGATTGTGAATCAGCCCAGCCGAATTGGTACTTAAATGTGCCAATGGTATTTCTCAGACTCAAGAGTGTACGAGTTTTTGGTTTAGTGTCAGTTTTCATGTTTTTCTTGTAAGAGTTCCTTTAGATGTAGGAACTTGCTTTGATGTTTTGTAGGGAAGAGATTGTATGCAATTGGTGGAACTTAAGGTGTATATAGTCTTTGTAATTTGCGATTTTGGAAATTTATTGCCTACTTTGTATTCATCTGGTGCTTTATTAGAAGACAAATATTCAGACTATTCAGACATTTTTTTAGAGAAATAAGGACCATCCAAATGTTGAGCTTGTTATGCAAAGCAATCAACAACTTAGTCATGTTTGGTTTGACGTAGAAAGCATTGACTATAAAATATTTTTATTGAAAAGAAATGTTTTTCAAGTGTTTGATTGCATTATAAAAAATGCTCTAGAAAAAATTTGAAGAGATTGGGTTGTGTTTCTAAAAATGCTCTAGAAAACACGTTTTCTATTAGTTTCCCACATTTTTCTCAACTTCCAAACAAATATTATAATAGAAAAATTCCAAACCAGATTGAGAGAGAGAGAGAGAGAGAGAGAGAGAGAGAGATCCGTTAATGTGTGGGTTGATGGCTCTATCTAGAGGTGATGTCAAAGAGGTTGGTTCTAGGGGTGGGTGGTCACGGTTGTCGATGTTACTAGCTGGGTGGTCCAATTGGTTCATGGATAGGTCACTTGACTGGGTCATGGTGGTCCATTAGGAAATGGGTGGGTAGTTCGACTAGTTTGATTGGCTTTGTTCTCTCTCATTGGTTTGTGTTTTTCCGAAAAATTGAGATAATGAAAATAGAAATGTAAAACAATTTACCCGAAAACCAGCCTTATTTTATGACCAAAGAGAAATCAATTTCAAGTTGACGGGATTTTCAATCCATTCAAACACCTGTAAATGTGTAAAATATTTTTCTTAAAACATTTTTTAATTGAACCAAACACAGCCTAAAAGCATTTTTGGCAGTTAGTTATGTTGATTGGAACATTTTAATCAAAGTATTAGAACTGTGTTGATGCTCATTTTGGAAGCCCAATAGCAAGAAGAAGCCCAAAAATATGGGCAGAAAAGAGTTAGTAGATTGATATAAAAAACCATTAAGCCCGAATGGTAGAAACAATGGATCATAGGCCTATAAAGTGAATAAATGGGCTTTGAGGAAAGCAAATGGGCCTAGAGGAGCCAAGAGAAAGAAGTAGTAAGCTCATAGGTATTATGTGATGTACAAAAGTAAGAATGGGCCACAGCAAGGTCGAAGTAATGAAGTAAGGAAGTAAGGGGTTGATGGAAAGTTCATGAGCCTCAAGGATAAAGGATAAGGTAATTGGGCCAGGGAAGCCCAAAAGAGTTAGTAAAAGCCCAAGGAAATGCAGAATTAGAAAATGGGCCGAGGATGCCCAACGAAAGCAAATGGGTTGAAGATGCCCAAGGAGAAAGAAATGGGCCAAAGGAGCCCATAAGCAATGTAATGGGTCAAGAAAGCCCAAAGTAGCATGAGTATAAATCCAATGATCATACTGGGTCATTGTGACCAATTGAGAGAAAAACATGCAATAGGCTCAAAAGAGGCCTAGCAAGCGCAGGTCAAATAACACTACAACAGGAATAACAGAGTGTTATGGCAAGAATGTCAACAAGATTACGGAAGGAGCAAAGAATGGGCTAAAGAGAGAAAAGCCCACAATCAAGTAAGACCCAGCCCTTGAAAGGAGCAAGCCAATAAAGAATGGAAAATCAGAAGACAGTTCACGCCATAAGAGGTCAAGGATGAGTCGCAAGGAGCACGTGCAAGGCCTTGAAAGGAGCACGCGCAAGGTCTAGGTACTACCAACCTGTACCCAGCTAATACAGGAGTGGTGGGTCATGGGTCAGAGGTAAGAAAGGGTATGGTTTGGCGGTGGGGAGAAGGGAAAGCCTATTTTGGGGTTCATGCTTAGATTCTTTTGGGGGAGATGTCTTGCTGAAATGACATACCACCCAAAAGAAGGAATGATGAATTGAAACTACTAGGTGCATGCCATGAGGGATAGCAAGAGAGAATACCCACATTGTGGTGGATGAGAATGCCATGGTGAACAAGCAAACAAAACAGTCTTCTTTATCTGGTAATGGGGAGTGGCACAGCCAGCACAGGTAAGTGGTGGTGGTTGGGAAACTGACAAATCAGTGGGTGGTTAGGAAGGACACCATAATCCAGACAAAAGTAGTTAAAGGATAAAATGGTAAAAAACAGTCACAACATGTAGTATATAAAGGGTCCTTGTTGTGCATAAAAAACATCGCAATAGTAGTAACCACTAAGAGAGAATCACAGCACCACCATTACTCTATATGAGTAAGCACTAAAAAAGAAAGAAAAGAAGGGGAAAGAATTAAAGTAGCAAAAACAGAGCGAAAGAAGCAGAGGATTAGGAGGTGAAAGAGAGAGTGTAGAATGGTAGACATGCACCAATAGACTATTTCCTTCTCTCCCTCTAAAAGCCTATCCTCTGTTAAGGATAAATGATTTGTTTGGGCATAAACCATTTAGGTCTGTTCCCTCAAAGTGGATAATTTCTATAGCAAGATTCCCTTGTGAGGTTGTCCACGTTGAGGCAGTGGTTCCCTCTTTGGTCTTAATCTTGTAGCGCAACTGAACACGGCAGACTAATCTTCTTTCTTTGATCTGATTATTATTTCTTTTCTTGTCTTTGCAATTTTACTTATGATACGAAGTCTGTTGTTTTGTTGTTCTTTTCATTAAGAATCCTTTATTTGTCTTTCCTGGCAATAAACACATCCCTTTCATTATTGTTTTATTACATTTATCTGCTGTAACTTTTTGCAAGAGTTTCATTTTGTCTAACAGCAAGTGTGTCGCCTTTACTGTTGCCCTATTGTATCGGTCTGCCATAACTCAGTTGTAACAGCTACGTCTGTTATGAGCATGTGATCAAAGTTTCAACAAAGAGGGGCATAGTTGTCGGACCAAGTGAGTTGCAATTGGACCGGTTCTGACTCTCCTACCTAAAACACTTGGGCCTCCGTGCAACGGGAGGCAGCCTAGCCCAACATCTTAAAAAGGCCCACCACAAATTGTTTCCACTTAGCAAGAGTTATTATTTACCTAGGTTGGGGAAAGATCAAATTGTTTCCAATTTGTATTTTTTGTTTTGTTTTCCAAACTGGACATAGGCCATCAGATTGAATTATGTAACTCTCTCTCTCTCTCTCAACAACCAACATATGTTAAGGCCAACATACACTCAAAATCTGTTCATGCATTTTTGGCTCTCATCTTAATGACATACTAGTCGCGGATCCGCATGTTGCGCGTGATCATATTTTTAGGATGATCTCATTAAATTTATTTTTTGCAATTTGAACTAATTTAATAAATAGTAATGTGTTTTATAATCATATTTTTATTTATTATAGGAACAATCACAAATGTAATATATATATATATATATATATATTTTTATATATAATTTTTGTCATACTAAAATGAAAACAATACAATTTTTCTCAAGAATTCAAAAGGTAGCAAAAATATTAATTTTTAGTAAAAATTATTTATAACATTTTGTGTATCATTAAAAAGTATATAAAATTTGAAAATTATTTTTTTTAGTTTTTTTTTTTAAAAAACTTTTTCAAATCCAATTGTATCTACCGTACAATCAAAAACACCAAAAAACATTATAATAAAAAAAAAAAACTACAATTCAAAAAAAGAAAGGAAAAAATAAAAATCACATCAAAGTCAAACTTATTCTTCTAAATATGTAAAACATTTCAAACGTGATGTGATCAAGCCAAATATTCAATTCATAATCAAATTCAAAATTTTTAATAAGTTATAACTTTATATATAATGATTGTAACCAAGAGTACAAAGGGAAAATTTAGAGAAATTATTTCGTAAAAATAAGAAGTATTGTGTTAATACTATCATAATATAATCTAACACCTAATCCAAGATATGAAAAATGAATGGAAAAATAAATAATTTTAAAAATTGAATTTTTTTCTTAAAAATCTCAAAGAATACACAAATGAGATAAGATTGTGAGGATACAAAATATTCGTTGTAAGGACTCAATTTGTAACGACCCAAAATGATATTGGGTTCGCACATAAAAAGGCCCAAACAATATCATTTGTAGAGCGTGGGTTTGAAAGGCTAGGCCTTGGTCACCGGACGGTGGTTAGTCGTGGTGTTCATACAGAATTAAACTGTGTTCGCTCGAGGAGTCTTTCTCCTTGAGGCGGTCTGGGAGGCTCTGATTCTTGGCCTTTTTTCCCAGTCTCTTTTTCCGGATTGCTTGCTTCTCCTTTTATATTAGCTTGTATTCCTTACCCTACGTCCACGTGTAGGTTCGACTTTCCAGGACTGATACTTGTCCCATCAGCCTATACCCAAAGTGGTTGAGGGTGGTTGTAAAAGCTGAAGAGTATGGCTCTGTCAGGTGCAGAGTATTCAATGGCAGTAATAGCAGCTTTCCCTTTGTCTTTGATCGTTATACTATCCAACATCCCTTTCTCTATTAACATAGATATTTTAGGTTTTTCCCAAAACTGTTCCTCTACCGTTCTTGCCATTTCTTTCAGGGGGACCTCGGATATGCCGAGGACAGAATTATCCTCGGCTATGTCTCAAGACTACTTGGACTTTTATTACACGTCTTTGGCTATACCCCTCCTCAGCTCGGGCCTTGGGCCCCAATGTAAAAATGGGCCAGGGCCACAAATTCTTGGGCCCCACAATAGCCCCTCAAAATCCTGCTGTCCGACCTCTTAGTCGGAGAGGAGGGTTTTGGTGATGCCAAGCCTTTATTACAGCTCGTTTAGCTCTGACCTTCATTAATGTTGGTGTCCCTTCATCTATTTAGGAAATGCGCCGGGTTACGAGACATTCGTCCAGATTTTCACACGGGGCGCTCCTGCCGTTTCAGTGTATGAGGCGCATCTTTAATAGATTTACATTACAAGGCCGATCAAATCTGTCGGTTATAGATGATATTGGGGAGTTGAACAGACGCTACCTCATTTGCAGATCTTCTTGGAAATCTGTACGGATTAAATGCCACTGAACTTACCTTCCATATAAGAAGCCAGACGAGAGGGCATTCCCTTCGCGTAAAGACCCTTTATCCTTTCTAAAGTCTTAAACCTCAAGCTATGCTCAAAGTTTTCCTTATCAGCACAGTCAAAGCTTATAGTGTGACACGTTTGAGGTAGAAGCGGGGATGAAAAGATCACATCCTTCTCCGAAGCGTTATGTCCCTCCGAAGCTTAAAATGGCTCGGTCAGGGCAGGGTTGGCAAAGACTCAAGATACTTCCCACCCTCCTTTAGCCAAAATCCGAAGTAGGTGCTAGTCGCATCAAGCTTTTGGTGCGATTGAGCTGGGGTTATCCATTATCAGTACTAGATGCTCTCCTATGAGTATAGCTAATATGACACCCGCGTGTTAGGAGTCAGGGCTGACGCAGGGATTAAGTATCCCTGCTTCTTCCTCTGTTCCTTCACTGGTGCCTCCTTTTGCCTCCCCTTCTTCTTCTTTCCCATCACCAGATTCATCCTGGTGCTTTTACTTCTTCCTCTTCTTCTCCTCTTCCATCAAAATGGGTCTTCCTCTCAATATGGTGGCTACTAGAGCAGAATTTAAAAAGACTTCTTATTGTTGTTTGTTTTGTTTTGTTTTTTTTTTTTTTTTTTTTTTGTTTTTTTTGTAATTTGTTTCCTATATAGTCTTGTTTAAGCCCTTCATTGTACGCTGTACTACTTCTTTACATTAATAAAAGTTGCCATTGTTTTATTCTATGTATTCTTTCTTTCCTGCAATGGTTATGCCGTGAATGGACGTACTACTGTATGACTTCTTTTCATTTTTATACTCTAAACAATGCTTAGGGCCGAAATCCCTGTTAATAAAAAGACCTTACTCTGCGCTTACTGAAATTATCCAGCACAATAATGCCGACTTGAACAAATGATACTTAGGGCAGAAACCCTTACAAAGAAAAAAGATGTTATTATGAACTTATTAGAGCTGTCCGGCATAATAATGCCGACCTGAGAAAGCGATACTTAGGGCCGAAACCCTTATAAAAGATGTTATTATGAATTTATTAGAGCTGTCCGGCATAATAATGCCGACCTGAGAAAACGATACTTAGGGCCGAAACCTCTATAAAAGATGTTATCATGAACTTATTAAAGCTGTATGGCATAATAAGGCCGACCTGAAAAAGCGATACTTAGGGCCGAAACCCTTATAAAAGATGTTATTATGAATTTATTAGAGCTGTCCGGTATAATAATGCCGACCTGAGAAAACGATACTTAGGGCCGAAACCCTTATAAAAGATGTTATTATGAACTTATTAAAGCTGTATGGCATAATAAGGCCGACCTGAAAAAGGGTTGTATACCCCAAACTGAACGAGATGATGGCTGAATGCTCGGTACTGTGCAGGAGGTAATCATCTGAGGATATGTAACCCAAAATGAACAGCCCATGCGGATCGTCGAGTACTAAGGTGTTTCGCCATCTTCCTAATGACCTTCATAGCCTTAGTCTTTTCTGGTACTTGGTCCGAGGACTGAGCGACTTAGAATTCTCCTTAAGTGGCTGATTTTTCTATAGGTTTGAGTCCGAGGACTATGCAATATCTTGGTTCTGTCCAAAACTCGGTTTTTAAGTAGTTGGTTTCCCCATAGGTTTGAGTCCGAGGACCATACAATACCTTAGTTCTGTCCAAAACTTGATTTTTAAGTAGTTGGTTTCCCCATAGGTTTGAGTCTGAGGACTATGCAATACCTTGGTTCTGTCCAAAAATTGATTTTTAAGTAGTTGGTTTTCCCATAGGTTTGAGTCTGAGGACCATACAATACCTTGGTTCTGTCCAAAACTCGGTTTTTAAGTAGTTGGTTTCCACATAGGTTTGGGTCCGAGGACCATGCAATACCTTGGTTCTGTCCAAAACTCGGTTTTTAAGTAGTTGGTTTCCCCATAGGTTTGAGTCCGAGGACCATGCAATACCTTGGTTCTGTCCAAAACTCGGTTTTTAAGTAGTTGGTTTCCCCATAGGTTTGAGTCCGAGGACCATGCAATACCTTGGTTCTGTCAAAAACTCGGTTTTTAAGTAGTTGGTTTCCCCATAGGTTTGAGTCCGAGGACCATGCAATACCTTGGTTCTGTCAAAAACTCGGTTTTTAAGTAGTTAGTTTCCTCATAGGTTTGAGTCCAAGGACCATACAATACCTTGGTTCTGTCAAAAACTTGATTTTTAAGTAGTTGGGCGAATTAACCCCTCGGCTATGGCGTGGGGCATTGGTTTAGAGGGATTAGCTCCTCAGCCAAGCCCCTAGAACCATCCGTGCTACTGACGCTTCGAAGCGTAGCCCCTATTGAAGAAACGTAGCCCCTAGTAGAACTTTATGCTAGAACACTACAACCGGCTATTGGAAATGATGGGAGGACTGTCTCAACCCACCGCCTGTGCCAACACACAAGCCTTCCCCACAGACGGCGCCAATTGTAAGGACTCAATTTGTAACGACCCAAAATGATATTGGGTTCGCACATAAAAAGGCCCAAACAATATCATTTGTAGAGCGTGGGTTTGAAATGCTAGGCCTTGATCACCGGATGGTGGTTAGTCGTGGTGTTCATACAGAATTAAACCGTGTTCGCTCGAGGAGTCTTTCTCCTTGAGGCGGTCTGGGAGGCTCTGGTTCTTGGCCTTTTTTCCCAGCCTCTTTTTCCAGATTGTTTGCTTCTCCTTTTATATTAGCCTGTATCCCTTACCCTACGTCCACGTGTAGGTTCGACTTTCCAGGACTGATACTTGTCCCATCAGCCCATACCCAAAGTGGTTGGGAGTGGTTGTAAAAGCTGAAGAGTATGGCTCTGTCAGGTGCAGAGTATTCAATGGTAGTAATGACAGCTTTCCCTTTGTCTTTGGTCGTTATACTATCCAACGTCCCTTTTTCTATTAACATAGATATTTTAGGTTTTTCCCAAAACTATTCCTATACCGTTCTTGTCCTTTCTTTCAGGGGGACCTCGGATATGCCGAGGACAAAATTATCCTCGGCTATGTCTCAAGACTACTTGGACTTTTATTACACGTCCTCGGCTATACCCCTCCTCGGCTCGGGCCTTGGGCCCCAATGTAAAAATGGGCCAAGGCCACAAATTCTTGGGCCCCACATTCGTAAATGCTTAAAACAATTATTCAAGCATCTAAAAATATCATATAATAAAGACATAACAATTTCTTGCTAATTTGTTCAACAAAATATTTATAAATAATGAAAGGAAACTACACAAATACCATTTTCTTCAATTGCATTAATTGTTCATCGTCGTATTGTCCAAATAAACAAAAACCTGATAACAACACAAAATATGGACATATTATAATATGATTTTCCCCTAAATCTGGTCAACAATATTAAAACTATTTTGTGTTTTAAATAAAATGATAAAAAAATACTTGCATCACGTAACGCATAAATTAGTCAATAATAAGACAATGGGAGTATAAACCTCATAAAAAATCCAACCAAAAAAAAAAAAAAAAAAATGAGAGAAAGGGCGAGAAATAACCTTTCTGTGTGGGAAAAATATGCATAAAATGGAAGAGAGTGACACATTTATAGTAAGAGGATGAGAATAAGAAAAGTCAAAATAAAAGAAGATAAAGGGACAAAATTATATATAAAGTTAAAACCGTCTAAGAGGAATATGTATAGACGATACTTAGTTATAACATCAAAATTAAAGTAAGTGAATATGTAAAGTTAACCCCTTATGATGAATTTGTAAAGCCAATGTGTTTATATATTTAATATTGTTAAAAAAATTATAGGTAAAAAATAAATATGAAAAATAGTAAATGACATGGCAATGACATGGAGGATGAGGTGGCTTAATACGAGTGTAGCAATAATAAATGCTACACTTTAACTTTTAGATATATATAGATTCTTGTTGTTCTACCATATCCTAATTTGTACTCAACTTATATTCTGGTTACTTTGAACCATAGTATGCACCAAAAAATTTGATATGAACTGAACTTCTTACAACATTCTTATTAAGACTGGAGTTATTGGCCATTAGGATTGCGGGATTGATGATGTATTAATTGTAAATGGTAGTTTTTGTCTTTTAATTAGGGGTAAAAATCAAAATTCTTTCTTGAGGTTTAAGTTAATATAAGGTAGACCAAGAATTTTTAAAAATGTCAAATTTACTCAATTAGCACAAAGAGTGATTAATTTTACTGTCTTTGTATTACGACAATT
Organism: Quercus robur; assembly: GCF_932294415.1. Classification (NCBI taxonomy): domain Eukaryota; kingdom Viridiplantae; phylum Streptophyta; class Magnoliopsida; order Fagales; family Fagaceae; genus Quercus; species Quercus robur. Next base: position 75,151,637 of record NC_065538.1, on the reverse strand, counting down.
ATAAGTGTGAGGGAGTGTCTAACAATTATATTATAGTTTTTAAAAAAAAAAAAAAATCCTTATTTGATGATTTCTAAATTTATAAAATATAATTTAGATTTGAACTTTTCAAAAGTGTAATATATATTTAGTCAATTTTAAGCCCAATGAAATTGGTATTTCCTTTGTCAATTTTGTTACTATTCTTTATTTTCCCCTTTAATTTAGAAGGATAAAATTCAAAAAAACTTATGAAATGGTATTATTTTACCAAAAACCTCATGTGGTTACATATGTTTAATTAACTTTTTATGAGAACATAGGTTTTAATAAATAGTGGTTGTAGGGCCACGTTTCGGGGCCCAGACCCAACAGGTATGGGGTTCTGGCCCAAGGAGCCCTAGACAATGAATTTGTAGAGAGCGGGTTACAGAACTAGGCCCTAACAAAGTGAGTGTTAGTTAACTTTGGGTCATGCAACAATTGAGCATAAGAAAATCCCCTTCATGTCCATTGGATATTTGGTCCGAGGAGACGTATGGGGTGCATCTCTGTTTCTTTATCAAAGGCTATGGTCTTTTTCTCCTTCTTCTGTTCTAAGTTCTTCTTTTTTCCGGTGTCCTTTTTCGTAGGGAGTCCCCTCTCTTATATAGCCCCTTTGAAGTCATCAGAACCTTACACTTGTTGATCATTTGGACCTTCACTTGAGTGCTCGTCCCATCGGACATCTCCCCCATCTTTCTGTGAGTTGTATTGGCCAAGGTAACACTGTTCGCCAGTCCTCTTCACATTAATGCGGCCAGAAAAGTAGCTGCTATGCATTTAATGTGGCAGCTGCAGTCTTTCCCTTGACATCATATATTCTCTTCCCTCTCATAGGCTTGTGAGACTCATCCCTGCCACTAATATTCGTTGGAGTGATTCTTTATTGCTGGTAGGGTGCATGTTTGAGCCATACTTGGTACGTCCGAGGAGACATTTCTCCTCGGACCGCCTTTTGAACAAGTTTGGGCTCATAAGAATTGGGCCGGGAGCCTTTTTGGCACCCACACCTTCTCCTCGAACGTGGTCAAACTTCCATATGGGGCCCAAGGCCCTTTGTTTGATCTGGGGACTTTACCCCTATAGTGGTAACATATGATAATGCATTTCTCATTTATAAGTGTAAGGGAGTTTCTAACAATTAATTATTAATTATATGATAAATTTTTTTATCCTTGATTGGATGATTTTTGAATTTATAATATGTAGAATTTTTGAAAATGTAATATATATTCGGTAAATTTTAAGCCCAATGAAAATTTTATTTTCTTTGTCAATTTTGTGACTATTCTTTATTTACCCATTTAATTTAAAGAGATAAAAATCCAACAAACTTATGGAATGGAATTATTTTACTAAAAAATGTCATGTGATAACATATGTTTTAATATATTGTGGTAACATATGTTTTTAATGAAATCTTGACTAGAACAATAATGTATTTTCTACATCAGAAATAAGTATCAAAATTTTCTACCATTTCCATCACATTAAGGTCCCGTTGGAAAGAGAAGTTACCTAGAGTTAGATTCGATGAAGATTTAGTTGAAGATACTGTTAATATCAAATTAAACAATATCAAAGTGCCTCAAATTTGAAGTTGCAATTTTCCCTCAGCATATGTATGGTAAGTAGTTTTTTGCTCACCTTACTCAATGAATACATTGGCCATAGTAAGGGTTCATAATACTTATAAACACCCCATGAACCGTATCACATAAAAAATTAATATGCAAAATATTGTATGATTTCCATTGCGTCGATTATTAGAGTCTATATATTTGGCATGCAAGATGCAACGATTACCAGAGTCTTGCTGGCTGTGCCAAACCTGGACAAGCTACGATTATTCTCATCCTCCTTCATGCATAAATTCTACAAAATTAAAAAAAGAAAGAAATAGAAAAATGAGTTGTAATTGTAAAAATGTCAAATTTAGGAAGTTGTTGTAATCACAAGTAATGCCTTTTGACTTTTAATTAAGGGTTCAAATAAAAAATCTTCCTTCAGGTTTGGGTTAATATAAGTTAATACCAAGACTTTTTTAAAATGTCAAATTTAATCTTTATTTTCCCATTTAATTTTGAGGGATAAAAATATAAAAAAAACTTATGAAATGTTATCATTTTACCAAAAAAACCTTAGGGTAACATATTTTTCAATAAATGGTGGTAATATATGTTTCAATAAATATTGGTAACATATGTTTTTAATGAATTTTTTACTAGAATTATAATGTATTTCTCATTCATCTTTATGTTAAACAAATAGGAAAATTTTTGGGCATTTCATGAATGAATTGGCAAGTTTATGACAAATGTTATATAGAATCCAATTCGTTGTCAAATTTCTAAAGTTTCCAACGGTGTAAGAAAGGGGAGCAACCCCAAATGGTGGGTTCAGTTTTGCCATCATTGTATGTGTACATTGGTATGGATTTATACTCTAGGTGTACCTCACCTGGGATTCAAATTTTTTAAATTGCTCAGAATCTCAACCCTTTTTCTAAAGTATCATTTGTTTTGCTAGGTCAATCAAACGGGAAAAGTTTGGCTAACAAAAAAATAAATAAAAATCAGGTGGTTTTAATAAATCAAATATTTTTAAAAAGAATTTAGCATGGCCCTGCATTCTTTGTCATTCTTTGGGCATATTACCAGTTTGGCAGTGTCGTTGAGGAAACTAGTGGAGTGGTTGATCAGCATTATGTAAATTTATTTCAAACAATTGAAAAATGCAACATAATGTAAAATTCGAGGTTCATATAGTTCTTTATCACAATATTTTCTTCTTCTTCTCTGTATATAGTATATCTCCCATGACAGAACCTTATGACTTATGAGGGAATGAGGGAAGGAGGTATTTATTTTTGGGTAGGGGGAGGTTTGGGTCTTTTGTTTTTATTCGAGGATAAAATGAAGAGAAAATTATCAAGAGTTTGTAGGTTGTGGCGTTTGGAAGGAAATTGTTTAGGGGTTTAAATTATCTCTCCTCAATTATTGAATTATAAAAAAATAAAGATAAAAAGTATTTTTATTTATTCTAATTTAGTTTGTTTTTTCTTTATAATATATGTGCAACATTCTCCAAAACCGTCTTTCATAAAATACCACAAAATAATATGTGCATCGCACGTGTAATTTACTATAATAATTAATTTAGAATATGACATTCTTACTCATGTTTAGATGCTTTGACAATATTTGACACAAAAACCATAAAAATTAAATATTTGTGAATTTACACAATCAAGAATGTAAAAAAAGAAAAGAAAAGAAAAAAGAATAATATATGCATTTTTTTAGTAAGCATGAAACATGCTTATCGATATCAACCACTATATCATGCAATTTTCAATTTGCGAACACATATATAATGTGATCAAATCACTACACTACTCTTAGTGTCTTTCTATTTTGTCTATAAAATAACTAAATATTACAATTTTTTACAAGGAAATTCATTGAATTTTTTTAATACATTGATAGTTGGGGGATCTGAATCATGAATGTCTCTATTGGAAATTAAAGTGTCAACCAATTAAGTTACAAGATTTTTGGTAAACTTATCGAAATATTGGAGAAAACTAATACTAAGTTGCACCACACATTATGCAAGAATTCACTGGTAGAAGCTTAAATATGGAGAGTTGAATTAATTGACATAAGCCAATAGAAATAGCGAAATTTATTATTTCTTTCTCTCAAGGTGTCTGCCATCATACATTTCAATACCTCTAGAAAACAAGTAAATATTAGAAGAAACAAACAAACATCCTCTATCAAGCATTCAATTGTAAAAAGCATGAAAACTGAAAATCTAAGAATTTCAACTTCTAATCTATAATTCTCAAAACAATGCATACAAGAAGGCTCATAACAGAACAATCATTGGCATACCCTTCTTTGAGGCGCATTATACGGTCATCACCAGAGAGGCCGCGGTTAGCTAGCCAACGTAAAAAGCTAAGTCCTCGTTTTCCTTTGTGACTTCAACTGCAGTTGCTGGTTTTACAAATAGAGTAAACTTAGCCCCATAACCAGCCTTTACTAATGCTCTTAACCTAGAATAGAAGTCTGATATGTGAAAGTCAGCCACATATTTCTGTTAGATCCTACGACAAGCAACAGTGTTTAAGATTTGCAGATTTTCTATCCAATCCCTTATATTCATAGAGTTTTGTGGACACATATAAACACCTAGGTATCTTTTGGTAGGATGAATCCAGAGGAATACAACCACAAGTAACAACCTATTTAAAGAGAGAAATATGATACATTATTTCACTTGAAATAACTTATATAAAAGAATAAACTGAAAAATAGGAAAACAGAAAAATTATCCTCTCTAATTTTCCTCCCTCTCAATCAAGACATTAAGAATATAGTTATTTAATCATATAAAACGTATATTGATAAGAAACTTCTACAACCAGTAAAATTTCAAAACCAGCTCACGTATTATGCTGCAGGAGATGAATTTAGAGCTGTCTGACTGACAACAGAACTTCCGAAACTTGATAGGATAAACCTTTCTAAATGCTTCAATAAAACGTGTCTTCCCACTAAACTCACATGGGAGATTACTTGGTAATGAGTAGAGTGTACATCTGCTAAATCAATACTCAATATTCACAATGATCCTGTTTGAGCAGAACATTCTTCTGATATAAGGAGATAGAATATTTGAGTAGAGTGTACATCTGCTAAATCAAGCTTAGTAAATTCCATAGAAATTATATTTCTCTATTCAATTTCTAAGAATAATCCTCTGCCATTCGGACTATCTCAACAGATAATGAAATGGCTAAAATAGCAACCTCTAAACCAAAACAGCTAACAGGATTTCTTATACAACTTATTGATATTCTTCCTCATAAAGTTGTAACTTCAATTTTCATATCAACCAACCTAACCGCTTTATCATGGAATTAGAAACCAGATTTATTGATAAAGACAAGATTCTAACGTCTATAATTTCTTCGTTCCTTCATTTTCTCTCTCTAAGCCACCACCCAATATAATTTTTGCCTTTTCAAGCTAACCAAAAAACGATTCCCTGAGTCTCCATCCAAGTTCATTCAAATCTCAACCAGAATCTGCCATATATTTTCGACATGATTCTTATGCTTTCCAAATTAAAATCAGAGAAGGGATTCAAGTGATAGCCCTATAGTTCAGGCTGAGCATGGGTTGTATCAGTTCTAATTTCTTGCATAACCATCATCCAATCCAATCTCAATCAGGTGCAGAAGATTCAAACTGTTGCCAACCATAATGGGTTGGATTCTTGATCGAGATTCCTCTTTGATTCGGCAGTCAGATTGCTCGGTTTCCCTAGGTTGTGGGTGATTGGTTGCCAAAGGAGGGAGATCAAGCAAAATTGGCCGGATCTGATGTGGTGACAATGATCCGGCGCCAAATTTGACTCAGTTTTGCACCAAAAAAATGGTGAGTTGTGTCAATGAGGCCAGATCTGACGCTGTGTGATGCTGGTGAGGGGCATAGTGGGTGAGGCGAAAAAGGGACTAGGTGCGCAACGAGGAGTAAGGCACGACACTGGGGAGGGGGGTTTGTTCGGATCAGTTTCACAGGTTCCTCTCGTGCCTGCCAAAACTAGGCAGGTTTTGAAATACAACTAAACCCCAGATCCAACGTAGTATTCCAACAGAACCATCTGTGATGGACCAGTTTGGTCCGGATCAAACAGGTTAGGTTCAAACCCCTAGCTATCTAAAAAATAAACACAGAGAAGTTTCCCCAGTAACAAGTAGAAAGAAGAAGAAAAAGAATGCATTGTTCATGTGGTGGACCGGAGTAAACAAGGTGGCTTGAAGTTCAACAAAGTCTTCCACCTTCATCTAACAAAATATGAGACATTACGTCAGCTTGTTATCTTAATAGCGACGAGTGAGTGTAAAATTTTAAACGTTTCACCATCTTGACTACCCCTTGTGTTTCAAGAATCTTTTAGTTATTCTCTTCTCTTAGCTATAACATTAGTAAATTCTCATTGTTTAGGAGGACGGTGAAGTGGATTTAAGGCTAACTAGGAAATAGGAAATAATCGTTATAAAAAAGGAAGCCTTATCAATTAAGCTTTTGACTTTAGAAGTAGGAAACCATTGCCCTCACTAATGGTGTAGAAATTGTTAAGGAGTGACGCCAATTCAATATTTTAGGATTGCTTATAATGTTAAAACCATCACCATCATTGTCGTTGATGACATAAATTATTCAGAATTACAAGAAGTGATGCCATTCCAATATTTTAGGATTGTTTGTACTGATAATTTTCATCATTTTTGTATTGAGTGTGATATATGATGGAACAAAGTATTTTTGGTAGAATTACTGAATTGGACATTTTACAATCTGTTCACCAAATATCTATTTCTGCAGTGGTGCTCAAGATGTTGCTTTGATCGAGTATGCACGTTTAACTGGTCGACCCTTTAGAGTGTTCAGCCTGGATACAGGGAGGCTGAACCCAGAAACATATCAATTTTTTGACACAGTTGAGAAGCATTGTGGCATCCGCATTGAGCTGTTGAAGTTCAGGCATTAGTAAGGAGCAAGGGTCTGTTCTCTTTCTATGAAGATGGGCACCAGGAGTGCTGCCGTGTGAGGAAGGTTAGACCCCTGAGTAGGGCGCTTAAGGGGCTTCGCGCCTGGATCACTGGCCAAAGGAAAGATCGGTTCCCAGGTACTAGGTCTGAGATTCCCGTTGTCCAAGTGGACCCAGTTTTTGAGGGGATGGATGGTGGGATTGGCAGCTTGGTGAAGTGGAATCCAGTGGCAAATGTTCAGGGTCAAGACATATGGAAATTCCTTTGTGCGATGGATGTGCCTGTGAATACATTGCACTCACAAGGTTACATCTCAATTGGTTGTGAGCCATGCACTAGACCGGTCCTACCAGGACAGCATGAGAGAGAGGGAAGGTGGTGGTGGGAGGATGCCAAGGCAAAGGAGTGTGGCCTCCACAAAGGAAATATTAAGGAGGAAAACGTAGATGGTAATGGAAATGGGGCAGTCCATGCTAATGGAACTGCCATAGTTCCTGATATATTCAACACCCAGAACTTGGTTACCTTGAATAGGACTGGAATTGAGAATTTAGCGAGGTTGGAGGACCGAAAAGAACCATGGATTGTTGTGCTCTATGCACCATGGTGCCAGTTTTGCCAGGTAAACAATGTTGCAGGCAATTCAGAATTCTTATACCTTTGTTTTCTGGATTTCTCTAAATGGATTTTTTTTTTTTTTTTTGAATTTTGAACAGGCAATGGAAGCATCATATGTTGAATTGGCTGAGAAGTTGGCAGGGAGTGGGGTGAAGGTGGGAAAGTTCAGAGCAGATGGTGATCAGGAGTATGCCCAGAGAGAACTGCAACTAGGAAGCTTCCCCACTATACTTTTCTTCCCAAAACACTCGTCTCGGCCAATAAAGTATCCCTCTGAGAATAGGGATGTTGATTCCTTGATGGCTTTTGTGAATGCTCTCCGGTGATTGGAATTGAAAATCATTTATGGTGTTGAACACTGCAACTCATTCAAGAGGAAAGTCCAAGACTAAAGTTTGGTTTCACCGAGTCCATTACTTTTAGGGGAAGGTAAATAAAGCAATTGAGTAGTCTAAGAATGATTGTGAATCAGCCCAGCCGAATTAGTACTTAAATGTGCCAATGGTATTTCTCAGACTCACAGTGTACGAGTTTTTGGTTTAGTGTCAGTTTTCATGTTTTTCTTGTTAGAGTTCCTTTAGATGTAGGAACTTGCTTTGATGTTTTGTAGGGAAGAGATTGTATGCAATTGGTGGAACTTAATATTTGTAATTTGCGATTTTGGAAATTTATTGCCTACTTTGTATTCATCTGGTGCTTTATTAGAAGACAAATATTCAGACTATTCAGACATTTTTTTTTTAGAGAAATGAGGACCATCCAAATGTTGAGCTTGTTATGCAAAGCAATCAACAACTTAGTTGTGTTTGGTTTGACGTAAAAAGCATTGACTGTAAAATATTTTATGGAAAAGAAATTTTTTTCAAGTGTTTGATTGCATTCTAAAAAATGCTCTAGAAAAAATTTGAAGAGATTGGGTTGTGTTTCTAAAAATGCTCTAGAAAACACGTTTTCTATTAGTTTTTCACATTTTTCTCAACTTCCAAACAAATATTATAATAGAAAAATTCCAAACCAGAGAGAGAGATCTGTTAATGTGTGGGTTGATGGTTCTATCTAGAGGCGACAACAAAGAGGCACCTCAAATTTAAGGTGGCAGTTTATATAGGTTAATTGAGGGTAGCCATTCCCATGGCTACACATTGAGATACGAGCCAAAACAAGATGTAGAATCACTAATGGACACCAATGAATACTATGACATTGAAAATGAGTACAAAATCTTCAACCATTTCCATCACATTAGTACCCCGTTGAGAAAGAGGTTACCCAGAGTTGGAATCAAGGAAAAAAGATGCATTACATCAAATGTAATCAATTAGTTCATAAGCCATGTAAAAGCGCCTCAAATTTGAGGTATCGATTTTTCCCGAGCATATATACTTCCTTGTATAATTTGGAAAATTATTGTGTATTTATTCCCATAACTACCCCTGTGAATGTGTACTAAAATGTAATGTATATGCTTAACAACACCCCATGAACAACATCACATACAAAATTAATAAGCAAAATATTAAACAATTTTCACTATATTAGTAATCGGAGTCCCAATGGCTGCGCCAAACATCAGGGTAATAGACAAGTTAAGATTATTCTCATCCTCTTCATGCATAAAAGTCTACAAATCAAAAACATTTCATTAATTCTTTATATTTAAAAAAAAAAAAATTTTGAAAGAAAAAGAAAAATGAGTCATAATTGTAAAAACGTCAAATTTATTACGATGTTATAATCATAAATGATACTATTTGACTTTTAATTAAGGGTAAAAAAACAAAAATCTCCTAGAGGTTTGGTTTACTATCTGGTAATATCAAGACTTTTTAAAAATATCAAATTTACTCTTTATTTTTTTTTTTCATTTAATTTAGAGGGATAAAAATATAAAAACTAATGAATTGTTATTACTTTACCAAAAAAAACCTTGTGGTAACGTTTGTTTCAATAAATGAGGTACTGTATGTTTCAATAAATATTGGTAACATATGTTTTTAATAAAATTTTTATTTGAATGATAATGTATTTCTCATTTATCTCTATGGTAAACAAATGGGAAAATTTTTGGGCTTTCTCATGCAAGTCTATTACATACGTTACATAGGATCCAATATGTTGTCAAATCTCTAAAGTTTCCAACGGTGGAAGAAAGGGGAGCAAACCCAAATGGTGGGTTCAGTTTTGCCAATCATGTCATGTGAGAACTCATGGTACACTCCTTAGGATTTCAATTTTAAATTGCTCAGAATCTCAACCCTTTTTCCAAACTAAAGATTTTCAAAATGAATTTAGCATGCCCCAATCCCCATGCTTTGTCATTCTTTGGGCTATTTAGTAGTGGAGTAATTGATCAGCATTATACATTCCATTCTTATACCTTTATAGAATTCTCTGTTCTATATAAAGAAAATTTTATTCGAGGAATCCAGATGAGTCCTATTTCCACTTTTTTCTCCTTTTTAGTTGACAGGAACTATCTTAACATGACACAATTAATCATAACTAATACTATTATACTTTTCACTAATTACTATTGAAAAAAAAAAAACGATAATAAACTATCAGCGAATTTTGGGCAGAGATTTCCAGCTTGGGTTGAGGCTTGAAGCCTTGAATCCAAGGTACCCAAGGTAACAAGCACCCTTAACAATGATATCTTTTACACCCTTGATAGCTTTCCATATGGGAGAGGCTGATTTGGGTGGGTCTTTGCCGAGCCAATCCTGCTAAACTTTATATTTAGCCCTCAGCATGGTCATGCATAAACTATCTCTTTTAGAGGCGACCATTCAAGCTAGTTTTACTAAGTACTGCTCTATTATTGTCTTTGGATTTTTTGAGACTAAGACCGTCTTTACCTTTTGGAAGGCAGAGCTTATCCCATGGTCCTTGAAGCTATGTCAAGGTGATCACAAATCTTGGAGGGGATGTTGAAGGATGACATGACATATGTCGGTGGAGTTTTGGGCCATTGAATTGATGAGGACACATTGCCTAAGGCCCCCAAGTGGAAGGAAGTCCTAACATTTTGAAAAAGAAGGGGTAGTTGAAAAAAAAAAAAAAAATTAGTTTCAGATGAAACTCCAAAAAATATGATGCATCTTTGTGACCAAAGAATAAAAAATACTGAATATCCTTGTAAACATTGGTACCCAAAAAAATTCTTTGGTCTAAACAAAATCAATTATCCCAAAAATATCATCCTTAACCTCTAAAGAAAGAAAAATTGAGAAGAAAGAAGACGAAAACAAAGTTGAGAGTATAAGGAACTGAGAAGAAAGAAGTATTGTAAACTTACTAAACTATAAAGAAGTAATCAATAAATATATGAGAGAATAAATGCAATGGGAAAGTTGAGGAGCAGAGGTGGCCACGTGGGTGAGAGCTTGGGAATGAGAAAAATGATTTGGAAGGAAGGTTTTAGGAAGGTAGTTTTATTTACTGAATAACCAAATTTGTTCTTTTAAAAAAAATAAATTTGACTACTTATTTTGAATATTTCAAAACACTATTATTTTAATATATAATTAAAACATTATATTCAATAATCCATATAATTTATCTATTATAGCAAAAAGTAATAATAACAATATTTTTTGTTAATCACTCTAATATATATATATATATATATATATATATATACCATAAAGGGGGAAGGGGACACGCTGCTGGAGAGAAGGAGACGGAAGCACAGTAATATTGTAAATGGAAACAATGTAAAGAACTTGAAAGTAAATAGCTTGAAAATAAATAACTTGAATGTAAGAACAATAATAAGGCGGTAGAACGGGGGAAGGAGACACGCTGCTGAAGAGAAGGAGACGGAAGCATAGTAATATTGTAAATGGAAACAATGTAAAGAACTTGAAAGTAAATAGCTTGAAAATAAATAACTTGAATGTAAGAACAATAATAAGGCGGTAGAACCAGCCAAGCAGTATATAACAAAATAATTCAAAGTAAATAAGAACAATAGTTCAAAGTAAATGAAAGCAATTTAAAACCATCCGGTATGGCGGTAATCCGTCCAAGGTGGTGATAGCAACAAGTAAAGTAATGAACATAAAACTGAAAATACTTGTTATTGAAAGTAGGATAAACACTTACAGTAGTAGTAGTGAATACAAGATCTCAACAGTTACAGGTTAACAATTACAAAGCTTGAACTAGTCCTAGTTACAAGGTTTGTAGGATTACAAAGTTTGTAGTGAACAAGGATGAACAAGGTAGTAGTAGTAGAAGTAGGGTGAGTTCTCTCTCTAAGAAGGCTAGTTCTAAGGGAAGAGAAATCAGAAGTAAACTTGACTTGAAAAACTCTGAAATTTAAGGGACAACCCCCCTTAAATAGGCAAAATTTCGGAGTGAACAGTATCATGAACAGTGATCCGTGAACAGTAATCCGTGAACAGTAATCAGTGAACAATAATCTGTGAATAGTATTTTTTCACTTTTTGAAATAAAAACTTCTGAACTTTTGTCATTTATTTGGTCCAACATGTCAGGAGAAGCATGGCAAAAGGCAAAAGGAGAAGCATGCATGCCTCCACCAAGTACGTAGATGCTCCATTCTTTTCAAAAAGTCTTCAAAGGTGACATCTTGTGATGGCCAAAAGAAAGCATTTGTCAGAGCATCATCTCTTCTCTTCACAACCATCATGGCCCGTGCCTTTCAAACCATTTTGAATATTGTAATAGATCTGGCCGTTGTGCAGGCTAGACAAATAGTGGCTGTTGTGCAGGCTAGACAAATAGGGGAATCAGAATCTCCCGCAAAATCCGGAGTATCATGAATTAGTTCCGGATTTTCCGCAACATATTTGTGAAGGACAATAAAATATTTTGGCTGTTGTGCAAGCCAGACAAACAAAGTAACACCAGTCTAGAAATAGTAGTGACCTCATCAATCAGTAGAGGGAGCATCGGAGGGATAACCGTCAAAAGGATCAAAAGGACCTTGTGGAGAATCACATACATGCTCATGGTAAATAGCATACTTATTACAGAATCCACAATATAAAATTGGCTCAAACTTTGGAGTTTTTCCTGGGATAAGGAGACTATTTAGATTAGGATGATCTTTTGTTTGTAGGTGAACAAAGGCATCAGCATAGGGTTTGGGGCCAAAAACAGCAATTCTACCTGTGCTTCCTATGAAATGATAATTTTTCCATAGATCATGAGCAACTTCACGAATTTGATTATTAAAATAATTTCTCCAGCATTTTGCAAGACCAAAAGGATCTTTAAGGGACAACTGAGAATTTCCCTTGAACCATGGCCCTTGGTGAGTATAGCCATTAATGAGGATGAGATGCTTTGAGGGGTTAACATTCATCCAGTTATTTTTCTCCCATTTTGGTAGAGTGCTCCAGCATCTAATGGTAACAAAAGGTCTAGTGGAAGAGTTTTCAAATCCTTTAATAGCATTCTGAATGATCTGTGGAAGTTGGCTAGCCTGTTTATGACTTGTCAATTTTACAAACCTAACAAAGCCATATTCAAACATTTGGGAAAGCCAGCTAGAATTAGGATCCTCATCATCACTATCATCTGAATCTTCATCAGTGAAATATGAACCATCATCAAAATTAATAAGGAGACCAGGAAATGGATGTTTCTTTTCATATACTCTGAGACTGCTCCCAAAGTGATCTTCCCATTCAAGCTGAATAAAGACATTATCACCTTCGTCTATTTCATTAGGGTCAGGAATAGTAGCAGTAACAAGTTTTCTGAAATACTTGGACCATAGGTCAAAAGACCGAGACATAGCCTTGCTATCCAGAATACGAGATTGTAAATCTGAAGTCAAGTTGGCAACAGCACTTCTTAACATGGATTAGGTCTTAAGACTCAATCTAGCATAGTCAGTGCCCATTATAGTCTTTTTATCCATCGAATGGATTTCCTCTTTGCCAAAGAGTTGACTAATGTAGGCTTTAAGACGGCTCACAAGAGCCTCATTTTTTGAAACAAGGTTATTTTCTGGAACAAAGTCAATAATGGCTCATATAAATCTCGTTTTGAGCAGTAAGGTTAACAAGGTGGATTTCAAGGGCTCTAAGGGTTTTGTGAAAAACATTACTGTGGTTTTTGGTAAAAGCAAACTGAAGGTTATCAAGAATGAATTTAATACAATCTGGTAATTCTGAATAGGTACCATTGTGGAATTGTAGATTTTTTGACAAAACTTCTTGTAAAGCAATTAATATATCACCATTGGAGTATGTCACCTCCGTCGGGGCATCTCCTTGAAGGGATGTTGATCCACTGGGTTTTACACCAGAAGATGCGCCTTCATGCATTTTAAAAGGTCGTCCCGCTGGGAACCTTTTGCCTTGGGAATAGTCATGTGCAGGAGCTTTTCCCTTGTTTTTCCTTTCCATGATAATCCACTTACTAGTGGTATAAATATGAATATTATTATTATCCCACTTATTAGTGGTATTTATCCACGCGTCATTATCCGATTCCTGCAAAGAATCATTAATATTGTTAGGATAATGGATAGGTTTTAACATTTTAGTGTTATGAAAATCACCTTTAGAATCATCAGAATTCATTATCAGTTCTTGAACAAGGTCATTCATGGGAGAGTCTTTCTTATAAGACAGATTATCAATATCAATTTCAAACTTTGAAGCAAATTTGAATTTTACTTTCTGTCCAAATGGATCAGTAGTAATTCCATCATGTTCAACAAGAAAGGGATACAAAGAGTTAATAAATGGCAGACCAAGAATCACTTTATCAGTCATATTTTTGACAAGAACATAAGGAATCTTGAAACAAACATCATCATGGCACACCTGAGCATTATTCAATTCATACTTAATTTTCATTTGGGAACCATTAGCAGAAACCAATCTTTCAGTAGATTTCTCAAAATATTTTGAGGGAATTAATCTTTCTTGGATACAGTTCATATCTGCACCAGAATCAATCATAGCAATAACAGTGAAATGATAATCAGGAGAAACAACAATTTTAACTTTTGTAAACCATTTTGGAGGAAATAATTTATTAACAAAAGCAAGTTGGGGATTAGTGAAAGTATCAGGAGTACCTTTATCAGAAAGAAGAGCCTGTTGACTAGAATCATTTCCATCACTGTGCTCATTTTGTTCGTTACTGGATTTATTAAGATCTTTATCAAGTTTTAGCATTGTCAATTCTTGTTTAAGATTATGGTTATCACTTTTCATACTTTTAAATTCATGTTTTAATTCATTTATCTCTTGTTTAACAATATGAATTTCATTTTGGAGATCATTAACAGTTAAATCTTTAGATTTCTTTTTATTAAATCTTTCTAAAGTTTCTTCAAAACTTATGGTTGATTTTGGTTTTTTACCAATTTCTTCTCTTATCAAGTTTTTCTTAAACCTATCCAAATAATCTTTCTGGAGTTCAGGGTTTTGAATTTGATTTATTAGCTGAATTATCAGTTTTTCATCTTCTTCACTCTTGGTGAGAGCATTAATAACATTGCAACAGGAATCTCTACAACCAATTTTAATATTAGGAGAATCAGAAGAATCATCAGCAGATTGATAGCAAGAATCAGATGAAGAAGAAAAATCATCTTCCAAAGAATCAGACGGAGTGTTTGATTCAAGGATTCTAAATAATTCTTCTTGCACATTATCATCAATGTTTAACATGTTGAACTTGTTTTTTAACTTACCAGGTTTTTCTTTACAATCTTTACTAAAGTGTCCAGGTTTACCACAGTTAAAGCATTTACCTTTACTTGGTTTTTGTTTAACATGTTTTTTAGAAACATTTTTCTTCTTAGCATAGAAATCATTAGGTTTAATAAAGGTATTTCTGTATTTTTTATGGCTTTTATCATGTTTTTTACTTTTCTGCCTAGAAGGAGCAATAGGAGGCAGACGATATTGTTCACAGAAATTTCCCATTTCATATTTAGCTTTTCTTTTATTCTTTAATTGGTGTTTTAACAATTTTTCATCATTGCACATATTAATACCAAGTTTTTTAATAGTACTGAACATATCACCATAAGTTAAATTATCATAATCAATAGAATCATTTTTACCCATTAATTCTTGTTTTACCTTATGAGCAAAGATAGGAGGCAGGCCGTCAATAAAATTTTCTTTCCAATAAGGCTTATGGCAATCTTTCCGGAGCATCACCCTGGAAGTAAAAACATCTTGATACCATCTGTAATCAGACACAGTTGGACAACTCAAATTATTTAGATAATCAGAAACACAGGATGAAATATTGGATGGAGTACCAACAAAATGTTTGAGGATGGTATAGATCAAGGTATTAACACCATCAGGAATACCACGACCAATACTTTCATCAAAAATAGGCAAACCTTCTTCATTCTTTTTAACAGCATGTTTAATAGACTCTTTGGATTCTTTAGTGATGTATGAATCCCACCATCCACGAAGAGTACCAGAAAAACCAGTAAGAAGCAAGTTAACAATTTCAGGTTGATCAAGATCATGGTTGTTTTGATAAGCAATACCAACCATAGACATGTGGCTCATTTTATTAATGATTTCCTGTTCAGACAAACCATCAATATTCCATTCATAGAGCTTATCAGCAGAGACAGAAAACTGTGTTTGAAAAGATCTCTCTTCAAACTGCATATCAGGAGGAGTAGGTTTTGGATACCAATTTTTTGTAAAAGACATGGGTTTGGAGTTCCCAACAAATCTTTTAATTTCTGGGAAATCATTATCAAAGATTCTTTTTGCAGGAACAGAAGAAACAGTATCAGAATCTGTGTTTACGTCAGAAATAATTTCTTTTTTGGAAATAGTGAGAGCAGTTGGAGTTCTTGTAGAAGTAGTAGTGCCTTCAGATTTAATCTTTAGATTAGAAAGCATTTTGTCAACAATTTCAAGAGTCTTGGACTGAGAAGTTTTAAACATAACTTTTTCTCTTTGACTGGGTAAATCAATCAAAGGCTTCTCAGTTTTAACAGGAACATGTTTTTTAGAAACAGAAACAGATTTTTCAACAAATTTTTCTTCAATACGGTCAAGCTGTTGACCAATAATATGCAAAGATTGATTAGTAAAATTGTTTTGTTCAATAAGACTAACAATAGGAGTTTGATCATTAGCAATTTTGAAAGGAGAGGCTTTCACTTCCTCTTTTGTCACTTCATCTTTTTTTGTAGTTATCAAAATTGAATCAAGAGGAGGATGACTAGACCTAACAATGGTTTTATCAATCTTAACAAAATTTGATTTCTTTATCACATTCAAATGTTGTTTTGAAACCTCATTATTTGGAACATAATGGTTTTCAAGAAAATCAAAAAACAAAATATGTTTTTTCAATTGATTCATCATTTCCAACCATTTTCTTTTAACACGGTCTTTATCAGACTGAGCAAAATTATCTTGGAAATATTTTCTCTTGGTTTTGTTTGAAGCAAGCATAAACTCATTGTACAAAGAATCCCAATCAATTTCAAAATCATCATTTAAAACAGTCAAAACTCTTAATTGATTTTGGTAAACAGGAGGAGTTTCAATAGGAGAATCAAAATCAGATGGAGTAATAGAAACAGTGTCTTCCTCATCTTCATTAGCAGTTTTACTAAATGGAGTGGAAGATTCAGGTTTAGTTGAATAGTAAACAGAGCTAAATTGGGATTTATCACTTGAAATACCTTTTAGCTTTAAATCAGAGGATGTTTCCAAATTCTTTTTCAAAAATTCATTGATCTCGTGATCTCTTTTTGAAATACTTTCAGATCCAGCAAAGGAATGTCTTCCTTCGTTGATCTTCAAAGGTGGATTGTTTTGAAAACTTATTTTAACAGTACCATCAAGATATTGTTGAATATGGGTGAGATCAAGCTCATCAAAAATGGGTTTAGCAGGAGGGGTTTCTTGTTCTAACAACCAATCCTTAGGAAGTTTAACATCTTGCCATTGAATCATTTTTGGAACTTAGATTTTAGCATCAGGAGTTGAACATTTAATTAACATGGTTTTACTTGAAGGTTCTCTAGGCATTATAGCATAAGGATTCATTTGAGTACCCATTAGTTTGTAATAAATGCGATAAATCAAAGCAAAAGGCTTACTACCCTCTTCCATGTGATATCCAGATGAAGCAATATTCAAAGTTAAAGCTTTAACAATATTAGGATCATCCAAATCAAGAGTAAGATCAGGATAGCAGTTAAAATAAACAGGACCATCATACAAAGAAGCAGTGATCATTCCAAGAATGCTATCTTTAAAAATCTTAAATCTAGCATCTCTTAAACACATGAGAACAGAAGCATTAATACCCTTTTGGGTAAGTGGTTTAATAGCAACTTGAACCATACCAATATGCAAATAACTGAATTTTTTAGCAGCAAGGAAGTCATTAATATTCTTTTTAGTAAACAAACAGCATTTTTCATGAATTCTCGAGATAGAGAAAATTTGTTCAACAGTTCTAGCTTTGTAAGCAGAATGAAAAGCACTTTCAACAAAACTAGTTTTATAAATGGTTTTAGTATCAACTTTAGGAATAGTCCATTTACGAAAATCAGGGATCACCTCATTATCATCAATAGTGTGATCTTCTTCATTTACAATATCAGGAGGACAACTAGTCCTGGAGCTGATAGAGGAGTTGGATCTCCACAACTTATCCATACTATCCTAGGTTCAACACTCAGTTATCATGTTTTTCTCACAACCGTTGCATTTCGTAACACATACCCTAACCAACCTCATACCTCTCATGCCCTACACGCCCTCTCTTGGCTCAAACGGGCCTTACAGCTAGGTCCTAGGAATTCACTTTACGACTAGGGTGGCGCCAACAACGGTAAGAAGGGAACACAACAACGGAATATCAAGCGTTCGGGTAGACACGGACAAGAAGACAAAGAACACAACCACACTACCACCGGCCAGAAAAGAGTGGCTCTGATACCATATATATATATATATATATATATATTAGAGTGTGTGTGTCTAACGCATAACCCCAAAACGGTGCACTTGCACACACCGGTACTAGAATATTTCATTCCCATAGCCAATTCGGAACTACCTCCAAAACAGAATTCAAAACTTGCTATAGATCAATTAGACCTCATTTCTTATTTTAAATGATATAGAGAAAATAGATTTACATATGCTGTGAATTCATCTAAGAATTAAAATTGTATCTAAAATAGAAATAGAACCTATATTTCCGAGAAATGTATAATTCATAGAAAGAAACAATTTAATGAAAATATGCATAATGAGACAACATGATCTGCTGAAGAATCTTTTAGAATTGATTGTTTCTTATGTATAGTAGATAAAGCAATTAGTTCAATTGAGAATAGGTTTGAACAATTTCAAATATATGAAGATATTTTTGGTTTTCTATTTAACTTCAAGAAATTGAAATCACTGAATGATGATAATTTGCAAAAATACTGACTTAAACGTGAATCTTTTCTCAAACATGATGTTTATTATAATATTGATGGTTTAGATTTATTTTCAGAGTTAAAAGTTTTAAAAGAAATTTTACAAATAAAAGACTATACTCCAATTGACATACTAAATTATATAAAAATGTTAGATTCATTTCCAAATACATGCATTGCTTATAGAATTTTACAAACAATACTTATTACAGTTGCTTCTGCAGATTGAAGTTTTTCAAAATTAAAATTAATAAAATCATATATAGCTAAGATCAACAGTGTCCTAAGAAAGATTAAGTGGATTAGCTATATTATTGATTGAAAATGAGATGTTAGAAGAACTTGAATGCAAAACTTTAATTAGTCAATTTGCATCTCAAAAGGCAAGAAAAATAGATTTTAAATTAAATATATTATAATATAAAAATATTAATTTAATTAATGCATAAAAAAAAAGACCTCATTTTAATTCTATCCTAAGACCCCAAAATGTATGAGGGCCAACCCTGCAAGCCTGTAGCCGATCTGAATATATTTGAAGTCTTTTAAAGGTGATCTAGACAGGAATAAGGGGGCACCAAAATAAACATCGACTTGTTTAAGCCCCTTCATTTGGAGGACCTGCTTAATGGATCTCCGAGATTGACGGTGATGTTTAGTAAAGAAAACACTAGATTTGTTTTTGTTGAGCATTTGACCCAACTAGTTGCAATTCCCAATATGATTAAAAACACTTATTTCATTCCATTAATTGGAAATTATTATATGCACTCAATAATTACATTTTTTTTTTTTTGCACATAAAGGTGGATGGTCTTGGAGCTTATATTTCTTATATATGTGTAATTATTCAATGCAACTTTTCTCTCACATCAATGGTCTCCACATGTAAATCCATACTTGGAACCCACATTGAGTCTTTCTAATAACACAACAAAATTTTAAAATAATTTTACAACATTCTCAATTTGTTTTTTTTTTTTTTAAATGGATAATCTATGCACCATGGTGCTAGTTTTGCCAGGTAAACAATGTTGCAGGCAATTGAGAATTCTTTTACCTATAATATCTGGATTACTATAATTGGATTTTGTATGAATTTTGAACAGGCAATGGAAGCATCATATGTTGATTCCTTGATGGCTTTCGTGAATGCTTTCCGATGATGGGAATTGAAAACCATTTATGGGGTTCAAAACTGCAACTCTTTCAATAGGAAAGTCCCAAGACTAATGTTTGGTTTCACCAAGTACATTACTTTTAGGGGAAGATAAATAAAAATATTGAGTAGTCTTAAGGATAATTGTTACTTAAATGTGCCAATGGTATTTTGAGGATAGTTAGAGACTCATAGTGTATGAGTTTTTGGCTTTGTGTCACTTTTTGATGTTTTTGTTTTCATGTTTGTTCTTGTAGGAGTTCCTTTGGATGTAGGAACTTGCTTTGTTGTGGGTATTAGAATAGTTTCCACTTAGTCAAGGTTACCATTTACCTAGGTTGGGGAAGCATAAAATTGTTTCACATCTGCATTCTCCTTGTTTCCCAAATTGGATGTATTCTCTCTCTATTTTAGTTTTCAACAACCAAAATATTTTGAGGCCAACATGCACTCAAATCAATTCTTGAATTTTTAATTCTCTTCTTCATAGGAAGATCCATGTTGTTTTGTTATATGCTAAATTGTACTCATCTTATATTCTAGTCACTCTGAACCAAAGTATGCACCTAGTACTTATGAGCATTAGCATTCGATGTGGATTCATACCCATATCTGTGAGGAGGCTATTTGGTGCTTGGGAAGCAGTTAGTAAGGGACCAATTGATATTGGTTGATGGTATGGGCTATAGCGGAATCCGGTAAGCTAGAGAAGACAAAAGTTCGGCGTAACCTCGTGAGAGCAAGAAGCTTGGAGGGCTTAGGTACACTAGGTAGATTAGGCTTGGAGGGTCTTCTAGTGTTCATATATCCCAACTTCATTCTCTAGTGGATTATTGACCGCTTGGAGGGCGGCAGAGAGATTTTATGCATTAGACTTTGGTTTCCTCTTTGATAACACATCGTTGTGTTGTCTTTGTGTTTGCATCTCTCTTTCCTTAATCTTTGCCATTTAATTTCTGTTGTGGTTGTGATTTTATTTGGTTTAGATTGTTTCATCAATTCTGGTTTAGCTTATTTTCATATTTCGCACATACATTGTTAGATAATAAGCTTGAATTGGTAATTTGTAATTTGGGAGTCTAAACGTTCAAAGTGTTTTACACACTAATTGAACATTCACACATCTATAGTTTTCCAAATCTAAAATCGCTCAACTATAAGGGGTTTCAACAACTCACCTCTCTTAAAAGTTAAAACCCTAAGGATTAGGTTCTACGTTAAGCTTAAGTTCTTTTCAAAAGAAGTTTTGCCCACCTCACTTTCTCAACTAGAAATCGTTAATTGCCCTTTGTTGAAAGAACGGCATGAGAAAGAGAAAGGGGAGGATTGGGTCAAATTGCTCACATTCCTAAAATTCACATTAGTTGAGCTATGAGTCAATGAATGCTTCTGTGCAGGTACTTATTCTACACTAATATTACCTTCTTTTTCTTGCTCAATTTTGTTTATTCCCCTAAATCTACCGTCAGAGTTTTGTTTGTGATTAAAAAAAATTTCTTATCAAAGAATTAAATTTTTTAATGGGCAATTGAAAATTCTAATGGAGGTCCTCTATTCCTCAAGCATGGTAAATCCCATCAAAATAACTTACATCAATACTTTAAATATTTTTCACTCAAAATCAATCTATTTCATCTAACTTTTTAATGACAAGCATTAAAGTGTGTGTATATATATATATATTAATATATTGGTGAAATTTCATTAAAAGCCTTTTTCTATAGAGGAAATGATAGTAGACTTTATCTTAAAAATATGATTATACAACCTATACAAAGGGATAAATAAAAATGTTTGTAATGTATCTAGGAAAATATTCATTTTCCCATAAAGAACATTTTTTATTATAAAAAAAAAATAGATGGACCTACTAACAAACAACTAACTGCAGACTACCAATCAATCTATTTAATAAATTGGGAAAAAAATTTATGAATTTTTTTAAAATTATTTTAGTGAAGTTTTAAAGGATAAAATTAGCAATGGGAAATGAATAGTTGTAAAAAGAAATAAAAATGATTTTATAATAATTTATTTAGGTTATGTTTATAAACAGTTAATCATAAACTCTATAGAGCATACATCATGAACCACAATTTTAGTTTTAGTTTTAGTGTGTTCTTTAATTGTAAATTATAGAAAAACTTCACAATATCAGAACTATATACATATATAAAGACTAGAGGGCTCAGGGCGGCTCAAGGGATTTTGGAGTTTAAGGTGACATTTAAACCCGGCTTTTTATATATTTGAATTTAATTAAATAACATCTTTTATTTAAAATCCATTCTTCTAATTTATTGAGATGCAAAATAGTTAATGATTTTTTTTTGATGAATTTTTTGTTCATTTGTGAGTTGTTTAACTAATTTTTTTTATTTGTTTTAATATTTTCACCTTTATTATTATTATTATATTGTGTTCATTACAAGTAAAAATTATCTAAAGAACCCTCTTGGGACTTGATTATTATTATTATTTTTTTGTTTTTTGGCTAACAAATAGTATATAACTATATTTATAAAAAGCTACAAATAAATAAATAAATATATTTTTTAATAAAACAAAGAAATGAGTGGACAATGGTCCTACCACACTTAAATGCCAATTCTCAGGAAAATTAAAAAAAAAAAAAAAAAAACACTGTGGGTCTGCTCTTGCCTCATTATACATTCACTACATGTCTACTTTGGACTTTTTGAAATACAAAGCGAAGACTTTTGCGGAAATGTTTAACCCAAGGTAATGCAATATTTCCAGCAAATGTATTTGATGATCAACACATTCATTTAAAAAGTTAAAAAGTATTTTAATATGGCATGCTATTTAATCTCAGGTAGACGTTGGGATTGTAGAAAGCTAGTGTTGTTTGTTTACCTTCAAATAGTAGCTGAAAAACCCAGCTCATGTCAATATCAGCACTTACTAATGTGGTTTTTAAAGCCAGAGATGCTATTTTCTTCTTAGGTTTGTTCTATTAAGCTACGTTAATTTGTTGGTATAAACAATTATTCATTCACCACATTCAAATCAATTCAATGGTTGACACATATACAGTGCTATAGGGACTTTTCTTTAGTTTAGCGAGACCATGTTTAACAAGAACCGAAATTTTAGCCATCATATAAGTAATAGTGATTCTTTTATAGTGACTATAGTAGTTCTACCAAAACCTGTAACCCACGGCCCACTAATGTCTCTCAAAATACCACCATGTAGTTAGGCTTAACAACAACTTTGTTCTCCTAAACCAAGCTTCGTGAATGTTATTAGAATTTCTCTTATTCCAATGGGTTCATAATATCCAAATCCCCATAAGGAAAAAAAAAAAGAAGGATTCTAAGGCAGAGAGAAACTATGAAAAAACATTGAATGGTTCTGATTTGACTGAAGTTGCAATCCTTCATCAGCCAAATTTAATGGGCCCTCAAGCAGTTTTCTTAATGGACCAACTAAAAAAGCTAGCCAAAGCCCATTGTGTATCATCCATTCTTACACTTTGGCCCAAAGCCTTGAATAGTTTAGCCTATTACTATTTAATGATATACATTTCATAAAATTGAATTAATTAATACAAATGGACTCATAATCACAGCCCAATAAGAAAAACATAAAAAGGAAGAAAAATTGGCTATCTCAGTGGGCCTGAAGTCCAAGCGTGAAATATGCAAATCTCCTTCTTAGACTTTTCAGATCAGTGTGTGGACGGAATAATTTATCGTTTAAAAAATTGCTTTCGCTAGTCAGCAAAATCGTTTCATTGGTGGTAGACAAAGTTTTAAGCAAGTTTCTTGAGAGGAGACTTTATGCATATTTCTGTGATTTTTTTTTTTTTTTTTTTTTGGGGGGGGGGGGGGGGGTTGGTGTGGGTGGGGGGAGAAAAAGCACCTTAATTTATATATATATATATATATATATATATATCTGAAACATAACATTTATTGTTGCTACGCTCAAGTTAAGCCACATCAGCACCACATCATTGTTTATTTTCTTTTTTTAATTTTTAATTTTTTTTATTTACCAATAGACATTTATTGAGCATTTCTTTAAATGCAAGTGTTACACTATTTCCAACTTTACTATGTGTCTCTCCATTAGCCCAAACTTTTCAGATGTCGTTATTATATGGAATTCTGATAGTCATTGGTAGATTGCAACCTCCTCACCTTTTTTTTTTTTTTTTTTTTCTTTATAAATTTTCAATTTTTTTCTGTTATTATATGGAATTCCAATAGTCATTGGTAGATTGCAACCTCCTCAACTCCTCACTTCGTCTTTTTTTCTTTATAAATTTTCAATTGTTTTCTCGCCACAAATTGATCAGTATGGCCTGTAATTGGATAGTTTCTTGAGTGTTTTTCCCGTTCTTTTGGTCATGACTCAAGTCCATTGTCAAAACTCAATCAAATGAGTGCAAGAGAAGAGAGTGACTGTAGAGCTTGTGAACGAAATTGAAGCACACGAGAGGTGAACATTAGTAGCTCATGTCCAATGGGTATGAACTCAAACTGAGTTTTGTTATTTTTATTATTCTTATTTTTATTTGTTTATTTCCATCTCATAATATAATTCGATTTTGGGATTTTATGATGAACGAGTTTGAGTTTTCATGGTCTCAAAAATATTCAAATATATTTTTAGCTTTTTCAAAATTGATTTCAATTGGGCATTTGATCATGTTTGTTATAAATTGCTTTGTAGTTGCCCTTCTTGAGATTGCAGGAATGTTACTCTCAATATGTTTGCTATTATGTTTTTGTAATTGATAATTAACTTCAATGTGATGTTTTCGTTTTGGTTTTTGTTTTTCTTTGAGAATTGAGTTAGAGAAACAAGTAAAAAAATCTTTTTATCAATGATTCGAGGATCTCAACTTTGATTTGAATGAACTTTGTTGGGTCTGTGGTAAATAAATGACTATCTACTACCTCCACCAATTTGCGAAATGGGTTTTGTTTTGGGCAAGATTTGCAAAATGGGTACATGGACTAGAAATGGGTTTCAATTTTGGGGTTCTCTCGCTATATATTTCTTTGTAGGTGTAGTGATTTTGGTGTTTGAATCTGGGTCCTATTTTGTTATGGGTATTGTGCTTGGAAATATTAGTAGCGCAATTTGCCTGTTTAGAATAGTTTAGTTGGTTGATCAATATTGTGGTTTCTGTCAAGGCCTCATGGAGATTCTCAAATGATTCAATTTTGTGCACATATAGTGCTTGTTCTTAGACATTTACTAGCTAACGAGTTGAAGGATGCTTTAAGAGATAAAATAATGAGTGTTGGTGATCTCATTTTACATGTCTTAATTGTTAAGTTTATATGTATCTTCCTAAAACTCCTCAAGTAACTACATATTCTGGGTTTGGGAAGAACATTGGGAGAAAGAAAAATGAAATTTTGTTTGATTAAGGAAAATGTAAGAAAATAGAAAGGAAAAAAAATTGGTCCATAAAAAAAATATTTTTAGAAGCTGATGTGGCATTTTTTGCCATCTAAGCATTGATAAGGCATAGCAGCTAATACAATTTGATAATTTCCCATAGCCATTTAAAGTTCATGACCTAGAATGCTAATAGACATCTTCTCCAAAGCAAAAACAATTGGCTAAGTTCAACAAGTTTGCCACTGACTTTGATCACAATGTCATGGCAATACAAGTGACTCACTTAGTTATAATTTGTATACTTACTATTTTGATTTTCTATGGAAATTCAAAACATTGATAAAATGAATGTAATGACAAGTGGGTGATTTGTATATGGACACATTGATGAATGTGTAATGGACATGGGTGGTGGACATAGGTGGAATCAATGGAACATTACTGTTTGACAATTTGGTCTTTGATGGAAATTGGTATAAGTGAGGGTCTATTAAATTTGATCATTTTGTTGAAGTAAGGTTTGTTTAAAACATATTTTATTTATTTACCTTATTGTAAATAAGTTTTTGTAAATAATGATTCTAACCTACTAAACCTTACTTTTTTTTTTTTTTTTTTTTGGTATTATCCTTTTCTGTTCGCAACTAACTAGACATCACTTTTAGGAATTAAGGATGCATGTAGCTGGTACAAAGGATGCACCTAAAAATTCAAAAGAATTAAAATATGATACAATCTTATCACGTGAAGAAAAAGCAGAAATCTAACATTGTATTGACATGTCCCTCCATTATTATTGGGTTATAAATATCGAATCTAAAAAAAAAAAAAAAAAACCAAACTAATAAAATGATATATTTGTAGAAATAGAGATTTGGAAAAAAAAAAAAAAAACTTTTAAAAATAGTTCAATTTTTTAGGAGAACAAATTATCTTCAATAAATTTTAGAGAGAATAAATTATGGATTATATCATATTAAAAATAATTATATGTTCTCACGCATCGCGTGGGTCTACGACTAGTTTATGTAAAACTTGAGTGATCGTTAGGTGTTACTATGCTAATTGTTTTGCCAAACAATAGAAGAGCTTTGAACTCCACAATTTTGAGCACTTGCAACATGTCGAATCCAAGAACTTGACCATTAATGGTGCAGAAATACACTACCCTAATGAGGCCACTAGTTATATGCTATTAATTTTAGTTGCAATGCTTATGGTCCATATGAGCTGATGCCAAGGTTTCTGTTGGTGCATTTTCACCGGTGTAAAAGCTTTCTATTAATTAGTGTCTATTCATAATTTGTTGTTCTACACTTAGATGTTGGATTGCTCTCATCATTCTTGGCTTGATATGGTTAAGTATCATTTTTAGCTTGTTATGTAATTTTCTTCTATTTTGATTGTTCTACTCCGTATCTCTCTGTTGATGTTTTAGATAACGTTAGGAACGTTGGATCAAGATGAATCTCAGACTGAAAGGGTCATCAGACCATACATGAACACAACCAAGAAAAGGAAGTTTCTTGGGGATTGATGCTACCTTAGAGAAAATATTACTCTTTGTTTTGCAGCGATTTTGGCCCCAGGTATGCTTAAGCTAGTTGCTTGTTATCAAGCTCATTTTCTTTTTCACTAAAAGATTATCTATTTTGATTTCATCACACATGCTTTGCGCATCCAATAATACTTTTTTTTGTTTTTTGTTTTTTTTTTTTTTTTTTTTTTTTTTTTGTTTTTGGTTTAGTGTTATAATGTTTAAAAGTGATATGCAAATAACCGTTTGTATTTTCTTTTTTTTCTTTTTTTATTTTTTAAGAATGAGATAAAGATAGTGTCCTAAGTTTTAGGTTGAATGGAGAAGATAAACGGAAAAGTTTGAAAATTATTTAACTAAAAAATAGGGGTATTTTAGAGAGTTTAAGAATTTGTGTGGGAGTATTTTAGTATGCAAAATGTTGAAACCACTCAAACAGGGATCTTGTTATTAATAGTATAGATAAATAGCCCTATCTGATACCTTTCGTTATCACTTAAAAAATCAATAAAATCGATTATTCCTATGGTTCTTCAATCTTCTTCTTTTTCATGAACAACCTTATCAAATTTCTTCCACTTATGGTCTGTTTGAATTAAGGGGGAGGGAGAGGGAATAAAGGGAGAAAATGGGCTTTTGCCCTTTTTTTATTTTAAAAAAAATCCAGCATTTTGCCTCATTTTCTAAACTAATTAGGGAAATGCACCTGTTTTGAAACTTGATTTTCTAAAAATCGATTTCAATTTAAAACTCAATTTTTGGGCAATTGAGTTATAGCAAATTGAAAATTAAAAAAAAAAAAAAAAAATTCTAGAACTCGAGCTCCATGAACTTGAGTTCCATGCAATTTTTTTTTTTTTTTTTTTTTTTTTTTTTTTTTAAGTTTGATCGCCCCATACCTATAGTTGCATTCAAGGAGACCTATAGTGGCATTTTAAAGCCATATAGTGGCATTTTAAAATGGAATTCGAGCCCCAAGAACTCGAGTTCCATGCAAGTTTTTTTATTAAGTTTGATCGCCCCAAACCTATAGTTGTGTTCAGAGAGCCCTATAGTGGCATTTTAAAGCCATATAGTGGCATTTTAAATGGAACTCAAGCTCCAAGAACTCAATTCCATGCAAGTTTTTTTTATTAAGTTTGATTGCCCCATACCTATAGTTGCGTTCAAGGAGCCCTATAATAGCGTTTTAAAGCCCTATAGTGGTGTTTTAAATGGAACTCGAGTTTCGTGAACTCGAGTTCCATGCAAGTTTTTTGTTTTTTGTTTTTTGTTTTTTGTTTTTTGTTTTTTGGTTTTTTTTTTTTTTTTTTTTTTTTTTTTTTTTTTTTTTTTTTTTTTTTTTAAGTTTGATCCTATAGCTGCGTTTAGGGAGCCCTATAGTGGCGTTTTAAATGGAATTCGAGCTCCATGAACTTGAGTTCCATGCAAGTTTATTTTTTATTTTTTAAGTTTGATCGCCCCATACTCGATTTTCTACAAATCGAGTTTTATATTGAAACTCGATTTTGAGAAAATTGAGTTTCAAAATAGGGGCATTTCCTTAATTAGTTTGGGAAATGGGGCAAAGCGCTGGTTTTTTTGCACGGAAAGGGCATTTGCCTATTTTGGCTGGGAATAAAGGGGAGTAGAGTAGATTTGGATGGAAATTAGCCTAATTTTTGGCAAACTCTACTCTACTCCCCCTTGCTTCCCCTCCCTCTCCCCTCAATCCAAACAAATCATTAACTTTTACTTTTGGGAAGTAAACTTCATATAGTTCCTTCCACAGAAAAACATTTCATTCCACTCAGATATTTTTGGTAACTAAACTCATGGTTTTAAAAACCGAACCGGACATAAAACCGTTTTTTTTGGAATTTCCGGTTCAACCCCGGTTTTTGACCGGTTTTGGCCGATTTTCCGGTTGTTGACCGGTTTTTGACCGGTTTTGGGGGTTTTAACCGGACCGGATTGGCTCCCGGTTCCCGGTTGAACCGGTCGGACCGGCCGGTCCGGTCTGGTTTTTAAAACAGTGACTAAACTTCCTTCCAACTAGTCATATTTGTCTCTTATAAAAAAAAAAGAAAAAAAAAACTAGTCAAATTTGTCCCTTTTTTTTTTTTTTTTAATCTTCTTTTTCAGAAACAAGTAAGCAATTTCCACTACATTTGTTATTTATTTTTAGGAACTAAAGTTCCTTCCACTAGCTGAACAACTTGACCCGGCAATGAATTTTCTTCACATAAAAGTCACAAACATTACAAGAAAAGACCCTTCAATTGTAACCTCAAAATAATGGTTTGAGTAAATCACACCAACCATTCTACCTGTTCATTAAGATCCTTTCAACCTAAAAAAAAAAAAAAAATGTTGATCTAAGATCAAAGCTGGATGTGTTTATTTCCATTGCTTCTTTAGTTTTTTTCTAAGTGAAAATGTTTAAAATTGAGTAACTGTAATTTTGTATCATAAACCCACGAAAATAAACTCAATTAACTAGAAAAATTACTTTGTCTCACACACTTTTTAGTAGTTGATAGGAACCACAAAGACTGATAGGCAGCACAGTTGCACAAAGAGCCATATATGTCAAATTCTTTCTCAATTATTGTGCTTATAACATGTTTATGATCCACCACAATGCGCAATTATTCAATCACCCCATTGAATTCAATTCAATGGCTATCTAGTAATACCTCCAAACCCCCAAGTTTTCCTCGAACTCGAAGGGCCAATTTGTGTTGTGCCTTTGTTTAGCCTGGATAGAATCTCAGTCTCTCTCTTGTATGAGGTATTTGTTTTTTAAAAACAAATAAAAAGTATTTTTTATATATATTTTTTTAAAATAAGACAAATACACAACTTTTAAGAAGTGTTTGCTGGCATGCTACACAAATTTTTTTATAAAATTTTTTACAAACAATTAACGTGGTGGATGATTAATTATTATAAGTAAAGTTGTTATTTCCCTAAAAAAAGAAGAAGTAAAATTGTTATATTTGTGGTAGGCTCAAATGCGAACAACCTATTTATAAATATATTGTAAAATAGTTTGTGCACGTAACATTTTTCATTATATATTTGGCAAATAAGTGCACAGGCTATCACTTTGCAAACCATTCTCTTCTGGTTTTCTGCCTAAATGAATTTTATTTATATAAGTTAAATGAGTTTAGTCGTGTCAAAATGGGTCAATCCTTCTTAATAGAGATAATAAATCAGATCATTTGGGGCTATTCACATTATGTTGGAGAATGAAAATTAGCTATAAAAATTCACATTATCTTTGGAGAACATGTGGTTAGTGTTATCCAATTGATAAGATTATCTAAAACTCAACAACTCATTTCCTTTTTCACTGAAAAATTATCTATTTTGATTGATTTTTTTATGAAAAATAGCCATATACAATTCCTTTTGTTTATCACTTAAAAATACAATAGAAAAGGAATCAGGTAGTCCTATAATTCTTCAATCTTGTTCTTTTTCATGAACAAACTTATCAAACAACTTCCACTCGATTTCTTAATTTTTACTTTTGGGAAGTAATAAACTTCATAGTTCCTTCCACAAGAAAACACTTCATTCCACTCAGATATTTTTGAACTAAACTTCCTTCCAACAAGTCAAATTTGTCATTTTCTTTTCTTATCTTCTTTTTCAGAAACAAGCAACTTCCACTATATATTTTTAATTTATTTTTAGGAAGTAGAATTCATTCCACTAGCTCAAAAACTTGACCCCACATTGAATTTTCTTCGTATAAAGTTACAAACATTACTAGAAAAGATGCCGCAATTATTGTAACCCAATGGTATTAATGGTTTGAGTACCAAGTACCAACCATTCTACATAATGATCCTTTCAACCCCCAAAAAAAAAAAAAAAAAAATGTTAATCTTGATCTTTTTACTACTCCTTTCTATTATCAGCAATTACAGAAAAAGACACCTCGCTCCAATTCTAACTCAAGGACCAACCGTTCAAAGATCAAAGCTGGATGAGTTTATTTCCATTGCTTCTTTAGTTTATTTGTTAAGTATAGTTTTTTAAAATGTATAACTCTAATTTTATACAATAAACTGACGAAAATAAACTCAGTTAACTACATAAATTTTCCTGTCTCACTCACTTTTTAGTAGTTGGTAGGAACCAGACTGTTAGGCAGCACAGCCGCACAAAGAGCCACATATGTATATATATGTCAAATAAAAATAATTTTTTATTTTTTTAAATAAGACAAATATAAAACTTTAAAAAAGTGTGAGTTACCATGTTATACAAATTATTTTATAATTTTTGTTTTCAAACCGACTAATGTGGTGGATGGTTAATATAAGTAAAATGGTTATATTAATGGATGGCTCAGATGAGAATCAACAATTTATAATGATGTTGTAACATAGTTTCTGCACTTAGCATTATTCATTATATATCTATCACTTTGCAAACCATTCTCCCTGGTTTTCTACCTAAATTGCAATCGCTTCCCTTTGGCTTTTTTATTTCCTTCTTCTAGCAACAAGAGACCATGGCTGTCTTCCTGGGACAAGCACTTACCACTTCAATTTTCTTGTCTGCACAAAACGCAAATGGGATCAGATGAAACACTTCTTCTTCTCAGGTTATCCTTTGTAGGAAGAGAATTGGAGCCGATTCTCCAAAGTAACATCTTCACCCTCTCTGGAGCTCTGAGGTTCCATAGCCTGGACCAATGAATTTCTATGCCGTTAGGAGTTTGGTCAGTGGTGACTCAATACGCAGATCTTACTGAAAATTTTCTTTTAGGATCAGGTGTTAATATGAGCTTATCCGGTCTAGCCCTTGTTGGTAAATGAATAAATAGAATTGCTTGGGCAGATTCTAGTTCAAAGATTTCGTGGACGAACTCAGACTTCCACTTGTTTGAATTATGATTGATTAGCTAGGAAACCATTAGAGGGGATGAGATGGGCTGCTCTGATTTAGGCCTTGGGATGAAGCCTTGCAGCGATGGTACCATTCAAAAAACTCTTTACAAAGTTTAGGGATAAAAAAAGAACTTTTTAAAGTTTAGAGACAAAAAACAAACTTTTAATAAAATGTAGAGACCAAAATAATATTTTACCCAAGAAAAAGTATATTTTGAGTATTTATAATGTAAAAAATTGTGTTTGATACCATATTTTTATAACTTTTTTGAAAAAAACTGAAATCACACACTCAAGTGTTTTGCATAAGAATTTTTTTTTTTTTTTTAACAAAAGTGTGTTTTATGTATTTTTCAACATCTTGTGGGTCCTATGATTTTGAAATTAATTATAACTATGTCATTCAAAATTGTTACTTGAAAACTAAGTGTATATATGTGTGTGAAACCCCTTTTTAGAGACATGAATCACAACCCTTATTTCTCAACCCACAAGAATTTGTACTTGTGGAGTGATTATCACGCGAAGAGTGCGTAACAGTCACAATTTTTAGCACTTAAAAACTGAGAACTGTAGTTTAAATCTTTCTACCAAACGCGCCTAAGCCTTACATTTCTTAGTCAGATCAAGATTTTTAAGAGCTCTTTAGAGTACTCTACCATGTAGAGTTCATTTAAATTGGACCGTTCAATTTGTTAACCAATAACTTATGTTATAAAATGTCATTAATCCACCGAGAAAAGCCTTAAATGATAATGTCATATTAGCTATTAAAAAGGAAAACAACTTGTAATGTGCCTTTTGGAAGACCAAATAACTGTGTGGGATCTACCACAACGTGCAATTCAGCCACCCCATTAAAATCAGCTGTCCTATCTCTTTCATCTTCATTTTTAGCAATCAACTTCCACTCGATTTCTTGATTTTTACTTTTGGAACCTAAACTTGTTACTTGACATCCTTCCACAGAGAATAGTTACAAACATTACGAGACATTTGTCTCTTGATTTGTCTCATTTTAAAAGAATCCTCATGTAGTTAGCCTTTACAAGTCAACAACTATGTTCTCCACTTCTCCTAAAGCAAGTTACATGAATTTTATTATCAATTTCTTCCTCTTACAAATTTTCTTATTCTAGTAGGTTCATAAAAATCCAAATCACCATAGAAAAAAACAAGATTCCAAGGTCAAGAGAAACAGAAACCATGAAAAAAGATTGGACGGCTTTAATTTGATTCAAGAAGTTGCTAGGAAGCACCATAGATAGATAGAAACATTCCAATTCAAGACGCAATAACTTACAAAAACTCACAATCCTTCATCAATCAAATTTAATGGGTCATCAAGTCGTTCTCTTAATAGACCATTAAACTCCAGTGATCCAAATATCACGAAAGGCCCATTTCTTACACTCGGCCCAAGTTCTTAAACAGTTCAGCCTATGACTATTTAATGATTTATTAAATCATTTGGGGTGTGATGTGATGAGGTATTTAGTGTTCACTTGGGTCCCTAAGCTCGTTTGGTTTGGAATTTAGAATTAAAAAGTATAATAATTTTTTTTAAATTATATTTTGAGTATTCATAATATAAAAAGTTGTATTTGATACCATATTTTTATAGCTTTTTTGAAAAAAATTGAAATCACACACTCTAGTGCTTTGCATAAGTTTTTTTTTTTTTTTTAATAAACAAAAGTGTATTTTTTTTAATGTATTTTTCAACATCTTGTGGGTCCCATAGTGTTGAAATTAATTATAACTATGCCATTCAAAACTGTTACTTGAATACTAAATATATATATGTGTGTGAAACTCCTTCTTAGAGACATGATTCACAGCCCTTATTCCCCAATCCACAAAAATTTGTACTTGTGAAGTAATTATCGCGCCAAGAGTTTGTAATAGTCACAATTTTTAGCACTTAAAAACTGAGAACTATAGTTTAAATCCTTCTACCTAACCACCTAAGCCTTACATCTCTTAGTTGGATCAAGATTTTTAGAATTCTTTAAAGTACTCTAACACGTAGAATTCATTTAATCTAAACTATTTAATTTTTGGATCCGGCTTCTATCTAGTGGCTAGTGCCACTAGACATGTTGAATTGCGGACATGTGTCTAAGACTAGTCACATGTCCGTACCCTAAGTTCCTGACGGGTCCAGTGGCCATTGCCATTGGACATTTTAGTAGTTGATAGGAACTACACAGACTGATAGGCACAAAGAGCCATATATGTCAATTTCTTTCTCAATTGTTGAGCTTATAACCGGGTCTGGGCCATTCATTAAATATCTATCACTTTGCAAGCCATTCTCCCCTGGTTTTCTACCTAAATTGCAATTGCTTCCCTTTGGCTTTTTTATTCCCTTCTTCTAGCAACAAGAGACCATGGCTGTCTTCCTGGGACAAGCACTTGCCACTTCAATTATTCAGGTGGCACTTGATAGACTGGCTTCTCATGAGGTCATAGACTACTTCAAGGGAAGGAAACTCAATCAGAAATTGCTACAAAACTTGGAGTTTGTGCTGTTATCTGCTAACTCAGTGCTCATTGATGCAGAGGAGAAGCAATTTACAAACTCAGCTATGAAAAAATGGCTGGACGAGCTTAAAGATGCTGTTTATGTTGCAGATGACCTTCTTGATGAGATTGCCACAGAAGCTAAATTTCAAACTCGCACTAATAAGGTATGGCGCTCCGTTTCTACTTTATTTGACAAAAAGATACAGTCAAAGCTAGAAAACGTTCTAGGTATATTACAAATACTCATAGAACAAAAGAAGGTCCATAATCTGAAAGTGGTTTTCGGTGGATTACCACTACCACTACGACAATTAACAACTTCTTGTCCTGAAGAATATGGTGTGTATGGTAGAGATATTGATAAGGAGGAGATATTTAAGAAGTTGCAATTAGATAATGCAAGTGGTGATGAGATATGTGTTGTTCCTATAGTGGGCATGGGTGGGGTTGGTAAAACAACCCTTGCTCGGCTTGTATATAATGACAACCGAGTAAAGGAGAATTTTGATCTCAAAGCATGGGTTTGTGTTTCAGACACATTTGATGGTTTTAGAATAGCAAAAACTATTCTTGAAGAGGTCACTTTGTCTAACTGTGACATTTCTAGCTTGAATTTATTACAAATTAGAATACGAGAGAACTTAAAGGGAAAGAAGTTTCTCCTTGTTTTAGATGATGTTTGGAATGAGGAATATATTGCTTGGGATGATTTAGTTAAAATGTTTAGATGTGGGGCACAAGAGATCAAAATCATTATCACAACAAGAAGTGAAAAAGTTGCTTCAATTGTGCACCCAATTTCAATTCATCATCTAATGCAATTGTCTGAAGAAGATTGTTGGTTGTTATTTGCAAAGCATGCATTTAAGAATGGAGAATCGAGTGAAAATTCAGATATAGAACTAATTGGTAGAAAAATTGTTTGTAAGTGTAAAGGTTTGCCTTTAGCTGCAAAAACACTTGGGGGTATGTTGCAGTCTAAACAAGACCTAAGAGGGTGGAATCAAATTTTGGAGAGTGATATATGGGATCTACCAGGAGGTGAAAGTTCTATCCTTCCAGCTCTAAGATTGAGCTACAACTATCTCCCATCGCATTTGAAACGATGCTTTACTTATTGCTCAATCTTTCCAAAGGATTATGAATTTTCAAAGGAGGAGTTAGTCTTGTTGTGGATGGCAGAAAATTTATTGTTGAAACCCGAGGGAAATGAAAGCATGGAAGAAATAGGTGAACAATACTTTGATGAGCTAATATCGAGGTCATTTTTTCAACGATCAAATAATGATGAACTATGTTTCATAATGCACGACCTTTTTAATGACTTGGCAAAATTTATATCTAGAGAATTTTGTTTTAGGATGGATATTGATAATTCGTGTGAAATTACAAAAAAAATGCGCCATTTGTCATATTTTTGAACTAAATTTGATGTCCCTAAGAAATTTGAGGTCTTTTATGAAGCCAAGAATTTGCGAACCTTCTTGGGAATAGAATTGCCTTCTGCGTCAAATTTTCGGATTAATTTTATATCAATAATGGAGATAAATGATTTGTTGTGCACATTTAAGTGTTTACGAGTGTTATCACTATCTCTCTACAAATTCATAAATGTGTTGCCTGATTCTATTGGAAATTTGAAACATCTTCGCTATTTGAATCTTAATGGCACCGATATCAAAGGCTTGCCTGATTCTGTGTGTAGTCTGTACAATTTGCAAACATTGTTATTGAGGAATTGTATTGGGCTTGTAGGGTTGCCAACCAACATGAGAAGACTTGTAAACTTACGTCACCTAGATATAAGGGGGACCCGTTTGAAAGGGATGCCAATACACATGGCTAAATTGAGAAGTCTCCAAAATTTAAGTGCTTTTTATGTGGGTAAAGGAGAACATAGTGGGAGTAACATTAAAGAGTTGGGAGAGCTTCCGCATCTTTCGAGCTCATTGTGTATATCAAACTTGGAAAATATTTATCACACAAGAGATGCAAAGGAGGTTAATTTGAAGGATAAGAAGGGCTTGTCAGAGTTGGAGTTGAAATGGGGAAGAGATCATGAGAACTATGATTCAGAACATAAAAGAGACGTGCTTGAGCAGTTGTGTCCTCATACGAACTTGAAATCTCTCTCTATCATATCTTATTATGGTGCAGAATATCCAAATTGGTTAGGAGCATGTTCATTCTCTAATATGGTGTCCCTAAAGATTGTCGATTGTAAATATTGTTCCTCCTTGCCTCCACTTGGGCAGCTACCTGCCCTTATGGAACTCTCAATTGAAGGTTTAGATGGAGTATCATGTGTGGATAGTAAGTTCTATGGGGATGTCTCTTGTACAACCAACAAGCCATTCAAATCCCTTGAAAAATTAACATTTAAAGGG
This sequence comes from Quercus robur, assembly GCF_932294415.1. NCBI lineage: Eukaryota > Viridiplantae > Streptophyta > Magnoliopsida > Fagales > Fagaceae > Quercus > Quercus robur. Next base: position 75,115,113 of record NC_065538.1, on the reverse strand, counting down.
ATGCCAGAGTGGAAGGAATGGTTTGTATTTGAAGGTGAAGGTGAAGATGAAGGCGGAGTTTTCCCAACCCTCCGAGAGCTTCGCATTATCAATTGTCCCAAGCTTACAGGAAATCTGCCCAGTTTACTTCCTTCTTTTAGTGTAATTGAAATTGAAGATTGCCCCCAACTTGTTGCTTCACTTCCTAGCCATTCGGCTCTCCATGAATTGGCCTTGACGAATTGTGATAAGGTGGTGTTGAAGGAATTATCACCTAAGCTGCAAAGTCTCGCAGTTGGAGGTTGCCATACGTCTCTCCCTGAAGGTGGTCTACCCTCTACTTTAAAAACACTTCAAATCAATGGAGTACTTCAGTTGCCTGGGAGACGTTACTATCCATCAGTTGAGAGCTTGGAGGTAAAGAGAGGTCCTGGTTCACTTTGGTCTTTGCCATTAGAGTTTTTCCCAAAACTCAAATCTCTCGAAATAAGGGGTTCTGATAATCTTGAATCTATTTCGGCATCAGATAAATCTCTCTTGGATCTAAGTTCTCTCACTAAATTGATCATCTTTGGGTGCCTTAATTTTGTATCCTTTCCCAGCGGGGGATTGTGCGCCCCAAATTTGACACAGATTTCTATTTCTTACTGTGAAAAGTTAAAGTCACTTGCTGAAGGTATGCACGCCTTCCTCCCATCTCTTCTATATTTGGAGTTGTGGTACTGTCCAGAACTGGAATCATTTCCTGTGGGGGGTTTGCCCTCTAATTTACAAATACTTGAAATCGATTCGTGTGACAAACTCTTTCTCAGACACATGGAGTGGGGTTTACAGAGTCTTCACTCTCTCAGAGAAATTAAAATTTGGTATGATGGTAGAGAAGTGGGTTCCTTTCTAGAGGATGCGTCGTTTCCCCCTTCTCTCATCCGCCTCACCATTTCATTTCCACAACTGACATCACTCAATGGGAAGGGATTTCAACATCTTACCTCGCTTAAAGAGTTGCAGATTGGATACTGCGATAAGCTACAGTGCTTACCAGAAGAGGGCTTTCCCGCCTCCCTTTCTACTCTAGATATTTGGAACTGCCCTTTGCTAAAAAAGCGATATCGGAGAAAGAATGGAAAAGAATGGCGCAAAATTTCTCATATACCCATCATAATGATCGACAATGAAGTCATCACATAAGCTAATGAGTCCAGAAGAACTACTGCCCAGGTATTTGTTTCCGCACTAATTTGTACTTTCCTCTGTTTAATTCTGAATTTTGTTTGTTCCCACGAACCATCGCAGCCAGTGTTGCAGTTCTCTTTGTTATTTTCGTATTCCAAAAAAATCGTTTTTTAAATGGGAATGACTAGCTAGCCTCCATCAAAATTAAACTTGTATTTGATTTGGGCAGCGTAAATTTAAACCTCAGACTCATACAACATATTTCTTAAATTTATTCATATTGCACATTATTCCAAAGAGTATTTGTCTATTCATTAAGCACCTTGATATATCCAATATAAAAATAGCTTCATCAATATTTTCAAATCTTTTGCACAAAATCATTTGGGTTCATATTAATTTTTTATGAGAAGCTTGAAAACTATGATAATATAATGGATAAATAATTGGCTGCATTTGGGCAAATTTCAATTTTCTTTCTCAAAAAATAATAAAAATGGCCTACAAGCAAACAACTAACCCAAACTAGCTTTTGGGCAAAATTCAATTTAAAAAAAAAAAAAAAAATTATTTGATTGTAGAGAGTGGATAACTAATGGCTGTTTGCTATAAAATTCTATATTATTTGATTTTTTAAATGATAATGTAAAAAGTTTTTAAAAAAGGGTTTTATAAAGAGAGGGGGGGAGTGTTAATTTTTTCAAACTTCAAGAGAGATGAGTATTTTTTTCCATTACGGTTTGAAGTGGAGTGTCATTCCCCCAAACCTCAAGAGAAGGAAGGGTAACTACCCCTAATTTATTTTTAATACGTTTGTTAGTTTTTTGTTTTTTTGTTTTTTTTTTTGTTTTTAATGTTTATAAAGGTATCACATGGCCTAATCATCATGATTCCAGTCTTCTTTTTTATTTTTATTTTTTTGAATTATAGAAAAACTTCAAGATATTTAGAATGAGGCTCAAAACTCTTTTAATTTGTTTAATAAACATCGAAGTAAACCTTTGTAGTAATATAAATATTTTTGGTACACTTATGAAAGAGATGCTGTTAAATGTTTTGGGTCTTGCTACAATTAAATTCTTATGAACAAAGATTCTCATTCAGTTGCTTTTTCTATTGCAGTGTCATTTTCAGTTGTCAATAACAAGAGACACACCTTCCGTCAATTTCATGCCACTGCTAGCTGCTTATCCTTTTACGATGTGTATGAACTCCTATATGTTTTCAAGTCATTATAAAGTCCTTTACTCTCATTATTGCTGGAGCTGCTTTCGCCTCGTTATACATTCATTGCATTTCTAGTTTGACCTTTTGAAGTACAAGACAGGATTCATTTAACCTAAGGTAGTACAGTTTCTCCATCGTATTTATTTGTCAATGAACAAATTCGGATTGTAAGCTTAGAGTCTGTTATGTTACATTATGATTTGACTTGGGCAATATGGCATGCTATTTAATCTCAGGTAAGAAACTGGGGCAGTTCAAAGCTAGTGCTGCTTCAATAGCTGCTAATAGCAGTTGAAACTCGCTACTCATGTCTTGATGGGGACTTGTTCAGACTCTCTCTTTTTGAGTTTTGGGAAGTTTTGGTGAATGGGGGAAGATGTGAAGTCATCTCCAAAGGACAGGTTGCTGCTTTTGGTTCTTTGTTCTCTTTCAAAGTTAAGAGAGTTCAAAAGGCTCAGCACGTGACCGCTCTTGTAGAGACAATGGTGTCAGAGGCAGAGGGAGAGAACTGATCAAAGTCTGGGAAGGTGCTTTTACATGACAAATCAAGTCCGATCAGAACACTCATGTTATTACCAACAATCATTATCATGCTTTTTAAGGCTAGAGATGCTCTGTACTTCTTAGGTTTGTTTAATTGATTTGTGTTTGTTGTTAATAAACATTGGACCTATAATCATAAATGATTTCTAATTCTTTATCAATTCTTCTGCAGGTTTTCAGACACAAAATGTGTGAATGTTGAGGCCTCAGAAAATAGCATACAAGCCAAGTAAGCCTCCTGCAACCAAAACTTCCAGATAGCTAAATTACATACGATGAGCTGCAATGACATCTGTCCTGCTAGCATGTTCTGTTTACTTCATGTTTGGACTGTATATACATTGGTGTAATGTGGAGAAATGAAGAGAATGATGCCTCATAGCTCCAATTTGACTGAAAACATATCTTTTATGAATTTATAGGATATCAATTGTGACCGTAAATTCATGATGCCTTTAGAACTTCCTCATTTTTCATGTGAGTTTACTCAAATGTCTTCTGAATATTCCTAAATTCGAACTTTGGTTTGAGTACTTTTCCAATGGTATTGAGTATTAGGCTTACTTCTTGTATTTTTGTTCCTTGTCTAAGGATTGTGTGTTGTTTTCATCCTACATAATTTGGATCTAAAATCCTCCATGGTTTCACTGATGTAGCTCTTTTTCTATCTTCCACGAAAACTCTGAAAATGTAGCTGGAATCTGCTGAGAAGACATGGAAAGAGTTATCGATACTGTAAAAGTTGTAAGTAGATTGATTTCAGAATCATGTTTGTTTGTTTGTGTGTTTAGGGCCAATTATATATTTATTGAATTAATTTGTTGTCTCTGTACTTGTATGTCCTTCAACATCCTTGCATACATATGGATGATGAAATCATTACATGAACTAAAATCACAATGTGACCCTGTTTTATAGTCAGGTAATGTGTTGTAGTGTTGTACTCTACCCATTTTAGTTAGATTACATTTATATTTATTCGTCTATTTATTTTTTGATAAATATAGTACATGTTATCCAGAGAGATGGGCTGCCTACCTCTGTTTCTTCACTGAGGATTGGTGATTAGTCTCCTTTGTTGAAGGAAAAGTGCCACGATGAGAAGAGGGGAAAAGAATGGAGCAAGATTGCTCACTTCCCATCATATTAATTGCTGATGATCATATGAAACTGAAAATGTAGACAAAAGTCCTCATCACTTGTTTTCCTCATTCACATGCAGCAACATAATATTACAGTTTGGTATGCCCTTCTTGTTGTACAGAACCCAGCAAATTGTCATATTGATTTAGTACCATAACTCAAAAGTGCTTCAAGAAGCAGTAAAAAAATGTTTTTTTGAGAGAGAATTTCTCTCTCCCAATAATCAGTTCAAGTCACTAAAATGTTCCCTAGCATTGAATTTTTTGCTTTTGTTATTAATACTAAAGTCAACTAAACCTTAGTACTGATTAAATGATTTGATGCATTTATTGGCTTATTATTTATTTGAAATAGTTTGTTAGTGAACGATAAAAATATGATTGTTATTTATTCTCTTTTTCTTTTGCAGAAATAACATTTTATTGACCAGTCGCAGGAAGAGGCTATGGACTTATCAGCTCACTACCAGCCATTGCAGTTCAGCTTTTAAAATGTTCATGGGATTGGCATGAGGAGGCACGGATGGCTATATATCTGGAAGTGAACTCTAGGCAAATCTTAAGCGGATGGATACAAGTTATGCCTTGGAATGAACGACAATTTTGAATCCGCTTTGATTTTTATTTTTTTCTTTACTTTTCTTTCTTAATTTATTTTCAAGGGGTGTTGCACTATTCTACACGTTTTTCAAACAACAATATGCTATAAATAGCCATATGAGATTTCGGTTTGTGATTTTGAAAATTATTACCATGCTTTTAAATTCTAGGGCAACTGCAGCCAACCAACCCAACCTCTGATGTAGGACAACCAACTAACAATAGAATGAAAAAAAAAGATAAACCCTAGGAGTCAGCACCTAAGGGCTGCTTGGAGTCAGCACCAAGCAAATTGGAGTCGGCACCAAGCAAACTGGAGTCGGCACCAGTGAAGGAAAACACACGTTTTTTTAAATAATTCTCAAAACTGTCTTACAATAATCTGAAAAAGTGTTTAAATAGCTAACAATAAAAATGCATAAAGAAACCCTAATCATTAAATGCTCGGGTTTGCTTAATTTCAAGCCCAATAACTAGTATGCTCCATCCATAAGGCCATAGGTTGGGCCATCTTCTTTTTGCTCTTCCTCCTATACGTGCATGTAATTGGGGGTTTGTACCTCGTGTCTGCACCAACTCCCCCCGGGTGAGAAGAACTCGACCCCGTCGAGTGGAAATCTGAAGAGCTCTGATAGTACTCCAGCAAATCAGGATCCAGTCGTAGTAGCTCATCTCGAGTAATCCATGTGCAATCAGAAACTGGTTGCCCTTGCCACCGAACTAAGAAACGATGAACTCCTCCATCCCTGGTAGAAACAATCTGCTCATCTAAAATAGCATCAATAGATTCTTTATGTGCATAGGGCAAATTTAAGGGTAAAGGAGTGGGAATAGGGACATCAATAGGATTAGGCAAAGACTCATCAAAAGGGGTATCAGGAATAGCTGTGGGGCTTTTATAAGCAACTAGATCCTCAATATTAAAGGACGAGCTAATACCATAATCATAAGGAAAGTCAATGACATATGCATTTGGGCCCATTTGTTTCAATACCTTGAATGGTCCGGCATTACGAGCTTGCAATTTCTTGACGGTCCCAGAGGGAAATCGTTTAGGTCGAATCCGAATCATGACATAATCCCCTACCTGAAACTCTACATGACGTCGATGAGTGTCAACATGAATTTTATATTGAGAATTACTTGCCTAAATTTTTTTGTGAATCTCATTATGCAAATCATGAATATGTCGAGCAAATGCCTTAGCAGACTCAGAAATCCTAACATGTGGGGACATGGGCAAAAGATCTAAGGGCTTCCTAGGTGTATATCCATGCACAACCTCAAAAGGACTAGCACCTATAGACCTATTGACAGAGCTATTATATGCAAGTTGGGCTACAGGAAGAATTGAATCCCAATTCCAATTGGCTTCACCCACTAGACACCGAAGGAGGTTGCCTAGACTACGATTAACCACCTCAGTTTCACCACTAAATGCCACAAGGTCTTCCAAAAATAACTCATGAAGCGAACATCGCAATCAGACACTATGGTTTTGGGAAGACCATAAAGTTTGACAATCTCATCAAAGTAAAGTTTTGCAATCTTAGAAGCATCAGAGGTCTTAGAACATGGTAGGAAATGAGCCATCTTGGAGAAGCAATCAACAACTACTAGAATGGAATCATGCTTCCTAAAGGTGCGTGGTAAACCTAACACAAAGTCCATACTTACATACTGCCACGGGCAATCTGGCACAGGTAGAGGTGTGTACAGGCTAGTGTTTTGCTTGCGATATTTGGCTAGTTGACATGTACGACACTGACCAACTATCTTGGCAACGCCCCTCTTAAGACCAGGCCAATAGAATGGATGTTGCACTTCCTCAATTGTCTTGTCTTGGCCAAAATGACCTACAAGACCCCCCGCATGTATCTCCCAAACTAGGAAATCTCTCACTGAAGACCGAGGGATACATAACTTGTTGGCCTTGAACAAGTAACCATCTTGAAGGGTATAATCATCTAGGATTGGCCGTAGGGCATTACTTAGGCTAGTGTAGAGGTCCCCAAAATCTAGGCATGACTCATAATCATCCTTGAGTTGTTCAAACCCAGTAACCTTAACACTCATGATGGATAGCAAAGACACCCTTCGACTTAGTGCATCAGCAGCCTTATTCTCAACTCCTGCCCTATGCTTCACTACAAAGTGGTAGCGCTGCAGAAATTCAACCTAACTACCGTGCCTAAAATTCAACTACTTTTGGGAATGGAGATAGCGCAAAGCTTCATGATTAGAGTAGAGAACAAATTCTCGAGACAACAGGTAATGGCGCCAATGCCAAAGAGCTCGAATAATGGCATAAAACTCTTTGTCATATGTGGAGTACTTTTGCTTAGCGTCATTCAACTTTTCATTGAAATAAGCAATTGGGTGATGCTCTTGACTAAGTACTCCCCCTATACCAATACCTAAGACATCACATTCCACTTCAAAAGGCTTGGTAAAATCAGGGAAACGCATGACAGGTGCCTCAATCATCTTTTGCTTTACCTCATTGAAAGCCTTAGCAGCAGCTTTAGTCTAAACAAACTCCCCTTGTTTCATGCAGTTAGTAATGGGGGACATAAGGGTACTAAACCCCTTGATGAATTGGCGATAAAAGGAAACGAGCCCATGAAAGCTTTGAATTTCATGGATATTTTTGGGCTCAAGCCACTCCACAATCGCTTGAATCTTTTGGGGGTCGGCAGAAACTCCCTTAGAGGATACTATGAAACCTAGGAAGACGACCCTATTGGTGAAGAAAGAACACTTCCTGAGGTTGCCATATAAACTCTCCTTCCTAAGGGTAGTACAAACTTGAGTTAGGTGGTCTAAGTGTTGCTCCCTAGACTTACTATAGATGAGGATGTCATCAAAGTACACAACCAAGAATTTCCCCATAAAAGGCTTGAGCACTTGAGTCATCACTCTCATAAAGGTACTAAGAGCATTGGACAATTCAAAAGGCATTACCATCCACTCATATAAACCATCCTTCGTCTTGAAGGTAGTTTTCCACTTATCACCTGAACGAACCTTAATTTGATGATAGCCTTTTTTAAGTCTATCTTGGAGAAGATCATTGCTCCAGCCATCATATCTAACATGCCATCCAACCAAGGGATAGGAAATCGATATTTCACAGTGATCTTGTTTTTTGGAGTTAAGAGTGCAGGGACTGCATAAGGACTCATGCTTTCACGTACAAAACCCTTCCTAAGTAGTTCTTTTACTTGCCTTTGCAACTCGGCATGCTCTGCAGGGTTTATCCTATAAAGAGACAAGTTAGGTAGGGCCGCTCCGGGCACAAAATCTATGGCGTATTGTATGTCACGCATGGGAGGTAAATAATCAGGGAGTTCCTCAAGGAAAACATCCTTAAATTCCTGGAGCACTAACCTCACTTCCTCAGGTTGCTCCTCATTGATCTCCCTATGTAGTTCCCTGGCAACTAAGACAAACATAATGGATTCTTGAATTGCTACCCTTTCAAATGTCTTTGGACTTATGATGTTCAAGCCTTTCGCCTTTGGTGCTTCTGTCTTCTTGCTCATGTCAATTGGCTTGGGTTTCAAAGGATTGAGCACAATCTTCTTACCTTCAAACATAAATGAGCAAGAATTGGATCGCCCATGAAGGGTGACATCCAGATCATAAAGCCAAGGTCTACCTAAGATGATATGCCCTACATCCATGGGAATTACGTTACACCATATTTTAGCCTTGTAGGTGAGGAATTGAAGTAGGACAACACATCTTTCTTTTATGGCTATGGAGGAAGTATCCACCCAAGAAACTTTATATGGGTTAGGGTGTGGGGTCAATTTCAAGCCTAGGTGGGAAACAACGCTAGAAGACATTGCATTAATGCAACTTCCACTATCTATGATAACCTTGCAAGTTTTGTCTCCACACTTAGTGTAAGTTTGAAAGATGGCACTCCTTCGCCAATCATCAATGTCTCTTTGCTCTGCCAAAGCACACCTTACCACATTCACTCTAGGGACACCAAAGTTCTTGAAGTCATCAACTTGGGGAGAAATGGCTCTAATGCATGCGAGATAGCTAGGATTATCTTCCCATTCTGCTTCAACATCGTGGGAGTCAACATCTAGGCCTTACTTGGAGTCAACACCAAGCAAGGAAACCACTAGGAGTCAGCACCTAGGGTAGACTTGGAGTCAGCACCAGACCAAAAGAGACCAAACGGCCATTATTTTCATTCATCAAAATATCAACTATCTCCTCAAGGAGTACAATAGGTTGCTTATAAAGGATTGCTAAACCCTAGTTCTAATTGGCTAGGAAACCCTAATTGCCTTATTACAAAAATAATCTTGCTTCCCAAATTAAAATACTAATAGCCTAATAAACTACTAGGACCTAAAACATATAAATACAATTGACTTGCAAACATAAATAATATTAAATAATAATTTTCTTGCATCTCCAGCATCATTCTCCTCTGGTTGGAGAAAACTCGACCTCGAGTTTTAAAACATTGAAGGATTAGAATGGTGACAAACAACACTTGTTTCAAGTCTGAAATCACCTTAGGAGCACAGGGAAAAGAAAAACCTTGAATTCCATCACATCAAACTCATTTGGAATAACAAAATCAATGTGTGGAATCAGTATAACCTCTTCTTGAACCTTATGAATCATAGGAAACACTATGGTTTTAATCTCTTCAACTTCACCAAGATGTAGATCTTCAAGGACTGTGGAGGGTTGATCAGAAACACATTCAACAACTTCAACTTTCACATCATGTGCACCCTCTAACATAATATGCTCTTTAGGCACCATCTTTTCATCTTGCTGCTCTTCAATAGATATTTCCTTGCATGCATGTTAAAGCAACACTTGTCGAGGCATGTACGTCTGTGTCAACATTAGGCTTTGGTGGTGCTGGAGGATTCTCCCTGACCAAGATATCACCATCAATGTTGTCTTCTATGGGGGCAGCAGTAAGTTCATTGTGATCAATTATCCTTAGTTTCCTAATTGAATCGGGTTGAGTCTTCATTTGCTTCAGCTGAGCAATTATTTCTTGAACATTTTTCATGAGCTTTATAGATAATTCCTTTAATTCCTTGGTAGATTGTTCAAAAGTGTGCTGAGGACATGATATGGGATGAGGATGAGGATTCATCACATTTGCTTCAACTTGAAAAGTACCACACTGAGATTGGGGTAGATACTTAGCTTGATAGTATGGTGACAAATACTCATCACAAAGTTTTTCTTTCATATCTTCCCACACAGTAATGGCAGGTTCATAATCCATATAGCAGAAATATTCAAGATTCTTCCAAAACCTTTGTGCTTTACCTATTAACTTCGACTTGGCATATCTAACCTTTTTGTTACCTGTAAAATTTGCTTGCTTAAAGAATTTCTCTATCCCATTCATCTAGTTGATAAAATCTCGTAGATAAGTTTCATAACCATCAAAATAAGGTGCTTCTAATATTACCATAGCTCACTAGGCAAAAAAATTTTGTTCAACTTGCCTGGCTAAGTATGGCCCACTAAAGAAGAAATTGTGATGGCATTAACCAAATAAAGCTTCAATGTTTAAAGTTTGAACACCAATAGAAAAACCAATGCATCCACGTGGATTGGACTGAAGGCCTAGAAGGCTAGACTTGAAATTTTTTTTTTTTTTTTGGGTACACACGTAAAGAATATATTGACAATATTTCAAACAAACCAGCAAATTAAACCAAAAGAGAAGAAACTTCTAACCCAAAGTGGCGTGGCCCACTTAGGGCTGATGGGTTGGCTCTGTAAGTGAACTCACGTGTCTGCCTTGTCCTGAGGTGACTAATAAACACAAACAATAAAACTTCAAAACGCAATATAGGTTGTGTAGACTCAGGTGAGGCTCGCAATAGGTCTCGGTAAGAACAACAGTGAGCTTTGGTTAGGTTTGCATCGAAGTTTGGTCCGGCAATGGCGCACTAGATGAAGGGCTTCTGGCGGTGCAACAGTGATAAGGATTAGGATTGGGCTCGCGGGTTGATGGAGATGGTCTGGCTTCGATTGGAGCAAGTGAGCAGATGGTGGGTTGAAGGCTGGATCGTTGTTGTGTGGTGTTAGACAACGAAATTGGAAGTTGCCGATGTGATGGGAACGCTGCTGGTGATGGAGGCTGATGGCGGTGCTGACTTCTTGTGGATTTGAATTGTGATTTGATGGGATGAGAAACACGGCAATGAATGAATTTTTTTTTTTTATAATACTTTTCTGGTTCGTGACTGTGGTGATGCTTCAAAAAGATTGGTGTTTGCTCTAATACCAAAACTGACGTAGGACAACCAACTAACAATAGAATGAAAAAAAGATAAACCCTAGGAGTCAGCACCTAAGGGCTGTTTGGAGTCAGCACCAAGCAAACTGGAGTCGGCACCAGTGAAGGAAAACACACGTTTTTTTTAATAATTCTCAAACTTGTCTTACAATTATCTGAAAAAGTGTTTAAATAGCTAACAATAAAAATGCATAAAGAAACCCTAAAGAAACCCTAATCATTAAATGCTCGGGCTTGCTTAATTTCAAGCCCAATAACTAGTATGCTCCATCCATAAGGCCACAGGTTGGGCCGTCTTCTTGTTGCTCTTCCTCCTATACGTGCGTGTAATTGGGAGCTTGTACCTCGTGTCCACACCAACCTCCCTCCACACAGACCACACCCAATACTTCCTGTAAGTATATTAACTGCACCACCTCATCATTCTTTCAATATTTCTACACAAAAGTTTCCTAAGCTTCTGTATTTGCTGAAGCTGCAGGTTGGCCCTAAGAGCTTGTGTTTACTTTTTTTCCAAACAAGACTCCCAAGAGCAATGGCAAGAATGGCCACAAGTGGTCCTCATTTTTAGCACTGAAATTTAATTAAAAGAACATGTCCTTCAAGCCAATCGAGTATGAATCATGATCTTGAAATGTCTACAACTTGATTATTTTCTATGTGAAATATCAAGGGACTTTCCTGCAATTATACTGTTGTTCCTATTGCACATAGGTGTTGATTTCCATTTATATTCTGTAGGACTCGTTGTTTGCTTGGTAAGAGAAGTGAGGTTAGGAAATTCAGGAGAAAAAGTATTGTTAAAGGAGTATTAACAGTGGTAGCACTCCAAAGCTAACCTGGTACTCCAACTATCACTGCACTTCCAACTTGATTTGATTTTTTTTTTTCTAGATTTAATTAAATAGTCAAGGCCAGGTAGGAGTTTCACAAACTCTAGAATACATGTTGAAACTTTAGAGTAGGATTGTTGTGATCCAGTTCTTGAATTATTATTTTTTTTTTTTTGGGAGGGGGGGGGGGGGTGCTGTTATGATGGAAAGGATGGGAGTTGTTATGAACCATAGGGATTGTGCATTTATAATATCTTTGGTAGATCCTGATAAAAGTTCTCTCAGCAACTTTGGGGTTGACTATGATCTTCATAATGACCTTAATTCATTGCTAATTATCATTGATTGAAATAATATGAAAATTGAGAAACTTCTCAGAATGTTGCTTATGTAGGGCTTGTCTCCATGATATGTTTAATACAGTTTGAGTTTAGCAACTGACATGGTGAATTAAAGGGGAGTAGTTGGAAGAATAAATTAGTTGATACTCTAAATGTAATAGAGATATAAATCTATCTGGGTGCTCCATGACCAAATATACATATTTTTTCATTTTGTATTGAATATTTCACATACCTACTCATTTGTGTTCTCATTATTTTCGCCTATGGCCATTGACCTCAGCGTTTATTGTTTATATCCTGCAGAACTCTGGCCAGATTTTGATCCAAGTTTCCTTAACAAATTAGGGCTTTGGACAATGATCTTATTGTTAGTTACTCCAACTCACTTCTTTTTTTCTTTTCTTTTTTTTTTCAACAATGGGAGTCACGAACCCCATCTCCAATAAGGGAATTTTAGCCAAAGTAGCTTAAAATCTCAGCCTCCATATTGAGAAACAAATATATTATTTATTGATTCATAGCATACAAAACATTAATAGAAACTTCTATGGAAGAAATTGGCTTTGCTAGCTAAGTTACTAATGTCAGTCTCTTATTATCTTAAAACATTCAGATTTGATCTCAGCAGGACTCATTACTCTAGTGCCACCTAAGGCTTCAACAAGTCCATTACTGACATGGTGTGATCCAAATTCTTGATATGAATACCATATGCAAGGAAGGGGGCATTGGACTTATGATTGCTATTACCTTGAACATAAGATTCAAGACCTCATTGACTAGGACCTCTAGAGTCTGTATGTTAGTCCCATCAGTCTTCCAGAAAGAGAGGATGCAATACCACTTACACATTACAAGGGACAATGACATGATCGATATTAAGAGCTATGGCCAGCTAACCCTATCTCCAATAGCTTCTAACATTCACAAAATTGTAGGCTTGCCACATCAATTGAATGTTGTAGTCAGGTATATATTCTACACAATCTGGTATAGTATGCCAATCCGGTATAGTATGCTTTGATTGTTGTCATGTATTTAAAAAGTGCTTCACATTTCTTTAATTCTTGGATTCTTCTTATTTGTGGATGCTTAACTCTGGTTTTGCAGACCCACTACATGCTTGGAGTATATTGCTGTTGCACAACCATGTTATTTGTCAAATACAAAATTTCATTTTACAGCCAAGTACATGCTAAAAAGACAAGGATTGACATCAGTTTTCTTTTTTGTTGGTACTCGTGAATCATATTCTTGACCATCACCTATCCTTTTAATTCTTTCTATACAACACATTGTCAAGGCCAAAATCAAAATGACATTAGCTCATATACTTTAAACCATTGAGGTGATTGTCATTGTTATAGAAATAGAGAAGAATTTGAGTACTTGGAACCCACATTGAGTCTTTCTAATAACACAACAAAATTTTAAAAAAATTTTACAACATTCTCAATGTGTTTTTTTTTTTTTTTTAATGGATAATCTATGCACCACGGTGCTAGTTTTGCCAGGTAAACAATGTTGCAGGCAATTGAGAATTCTTTTACCTATAATATCTAGCTTACTCTAATTGGATTTTGTATGAATTTTGAATAGGCAATGGAAGCATCATATGTTGATTCCTTGATGGCTTTCATGAATGCTTTCCGGTGATGGGAATTGAAAACCATTTATGGGGTTCAAAACTGCAACTCTTTCAATAGGAAAGTCCCAAGACTAATGTTCGGTTTCACCAAGTACATTACTTTTAGGGGAAGATAAATAAAAATATTGAGTAGTCTTAAGGATAATTGTTACTTAAATGTGCCAATGGTATTTTAAGGATAGTCAGAGACTCACAGTGTATGAGTTTTTGGTTTAGTGTCACTTTACGATGTTTTTGTTTTCATGTTTGTTCTTGTAGGAGTTCCTTTGGATGTAGGAACTTGCTTTGTTGTGGGTATTGTAATAGTTTCCACTTAGGCAAGGTTACCATTTACCTAGGTTGGGGAAGCATCAAATTGTTTCCCATCTGCATTCTCCTTGTTTCCCAAATTGGACGTATTCTCTCTCTATTTTAGTTTTCAACAACCAAAATATTTTGAGGCCAACATGCACTAATTCTTGAATTTTTAATTCTCTTCTTCATGGAAGATCCATGTTGTTTTGTTAGAGCACTAGCATTGAAAAATGCTAATGCCATATTTAGGTCCTTTTTAGCATTTTTTGGTTCAAAATGTGCTGCATCAAAGGATGCTAAACACAGGAATGGTAAAAAATTATACCATTGTGCTACAGTACAATTCTATCTTTAGAATTGTACTGTAGCACAATTGTAAAAAAAATATATATATTTTAATCAACCCAAAATTTCTCTCTCCTCCCATAAATTCTGTAATCTTCTCTCTCCTCATTCTCTCTTTCTCATCTGCTCTTTCCGTTCTCTTCATTCTCTCTTTCTCACCGCTCCGTTCTCTTCATTCTCTCAAGCACCGGTCACCGCTCCGTTCTCTTCATTCTCTCTTTCTCATCGGCTCATCTGCTCTTCAAGCACCGGTCACCGCTCATCTGCTCTTTCCTCTTTCAAACCCAAACATCATCCATCTTCTCATCTGCTTTTTTTTTTTTTTTGGCTATGACCGGGGCTTAAAAGAAGTGGTGGGTATGGCTGAGGTGAGTTGTGGGTCACGGAGATCGGAGTGGGTCATGGCGTGGGTCACGGAGATCGGAGATCGGAGTGGGTTTTTGGCTGTGACCAGTGTTTTTGGTTGTGGTTTTTGGTTGTTTTTGGCGTGGGTCAGGTGTTTTTGGTTGTGGTTTTTGGTTGTTGTTGTGGTTTTTGTGCTTAAAGGGGTTGTGGGTCGTGGTTGGGTCCGGGGTTTGGGTCTTGGTTGGGTCGTGGGTGGGTTGTGGGTCCGGTGTTTGGGTCGTGGGTGCTGGCGTGGGTGTGGTGGTTGTGGTTTTTGGCTGTGACCGGTCTTTTTGGGGCTGATTTTTGGTTGTTTTTGGCTTGGGTCCGGTGTTTTAGGTTGTGGTTGTGGTTTTTGGTTGGGTCCGGCGTGGGTTCGGTGTTTTTGGTTGTGGTTGTGGTTGTGGTTTTTGTGCTTAAAGGGGTGTGGGTGGTGGTTGGGTCCGGGGTTTGGGTCGTGTTTGGGTAGTGGTTGGGTTGTGGGTTGATCAGTGGGTTGATCGGTGGTGGGTTGATGTTCAAAACGGCGGTGTGGATTCGGATCGGTGGTGGGTGTGGTGGCCGTTGTTGGCTTTGGTTTGATGGTTTGTGTGCGGCTGTGTGTGGGTCACTGTGTTGGTTCTCTGTTTTTTTTTTTTTTTTTTTTTTCCTGGCTATGACCGGTGCTTAAAGGGGTTGTGGGTGGTGGTTGGGTCCGGGGTTTGGGTCGTGTTTGTGTAGTTGTTGGGCTGTGGGTTGCTCGGTGGGTTGATCGGTGGTGGGTTGTGGGTTGCTCGGTGTGTGGCTCTGTTGATGGGTTTGTGTGGTTCTGTGAGAGGAGCTGGTGCTAGAGGTTGAGGGAGGCTGAGGAAAAAAAAAAAAAAAGAAACGGTTGGAAAGCGTAGGAAAGTAGAACTGAAAAAATAAATTGGTTAAAAAGAAATAATAAAAAAAGATTAAAGAATAATATTTTAATAAGAATAGAGTTTTAGGATGTGGGAGGTATTGTAAAATGGGATGGTATAAGTAATAAAGTGACTTTTTGAGATGGTATAATAGTATAGGATAGCATTTTTCAATGCTAGTGCTCTTATATGCTAAATTGTATATTCTGGTCACTCTGAACCAAAGTATGCACCTAGTACTTATGAGCATTAGCATTCAATGTGCTAAAACACACCAAATGCAATTTTAGCACAACAAATACCAAAAAGTGGCCCCCAACTGGTGCTCTACATGTAAAATCCAAAAAACTTATGAAATGGTATTATTTTACTCAAAAAAATCTCATATGGTAACGTATGTTTTCATTAGCTTCTTGTGGTAACATATGTTTAGCAAAAAAAAAAACATATGTTTTAACTAT
Organism: Quercus robur; assembly: GCF_932294415.1. NCBI lineage: Eukaryota > Viridiplantae > Streptophyta > Magnoliopsida > Fagales > Fagaceae > Quercus > Quercus robur. The sequence continues at coordinate 75,098,949 of NC_065538.1, read as the reverse complement.
AAAGTGGTAACACATTTTTTTAATGAATTCTTTAATAGAATGATAATGTATTTATCATTATTTGTGAATATTTTTTGCTTATAAAAAAATTGTAGGAAAGAAAAGTTATCCCAGAGTTAGAATCTAAGAAAAAAGATGTAAAAACATCCATTGTCATCCAAAATTTCATGAGCCCGACCAAGGTGTTTCGAATTTAAGGTACAAAATCTATGAAACAAAGAGAAGTTACTCTACAATCAAATTCTAGGAATAAAAGATACAAAAACACTTATTGTCATCCAAATGTTCAATAGCCTGATCAAGGTGCCTCGAATTTGAGGTGGCAATTTTCCCCCAACATATACAGGGTAAGTGCCATGGCTACCCCTCAAAATATATAAGAAAGATAAGCTACCATTGATTTGGAGTCTAGGTAAAAGGATTTAAAAATACACATTATTATTCAAAAGTTCTTGAGCCTAGCTAAGCACCTTGAATTTTAGGTGGCATTTCTCCCCAACATGTATGAGGTAAGTGGGGGTAATCTTATAAACAAGGAAAGAGAATTACCCCAGACTTCAAGATAAGATAACACGATACAGAATGAAACTTGTTAGCCAAGATAATGTGGAAAAAAATTTGCCCCGGCCTCTAAGTCTTGGTAAAACGATTAAGGGAATGATTGGATTCCATAATTCCAATCACTATACCCAAAAAAACATAAAAACACTTATTTTCATTCATAAATTTATGAGCTTGGTCAAGGCGCCTCATCCTTTTCATGTATAAAGCCTACAAAATCAACCAAAAAAAAAATCATTTTTTTTTATATTTTTGAAAAAGAATGAAAGAAAAAGAAAATTGAGCTGTAATTGTAAAAATGTTAAATTTATGATGATGTTTTAATAGTAAATGGTGCTTTTTGACTTTGAATTAAGTGTAAAAAACAAAAATCTTTGTTGATGTTTGGGTTAATATTAAGTAATACTAAGACTTTTTAAAAATGGTAAATTCACTCTTTATTTGCCCATTTAGTTTAGAGAAATAAAAATTTAAAAAAAAATCATATAAAATATTATTATTTTACCAAAAAAAAAAAAAAAAAAAAACCTCATATGGTTACATATGTTTCAATAAGTTGTGGTAACATATGTTTCAATAAATAGTGGTAACATATTTTTTTAATGAGTTTTTTTTTTTTTATAGTTTTTTTTGATAGAGTTTCAAGCATACGCTCCTGATTATTGAACCCAAATTTTTTTTATTTAATTACAAAAGACTTTATTAGTTGAATTCTTTACTTTAATGTCAACATATTTATTATTTATATATAAAAAATATAAGATTTTTTTTTTAAATTTTTTTTAAAAATGTGTGATTTAAAAAACTTTTATTAAATGGAAGAGATGACAAACTTACAAGCTGATTAGTTGAAATTTGACTGAAGTTTTAGTTAATATAAACCTCATAATTACCCCCATTAACACTGTGAGTGAACAATTAATAAAATAGAGGGTTTAAGCCCAATTCTAATTAGGGATGGCAAATGAGAGATTCCTCAAATTATTAGATTTCGCCCTAAAGATTGAATTTTACAACAACATCCACATTAAATAAGTGTTAACTAGTATCAATTTTCGTTGGAGAATATATTTAAAAATAAAATTATTGATGATTAGTAGCGGATTTGAACAAAGCTTTAGGACTTTGACTGATTAGATAGTCCAATATTCCCTAGAAGTGATTGACATGACTCTACCAAAAAAAAAAAAAAAAACCAATACTAAACTAGATCTATAGACTATATAGCTGTATAGAAAACTTTCAACTCATTTTCAAAAAAAAAAATAAATAAATAAATAATTAAAAAAAAAAAAGAAAAAAAGAAGAAGAAAACTTTCAACTCGTGTACAATACATAAAATTCTTTTGCAAAAGTAGGTAAATTGAGTCCCTTAATCATCAACCAGACTTAACCAAAAGCAAAAGGTCTTCCCTGGCCTAGAGAAACAATTCGTGCAGATGACCCATAAACCCATTTATCTCTATGGTAAACAAATAGGAAAATTTTTGGGCATTTCATGAATAAACTGGCAAAGTGTATTACATATGTTACACAGGATCCAAAACGTTGTCAAATGACTCAAATCTCTAACCTATGGAACATTGCTATGGTTTTAAGCTCTATTCTAGGTGTACCTCACTTAGGATTCAAATTTTTAAATTGCTCAGAATCTCAACCCTTTTTCCATAGTATCTTTCTTTTGCTAGGTCAATCAAACAGGTAAAGTTTGGCCTAACAAGAAAAAAAAGAGGTGGTTTTTAAAATGAATTTAGCATGGCCCTGCATGTTTTGTGATTCTTTGGGCATATTACCAGTGTGGCATAGTGTGGTTGAGCAAACTAGCGGAGTGGTTGGTCAGCATTATACATTCCATTCCTATACCTTTATAGAATTTTTTTTGTTCTCTATAAAGAAAGAAAAATATATTCAAGGAATCCTACATGGGTCCTATGTCCTTTTTTACTCCTTTTTAGTTGATATGGACTATCTAAACATTACACAATTATAACTACTACTATTATACTTTTTACTAATTACTATTGTTAAAAAACCGAAAAATAAAAAATAAAAACAACGGAAATGATAATATAAGTCCCATGATCTATATCTTATTATGTATTAAACCTAAAATATAATAAGATATTAAAAGAATTTTCCTTCGAAACTAGTTTAGAAAAAATTTCCTCCAACCTGTTGCATGACAGCTCAAATAAGTATCATTATATTTAGTCATATAACTTATTTCATATTTATGTGATCTAATTAAATGATTTAATGAGTCATGTGATATAATGTTTATTTGGGTAAACACAAAAAGTGTTTGACTTTTTGTCTCAATCTTTTTTGCAAATAATCAAAAATCAAAGAAGCATGATTATGATGTTAGAGTTTCAAAATTTATAATTTATTTATGCCAATGAAATAAAAATTGGTGCTTGTGAAATTAAGTGTCATGATTTTTTCGTTGAATACTTAATGTGTTTTTCATTATATTATATATGAAAAATATAATTAGTATTGTGTGGACATGTGCACTGAGCACCTTATTGGGATATGGACCACGCCCGAGGATGGGAGAACACCTGAGGATAGTTAATTGATCCATACAGACTCAGAATAATGGGCCAAGGAAAAAGGAGTCAAGGTAACTGAAGATAAACCTTAAATATTCTTTTTTTTTTTTAAACCTTTACACACACACACACACACACAGATATATATATATATATATATATGATGTGAATCTTTACACATATCTTTAAGAAAACTCTATATATTCCTTTTTTTTTTTTGGATGCGTAAAATTATAGACCACTACTCCATAATGTTAGTGGCTAATTAATTTTATATATATATATATATATATTTTTTTTTTTTTTAGTGATCTCATTTGCAATGCTTCTTACCATTATCGTATATTTACTAACTGATGATTTACATAACAACGACATTAAATGAGAGGTAGCATTGTTCATTAGATTTTCAAAAGTAATAGTGTATGAAAATTATATATATATATATATATATATATATATGTTACTGTAATTATTTTGATTTTTCAATCAAGTTGGCCGGTGATACCGCCATAGTTATCCATTATTTTGTGGTTATACATTACTTTGAAGTATGTTATCTCTAACAAACATTATTTTGTTTTACATCTATTTTCTGATAGCACTTCCACTCCTATATGTTGCATTTTTCATCTACTACTTCATCTCAGTTTGTAGTATCTGTTCTTTCTTTTGGTGGTAGGCTGAGCCTCCCGTTCATTCAATCTGTTTATTATTTTGTGATTATCTGTTTGAGCTAATCCTTTGCTTCCCAGTTATCTTTTCCTTCTTGTCTTTGTTTCTTTCCCCACAATTTGTTACAGATGTGTACTAAACCAGGTTCTGTGAGGAAATGTTACCCTGTAAGTCTAGGAGTAAGTTCCAGTTCTGTGACGGTTCTGTTGCCCGGTAAGTCTAATCCCGAAGGTTAGTGTGAACTAAGGCCAAGCGATATTCCCCTGTTAGCCGTTAGCCAGGAGGGCGTTAGGCGTTTTTGAGGGACAAATGCAAGGTAAGGTTCGTATACACTAATAGCTAGGTACAGCGGCGGTTAGTGGCAACAGAAGTCACGGAAGGCATCCGGAAACAGCCATAAGTGGTAGCATATCATAGGAAGGTAGACATACACTCCCTGTTTCAGATCTAAGGTTAGATCCAGAAATTGGAAGATAAAGGTAGTCTAGGTTGTAATTGATTTCTTAGGCTTGTAATCCAGAATGATAAATAGGATGTTTAGAAGGAGTGACTCTTCCACTTCCATCAGATCTAGCAGTACAAACCCTCCTGAGATTCCACAAGAAGATGGAACAATCAACTCAGAGTCGTACCAGCTTTCAGATCTAGATCAGAAATTAGGAGATTGGAACATACCCAAAGTTCCCACAAACCAAGTCTATAAGTCTTCGTCATGGTCCTTGAAAAAGTCTTTCAGGGGGGTAAGCTACAATTGAAGGGTGCCGTTCAGAGGGCACTGGGAGCAGAAGCATAAATAGGTTACAAGTGTAGTTCTAGTACAAGTATAAACTAGGGGAGGGGAGAAGAGAGCCATTCTGATTACAAAATATTTCAGAGTACAAAGTAAAAAGCTCTAGAGGAGAGGACTTAGGGGAATTAAGCCTGCTGAAGACTGAGGAGAAGGGTCCCTTTTATAGCAGGAGGGAAGGAGACCCCTGGAATCACGGGAGGTGAAATGCTTTTACCTTCAGGTGAATATCTTTTCAGCCGAAAGCAAACAGTGATTTCTATGATTCTGTCTGGGCACTGTAGAGTGAACAGTAACTGGTCACTGTTTATGAACAGTGTCTTGTCCCCTTGCTTTTCTGAAATAGTAACTCTGCATAGTGTTCTGGACTGTGCAGTGAATAATGATTTGTCTGCATGCGGGTACTGTTCTGAATAGTAACCGGTTTCTTGCAGAAGTGGTTTCTGAGCTTCTGGAGGCCGTTCTGGGGCTTCAGGAAGTTTGTATGGAACTTAATCAGTATCATGGCCAGAAGAATAACCATCATAAGGATCCCATGGAGGATCGTAGTCATAGTTATGCTCATGGTATCTGGCAAACTTGTCGCAAATGCCGCAGTACAGGATAGGTTCATAATCTGCTTGCCACAGGATTATCTGTCTGGGCTCAATGTAGTCGATCCTTTCGGTATGGATAGCTTCAGAATACGGCCTGGTGGTAAATACTGTAATTCTTCCAGTATTTCCAACAAAGTGGTAATTCTGCCAGAGTTCGCTGGTGACATCCAAAATCTCATTGTTGAAGTAGCCACTCCAGCACTTTGCAAGAGCTTCAGGGTCTTCATCATGGAGATAAGAGTCTCCTTCATACCAGGGACCATTGTGAGTGTACCCATTGATGAGTACAAGATGGTGCGCAGGTTGGACAATCATCCAGTTGTTCCTGTCCCATTGGGGAAGAGTACTCCAACATCTGATGGAGACAAATGGACTCTTGATTTTTGAGACAACCTGTCGGACGATCTGTGGGAACTGGTTGATCTGTTCATGGCTGGTTAGCTTAATGAACCGGACGAACCCATATTCAAACATTTGTGAAAGCCAGCTTGGATTTTCTTCAACGGACCAATCTTCATAATTGATAATTAGGCCGGGGAAGGGATGTTTCTTTTCATAGATCCTTTGGCTGCTTCCAAAGTACTTTTCCCAGGTTGATAGGATGAAAGCAGCATCTTCTGATTCATCGTAAACTGGAAAATGGGTGATGACCATGATTTTGAAATGCTTGAACCATTGGTCACATGATTCAGTCATAGCCTTGCTTCTAAATATACGTTCTTGTATATCAGAAGGCAAGTTGGCAACAGCACTTCTTAGCTGGTTTTGAGTCTTAAGACTTAACCTAGCATAATCGGTGCCCATAATAGTCGTTTTATCCATTGAATGGATATCCTCTTTGCCAAAGAGTTGACTAATGGTATTTCTTCCAATCTCAATTTCTGCCTCAAGGTTTACTAGGTGCAATTCTAGTGCTCTGAGGGTTCTTTGGAAAAGATGATTGTTGCTTCGGGTATAGGCTCTTTGAAGGTTATCGAGGATAATTTTAATGGAGGACGGAAGTCCTGTATATATTCCATTTGAAAATTGGAAATTCCTGGATAAAACTTCATGCAAAGTGATAGTCCTATTACCACCTGAAAATGGTATTTGAAGCGGAACATGTTCAAGAAGGGATGTTACTTCCCTGGGTTTTGATCCAGAGGAAGCGCCTTCATGCCTTTGAGAAGGAGAACCCTGAACAGGGGCTTTTCCTTTGTTCCTGCTTGAAGAAGCCATTTTCCCCTTACTAGTGGGGCTAGTATGGAAAGTAATTTGCTTTTCTTCCTGCCATGTATTAACAAAATGGTTATTTCTGAAAACATTTTTGTTAAAATCATGAGATGTCATGGAGCAAACACTTTTATGCATAATATGATGAGATGATAATTTATGAGGTTTATGGGGACTCAAAGAATTATCAAATATGGAAGGTACAATTTGATCAAGGTTCTGGGCTTGATTTGGACCATATGAAGAAGTTTTTGCATTGATGAGGTTAAGATTTTTAGAAACAGAAACTTTTTGGAGACACTCAATCTCTCTTGGATCAGGGTTTCTAAGAAACTTAAACTTGACTGGTTGGCCAAAAGGGTGGGTAGTGATTCCTTCACTATCCGTAATGAAAGGATACAACAGACATATGAATGGGTTTCCTAGGATGACCCTATCTGTTATATTTTTGACAAGAACAAAGGTGGTTTTAAAACACGCGTTGTCTTGGCAAACCTGTGCTTCTGGGATTTTGAATTCAATCTGCATTTTTCCACCACTTGCAGAAGTTAACCGTTCTTGGGTTTTCTGGAAGTATTTAGGGGGGATGATTCCTTCCTAAATGCAGTTGAGATTGGCGCCTGAATCCATTAGGGCGACTACCTCTAATTCAAAATCTTTTCCTATGACAATCCTGACTTTGGAATGCCATTTTTGGAAGTTAATACTACTGATGGTTTGCAAGAACGATCCTTTGGATGGTTCGGGCTCCATATCTGCAGTAGGATTAACAGTTTCATCTACTTCATCATCGGAAGGGTTTTGTAATGAGATTCTGTCCCCATTGCCTTGATGAGAAGTAAACTCTAGGTTTTTGACTCTCAAATCCATGAGACCATGATCAACCCTAAGGACGGTTAATTCCTGTTTAAGGTTTCTCATTTCTGCCTTGTGATCCTTGATCTCTTTCTGGAGATCTTGGACGGTCACTTCTTTTTTGGATTTGGTAAACCTGTTGTAGATTTTCTCCAAATCGACTAAGGGTTCTTGAAACCTAGGTTTGGATGTACTGGCTTCCTTGACTAGGGTTTTGTGGAACTCACTAAGCCTCTGAGCTTTCTCTTCTGGGTCCTTGATCTGTTCTATGAGATCGAGGAGCAGCTCTTCTTGTTTAGAAAGAACATGGACAGCTTTGTTTCTACAACAACTATCCTGACAGGCTAGGATTTCGTCTGTGTCACTAGAGGAACTGGAAGATACTCTAGAGGTTTCAGAGGATGTCCTAAACAACTGTCGTTTCTCTTGGTCACTAGACTCACTGCTTAGGTGATCGAGTTCTAAGAGTTTGAAGATCTCATCCTTGTTGGCTTGGTCACTAATGAGTGTATTGATAAGGGTTTTGGCCTTAGCTTGACAATCTTTTCTGAAATGACCTTTCTTTCCACACTGAAAGCATGTTCCTGATGCTTTGGGTGTGAATTTGCCTGTGGGTTGGGACCTAGATTGGGATCTGCCTTTCTTATAGAAATCATCAGTCTTGAACCTTTGTTTCCTATAATGTTTGGAGGCAGGTTTCTTCCTATGGGATTTCTTAGAGGGTTCTTCTCCTCTGTGTTTGGATTTCCTTTTGGGAAGGATTGAAGGTAAGCCATATTGGGTACAGAAATTTCCTATTTCGTACTTGGCTTTGCTCTTGTTGGCTTGGCTCTGGATCTTAAGGTCTCTACACATTTTCATCCCTTCATTTCGGATTGTGCTAGAGGTATCTCTGTAAGTTAGGTTATCATAATCTATGATACCTAAAGAGCTGGCAAGAGTTTCTTTGACCTTCTGTCCAAACAATGTTGGTAAGCCATTGATAAACTTCTCCTTCCAAAATGGAGAGTTACAATCGCTTCTATGCATGACACGGGTGGTGAACACATCTTCATACCACCGGTATTCTCCAAGGTTTTTACATCTAAGATTACTTAATTGGTCGTAAATCCTGGATGTGATATTGCTGAGTTTACCTATGAAGTGTTTCATGATCGTGTAGATCAAGGTATTGACTCCATCGGGAACACCTCTTCCTATGCGTTCATCAAAGATGGGGTTCTCATTCTCATCTTTTTGAACAGCATGCTTAATATCTTCCTTGGAAGCTGCTGTCATACAGTTGTTCCACCAGTGTAACAGTTTCCCAGTGAATCCTAAAACAATGAGCTCTACAACCTCAGTATTTGGAATACCATCATTTAGATAGTTATTTGCTACCATGGTTATATGCTGGATCTTGTTTTGAATTTCTTGTTCTGCTAAGCCATCTATGTTCCATTCATAGAGCTTGCCACTGGATACTGTAAACTGCATGGTTCTTTCTTCAAATTGGAGGTCAAGTGGTGAGGGCCTAGGGTACCAATTCTTGGTAAGGCTGGTTGGCGTGACCTTGGGTTGGTAAAGCCTATTCACCTGTAATCCTCGAAATTGGTCTTCTATTTGTTCTATCTCCTTTTCAGTTTCTGAGGAGGTTCTACTAGAACTGCGAGAAGATGTATGGGCATGTAAGGTTTCAAGCCTTTGGTCCCTACTGGTTGAGGTGGGATCTGGTGAAGGGGTGACTGGTTCCATTTTCACGAGATCATTAAGCTTTTGGGCCACTACTTCTAAGGCTGTTTGGTCCTTAGGTTTGAGGCTAGTTTGTCTGGTTGTGGGAAGCTTGACTAAGGGTTTTTCTAGACTCTGGATTGGTTTGCTAGGGTTTCCTGGTTGAAGGAGAACCTTGTTGTCAATCCTATCCTCTATCCTATCAAGCTGTTGTCCTATGACTCCTAAACACTGGTTAGTGTAGTTGTTTTGCTCTATTACCTTCCTGACCACCTTTTCTTCTAGGGTTGTGGCACATTTGAAGGGAGAAGCAATAACATCTGTATTACCAGTTTTAAAGAGTATGTTTTCCTGAGGAGGATGGCTAGACCTAACAATCTCTGGTTTGCTAGTGCTTGGTGCATCCTTCTTAGGGGGTATTCTCCAGTTGGTTTTGGTAATGACGCAGTTCTTTTTATGCCATTGGAAATGTTTCTCAAAGTATTCAAAGAAAGGATAATCTGCTTTTACCTCTTTCATGAATAACTTCCATTTCTCCAAAACTTCAACCTTTTGTTCTCTGGTATGGTTGGCTCGATAGGCTTCTCTTTTAACTCTGTTCTGCTCAGAATTAAATTCCTTTTCAAGCATGTCCATATCAGGGATGAATTCTTTGGTCAACACTAGGAGCTGATGGTCGTATTCAGTTTCTTGCTGAATAGGATTCTTGAAATCAGATCCTGATGGTGAGGGAGGCTTAAGACTGTCTTGACTGTTGCTGTCTTCTTCTTGATCAGCAACTGAGTCTTGTTTGGCTGTGTAACAAGGGGTACTAACCTGGGAGTGGTCTTTGACACCTTTAAACTGTGGACCTAAGTCTCTTCTAGATGTAGGAGCTCGTGTTCTAGACGAACTACTATACTGGGATGCAGGTCTATCTTTCAAGAGGATAGTTGGCTGCCTAAAGGGTTGGCGTAGATCTACGGATCTAGACCTTGGTTCCTGGTATGTTTCCTGGTGCAGATCTAAAGAGGATCTGGGCCTGGGTTCATCATACTCTAAGGGTGATCTAAACCTAGACTGGTCGAAGCTTAGTCTAACTAAGGTTAAATGAAAGGTCAAAAAAGAAATTTAAAAATTTTCTAAATTTATTTCTTATGTAATTTCTACTACTACCAAAGAACATCTTTTTTTTTTTTTCTTTGGTTATGATTAATATGGTTTTCATAGTTAGAGTTTGATTAGTTTTAAATTTAAATTTAGTACTATGATTGTATTTAATTATTGATTTAATTTTTTAAATGAATTTAACAGTTTATTTTACTACACTGTAAAGTTTTTAATGTTCTCCACATGATAATATCTATTTTATTTTTTACTTATCCTTACAACCTCTTTGTTTTCCAATCAATGGTTACTAAGCTTTTTTTTTTTTTTTTTTTTTCTTTATCTACTCTTTATTACTCTCTCTCTCTCTCTCTCTCTCTCCATTGGCAACCTATTGTTACCAAAATTTGATGATGATTCTATGACATTAAATATGCATTATTACTTTTTTTTTTTTTTTTAATTTAGTATTTCTAACTTGATTTGTTTTGTATTTCATTTTTCCATTGATGCATTGGATGTGAGAATGAGTGTTTTACTAGCATTACTTCACTTAATAAGGACAATTTTATTTATATCATTTAGGCAAAATATTATATTTTAAATTTTTTTAAAATTAAAAAGGAGAGGAAATATAAATAATTTAATGATATATATGGGGGATGTGGGTGAATTTAAATGTTGAATAAAATTATATGAGAAAAAAAATAAAAATAAAATATATAACAGTAAACACTAACTTATCCAAATCATTCAATGTAATATAATAATAGTATATTCTTATATACTATCTTTAATTCTTTATAATACAATATGATAATGTAGGGACAAGGGCCCAAAATAGTATATTGAGCCTTGGGCCTTATCCAAGGACATTGATAGGTCCGAGGAAGAGCAAGTAGTTGTTAAACGTTCTCAATTAAAGTCTCAAAGATAAGGAACAAGTGAGAGGTTGTCCGATGAGGAATTCCTCCTCGGATATGATGAATGTAGTTCATAATATGTACTCCATCTGTTAGCATAATCCTCCAAGAAGTTCCAATGATAGAGACATACTTCATGAACATATAAGAAGGAAGGAAACCTAAAAATATCTAAGGGAAAGCTGGCACCATCGCATTAAATGCACTGTAGCTACTTTTCTGGCCGCATTTATGTGGAGAAGACCTCTGAACAGTACTACCTTGGCTACCACAACTCACAGAAAACCAGAGGGAGTGTCTGATGGGACAGATACTCAAGTAAGAGCTCGAATCAATAGGTGTAGGGTGAAGATGGTCCAAAGGAGGATATATAAGGGGAAAGACTCTTCATGGAAAGGGGATCGGAAAAATAGAGAGAGAATACTGTAACAATCTAAATTGTCTCTGTATCCAACTATGATCAATACATATAATTATGGCCTTCTCGGACTGAAAGTCTATTGACATCAATACTTCTTATTTGTGCTTGATTGTCATTTAATTCCATATTAGCCGTTGTTCAACTCATTAGGACCTAGTTCTTTGACTCACTCTCTACAAAATTATTGTATTGGGCTTATTGGGCCAAGATCCCATATTCTTTGGTTTTGGGCCACAAATCGGGACTCTACAGATAACATTTTACAATCAAAGTGATAAAAGGAATAAAAAACTTAAAACACAAAACTAAATTTCATCAAACAAAATAGAATTCTAAAGAATACAACATTTTACTAAGCTAAAATGGAGATGCAAGAAAAATAAAAATAAAATCCACCAAAAAATTGAGGGAGAAAGAGTGGGAAATAACCCATTTTTTGTGAGAGAAAATTATGTAAAGAATAGAAGAGTGAATGACAAATTTATACTAAGAGAATGATACTAAAAAGAAACAAAATAAAGAAAGATAAAAGAAAAGAGGAAGAGTGATATCAAGGTAGAATGTTTAAGGAGATGAAAAGGTAAAGGGAATGAGAAAGGTTGGAGAAAGTGTAAATGTTAAAAAAATGAGTACAATTTGATGAGCACAATTTTCTTTTATTTGAATTTAAGTAAAATATTACATTTTTTTATTTTTTAAAACAAAAAAGAGAGAGAAAATATCAATAATTTAATGATAAGAAGGATGTGGTTGAATTTGAATATTGAATAAAATAAGATGAGAAGAAAAAAAATAAGAAAAATTAAAAGATATAACAATAAACACTAAATTATCCAAATTATGCTATGTAAAGGAATACTATTATATTTTTATCTACTATCTTTAATTTTTTATAATGTACTTCGATAAAATTTAAAGATCAAAGAGAAAAAATAACAATAATAATAATAGTAACTTAAAACACAAAACTAAATCGTATTAACCTAAATTAGAGTTCTAAAAAACAAAAAAATTTATCAACCTAAAGCGTAGATGCAATAAAAATAAAAATCCTCCAAAAAATTGAGAGAGAGAGAGAGAGAGAGAGAGAATCTTTTTTGTGAGAGATAATTATGCAAAGAATGGAAGAGAGAATGACAAATTTATAGTAAGAGGGAGTGAATAAGAAGAGACAAATAAAGGAAGATGAAGATAAAAATGAATAGTGATATTAAAGTAGAGGGTAGTGGGAAGATGAAAAGGTATGGGAAGAAGAAAGATTGAAGAAAGTGTAAATATTTAAAAAAAAAAAAAGTGAATGTCAAAAAAAATTATAGGAAAATTGGAAATAAAATGGAAATATATATATATATATATATATATATATATAGATGTTAAAAACAACAAAGATGAATAAAGTTAATAATTTATTTATATATTTTTTTGTAAAAAAAATAATAATAATAATTATGTGGCAAATGATATGGCAATGAGGTGGTGCAACAGGAGATCGCTCAGTAGCAATAAATACTACGCTTCAACTTTTAGTAATATATAGATTAAAAGCTAAAAGAAAAAGCTCTTGACCAATAGACATGAGTCTTTCTAATGAAGTTATCCAAATTCAAATCCCTTGTTACCAAATAGCTACCTAAACGTAAATTAATTTGAGAAACTATTTATATAGTTGTTGATATAATGCTTTAGAAATATTTCTATTTCCTAAGCAAAAAAGAGGGGGGAGAAAGGTTGTCAATGTTCAAACCACTATAATTTCTATGAAAATTCATTATTCAAACTGTATATGTGTGTGTTTGATTTTGAAAAAAAATAATAATAATAAAGAAGGTAATTGTCTCATATTTCTTAAGAGACTGTGTTGTGTGTAGTATGACTTGTTTCATCTTCCTTTAATAGTTACAATAGTTTTTAAGTAGAGTTTGTAGTATGTTTTTGTGTTTAAACCCTATTCTCACTCCATTGTATGTGTTTATTTCTCAACCAATAAAAAAAAAAAAATTCACAACATTCTCAACCAATAAAGCTATGTGAGAACTATATAAAGCTATGTGAGAACTATATAGGGTATGCAAAATAATTGCTTCTTTTTTCCTCAGGGAAACAAATAAAAGCTGTGATCCAATAAAATTTTACTTTGAAGAAAATTAATTCAATTTGTACAATTATGCATTATGCATTGGCCGGCTAACTAATCTATACCTTTCAATATGTTTAAAGATGCATTGTCCTACTAATTATAATTCACAACTTGGCAGGCATAGCACCACTGAGTTATACTTTTCCTTCTTTTCAAAAAAAAAAAAAAAGAGTTAATACTTTTCCTTTGGTACAATTATATTTTATTGATTTGTTTTCTCTCTATCATCAAAATTGTTATTGTTCAATGATTTTTTGTTCTCTCAGATATAGCACCATAAGGTTTAGCTAAAAAATTGGTTGTAGCCTAAGACTATAACTTTACTCAATAAAATAAAAATTACAACATTTTTTGAAAATCTAACCGTTGAATTGCATGTTCTTTAGGCTCTTAATATACATGTTAAATTTTATGTCAATTGGATATTATTTATTATATGATCTATAAGTTTATATTTTATGCATAATTTTAAACCACAAAAACTTACAATTTAAACAATTTATTGATGACATAACTATTGATTTTTAATTTTCTAAAAATTTTACAAGCATGGAGAATATAAGAAGAAGATGTAATTCAATGGCGAATTTGTCAAAATTCACCTCTAACAGCATAAACAACATACCACCTAACATCCCCAGTATGTAAAACCGAGTATACTGCTACACAAGCACCTCAGTGGCGTCAGCTTGGAAAGGGTTACTAAACCGCTTCTCGAGCCATTTGGCTTTTACCCTTGGCCCTTCCATCACTACAGTGTTCTTACCAGCACCGACTTGTTTGTTTGGCGGCCTATGCCTTAGCAATTCGGCGTAGAGGTCGCCCCAATCGTCCATACGGGTAAATCCCACCACTGGTAAGGCATCTACAGGTATCCCCGTTATAACCTCCATATCTTGTAGCGTGATGGTCATCTCATCATAGGGCAAGTGGAATAAGTGCGTCTCCGGCCGCCATCTCTCCACCAACACCGTGATTAATGCATGGTCAAGGTTCATATGTGGGACCCGAAGTATCTAACCCCACATCTATGATATAAGCGACAATCTGTGGATCTAACCCACCTTCAAGCAGACCTTTCTCTCGGTAACGACAAGTCAGTACACCTGGCACTTTCTGCAAACAGAGCAGCTTAGTATTGATAATAGCATTCACTGAGCACATAATAATTACACTTCAAACTTAAATGCCAAAAATCTTTCTACTACATATATTGACTACGATTTTGGACAAGTGCATACCTTGCCTACCAAAGGAGCATCCCAAAGCAAACTTGAACGATGCATAGCCTGCCTCATCAAGACAGTCCCTATAGAGGGTCCTGCTCGATGTGGGTCCATATCTGGCATAAATTAAAGGTGATTAATGGCCCATTAAGTGACTACTAGCCCATTAGGTCAAATGCAAAGCATAAACATTCTAATTCTCTTTTTAAGGAGCATGACACATGAGGAAAATTCACTTAATTGAGTTCCTACTTTTTCTTTCTTTTTCTTTAATAAATTTCTTTTATAAGCTTGAATTTCATTCAAGAGAGAGTGGCTATATACCTTACAAGTAGATTCAATGAACTACTAGACAAAGAAAAAAGTGTTATTTGTGTTATAGTTTATTGGCAAATTTAAAAGAAAGAGAATTGCATTAGGGTAAAGTGAAGCCATTTGTTTTGGATGTGTTTATACTTGGTAGGTAAACAGAGTCATTGCATTACAATGGGCAGAGTGTCTAAACTACAAGCATGATCTTTGAAATTGGTATGGCAGTTCACAATTAGAAGTTGAAAGTATTATGCATCTTTTAATAGGTATTATGCAATCCAAACACACATCTTTTACTTGAACATCTAAGGGTTATCATGCATTTGGTGACAACAGCAATCAGGGGAAAATTCACTTCAAATACATAAACTTTCTTCTTCTTCTTCTTATTTATTTATTTTTAATTATAAACAAATTTGACTAAAAATGGCAATAATATATATCTAATGCAGCCTTCATTGATTTCATAAAAAAAAAAAAAAAAAAAAAAAAAAAAAAAAAAAAATTAAACTTTAGAATGTTAAGTAGATTATAGCTTATTCAACTAATAGAAATAGAATACATTAGCATACATGATAAAACATTTTCACCCCTAAATAAATAAATGAGAAAGCCACAAGTTTCAGATGGAAGAAATTTCTAAAATGAAAGTCTCTCTACATTATTAAAATCAACCCTCACTTTAATAGTCCAAGCATCCTACTCATTATTCAACAACATCAGGCCCCAAAAAAATTTAGGCTTAGTTATGGATCCTCTACACACTACTAGGAGGCTGCCGCATATATTCTAAGCAACCTACTCAGTCTCACAAATTAAATATGGCCTCAATGAGAACACTAACTATGTCCTACAATGATTGATTGCTCTAATAACACATGAAAATGTTCATTAAAAGAAAATCAAAAATTACACCACAAATACCCACATATAGCCACAAATAACCCTAACCCCCCAATGCTCAAACAAATATTGAGATAAGGAGACATACCTTGTGATTCCAAACTGAAGATGCAGACCGAGAGTGAGAGTACAGAGCGTGAGCAAAAGGGAGAGTACAGAGCGAGAGCGAGATTGAGAGGGAGACTAAGAGTGAGAGCGAGAGCGAGATTGACAGGGAGATTAAGAGTGTGTGGGAGAGTGAGAGTGAGATGATAACGAGATTGAGAGAGTGAGAACGAGATTGAGAGAGTGAGAGGGAGATTGAGAAAGAGAGAGTGATGAGAGAGTAAGACTGAGTGGGAGAGAGGGAGATTCAAAGAGTTTAAGTGTGGGTGTTAAAAACAAGGGCCATACTTGAGTTTAATGGACTTGGGTACCAGAATAGCACAATACTCGAGTCCAAAAAACTTGAGTACCAAGTGGAATTTTTTAATACCCAAATGCCATGTCAGACGGTGTCATGGTGGCAGAACTAGGGGGAACTCGAGTTTATTGTAATTGAGTACCATTTGGAACTCGAGTTTGTAGAGCTCTAGTACTAGAAGAGTGGTAGATCACTAATTAGTTCTGAAATAGTGCTTTTTTACTACAAATGTTGCAAAATGGTGGTATTTGGCCATTTTCACCGTACAATACATAACATTCTTTTGCAAAAGTAGGTAAATCGAGTTGGGTTCTGCTGTGGACACCTTAGCTCAACCCAAATTTAAACTAATACGCTGGGATCTTTTAATTGAGTCCTTTATCAATCAGACAACCAAATTAAAAAGGTCTTGCCTTGAGACACAATTCGTGCAGATGACCCATTTATCTCCATGGAAAACAAATAGGGAAATTTTTGGGCTTTCATGAATGAACTGGCAAGTTTATTACATAGGATCCATTTTTTTTTTTTTTCAAATCTTTAAAGTTTCCAGCGGTGGAAGAAAAGGTAGCAAAACCCAAAACGTGGGTTCAGTTTTGCCAATCATGTCATGTGAGAACTCATGGTACATTGCTATGGTTTTATGCTTTATTCTAGCTAGGTGTACCACACTTGGGATTCCAATTTTTAAATTGCTTAGAATCTCAACCCTTTATCCTTTCCTTTTTGCTAGGTCAATCAGAATGGTAAAGTTTGGCCACCAAAAAAAAAAAAAAAAAGAATTTAGCATGGCCCTGCATGTTATGTCATTCTTTGGGCATATTACCAGTGTGACAGTGTAGTTGAGCAAACTAGTGGAGCGGTTGATCAGCATTATGTATTCTATTCCTATTCCTTAATAGAATTCTCTGTTCTCTATAAAGAAAAAATTATATATTCAAAGAATCATGCATGGATCAGTCCTATGTCCTTTTTTACTCCTTTTTAGTTGAGATTGGACTATTAAAGCATGACCAAATCATATCTACTACTATTATACATTGCTAATTACTATTGATAAAAAAGGAAAAGAAATAAAAACAACTGAAATGATAATATAACGATGCAAGTCACATCAACTATATCTTATTATGTATTAAATCTAAAATATAATAAGATACGCAAAGAATTTTCCTTCAAAACTAGTTTAGAGAAAATTTCTTCCAACCCGTTACATTATATGACAGCTCAAATAAGTCTTATTATATACTTTTAGTCATATAAGTTATTCTATATTCATGTGACCTATTTAAATAAATTAACGAGTCATGTGATATAACGTTTGTTGGGGTAAAGGCAAAAAGTTTATGACTTTTTATTTTTTGTCTTAGTTTTTTTTTGCAAATAATTTAATTTTTATTTAATTTTTTTTTTCTTGAAAATCAGTTAGCTTTTAAGTTTTTTGGTCACACATCTATATATATTTTCACGTTCTTTTGCTGAAAGGGTGCATATTGAATTCGTTATAATGTTCGACTTCCTTATTTTGGGATTTAGACTTTCATATACTTGGCCCTATTGAAGAATTTGAAGTTACTAATTGTATTTTATTCAAATTTGACAGTGCTAATTGTGGCAAGCCATGCTTCTTCTTTCTTTCTACTCTTCAGTCTTATTTGGATGCTGATCAAGGCATGGTTCTGATTGTTGTTACCAGGATGTAATGTGACTCACTTGTCCATTTATGCTCGTGACTCACTGCTGTTTATGGAACCAGAGCTACATGTATTTTGTTTGCTACCAGAGGAATACTGTTTGTTGCTGATGCTTTTTGAGCCTAAAGCTGACACTGCCTACACACATTATTTGATACATGTCTTCACGCTTCACACCTCTCACAAATTTGCAATAGCTTATGGGTAACTTGGAGTTTGCTGCCACTTATATTGGCCCCAGCAGCGTAGTAAATACTAAATAATTTTTGCCTCCAAGGATACAAAACTCTAATGAGACAAAAGAAAGTTAAAAAAATAAGTATATATGAGGATTTGATATTGTTTTTATTTCAATTCCATAATTTGTTATAAAAGCATAGTTAATTGAGTTTTGATATTGTGCTAGCATTACATGAACCTCTTATTATCAATGGTATAAAAAATAATAATTTAATTAATAATACGTTAAGAATCTTATAACTTAACTGACAAATGAAAAGGATGAACATAAAATTAAATAAATTAAAATCTAAAAGAAAAAGCTCTTGACAAACGGACATGAGTCTTTCTAATGGAGATATCCAAATTCAAATCCATTGTTACTAAATAGTTACCTACACATAAATATATATATATATATATATATATTTTTTTTTTTTGAGAATGCACGTAAATTAATTTGAGAAACTGTTCATATAGTTGTTGATATAATGCTTTAGAACTATTTCTTTTCCTTAGCAAAAAAAGAGGGAAAAAAAGGTTGTCAATGTTCAAACCACTATAATATCTATGAAATTCATTATTCAAACTGTGTATGTGTGTGTTTGATTTTGAAAAAAAAAGAAAAGAAAAAAAAGAGGTAATTGTACCATATTTCTTAAGAGACTATGTTATGTGCAGTATAACTTGTTTCATTTTCCTTTAAAAGTTATAGTAGTTTTTAAATAAAGTTTGTGGTATTTTTTGTGGTTAAACCTCAGTCTCTCTCCATTGTATGTGTTTATTTCTCAAAATAAATAAATAAATAAATCTACAACATTCTCAATCAATAAAGCTATGTGAGAAGTATATAGTGTATGTGAAATAATTGCTTCTTTTTTCCTCAAGGAAACAAATAAAAGCAGTGATCCAATAAAATTTTACTTTGTAGAAAATTAATTCAATTTGTACAATTATGTATTATGCATTGGCCCACTAATTTATCTATACCTTTCAATAGGTTTAAAGATGCATTGTCCTACTAATTATAATTCACAACTGGCAGGCATAGCACCACTGAGTTATACTTTTTCTTCTTTTTCCAAAAAAAAAGAGTTATACTTTTCCTTTGGTACAATTATATTATATTGATTTTTTTTTCTCTCTTTCATCAAAATTGCTACTGTTCAAAGAATGTTTTGGCATTTTATAAATATATATTTTGAGTTAGACTATTTAACAACTCTAATTATTCTACCCGTTCAAAGAGGTATGTGAGTGGGCCCATTCACCGTTGAATTTATGAAATGAAATTTAGATTTGAATTTTTGGAAAATGTAATATATATTAAGTCGATTTTATGCCAAGTGAAATTGCAATTTACATTGTAAAATTTGTTACTATTCTTTATTTTTCCATTTAATTTAAAGAGATAAAAATTCAAAAAAGAAACTTATGAAATGGTAAGTCATAAGTTAAAAAAACACATACGGTTTTCATTACAGTTTCATATTATATGTTTCCTATCGTAACATATGTTATAAAATATAGTGGTAACATATGTTTTTAATGAATTCTTTACCTGAATGATAGTGTATAAAAAAAACATTAGTTGAAATATATATATATATATATATATGTGTATGTATATATTTGCATATAGAAAAATGAATGAAAGAAAAATTACCTGATAGTCAAAATTTAGAAAAGAATATGCAAAAAACGCGGATTATCATAAAAAAATTTATGAGCTCAACCAAGGCTTCTTGAATTTAAGGGGGCTATTGTGAGAGACCACGCCTCTGACCCGTTTTATAAGATGTTAGGCCAAACTCACGCGTGAATGGGTGGAGTCGTGTTATTGTCTCTCAAAATGGAGGTTCGAATAGTTATATTTTCCCCTTTTGATTAAGGGTTTTACAATGGAGTCGCCACTTATTTAATTATTGAGATAAATAAGAAAACCAAAATTGAAAAATTTCTCATTTTATTAATTTTCAATTGAATTTACATTGATCATAGGAAAATTGCATGGCTTCGGTCTTAGATACAATTTAAGATAAAGTACATTACTTTGTTTCCTAATTACAATCTAAAAATCGAAAAGTACATGGATAAACATTTGATCTACTAACCATTGATCTAAACTCGGAGGCTATGTTATAAGGTAGGAAGGTGTTAGATACTCACCTTGACCGGTGAAATCGGTCTTCTAGATTATGATGGCCAACATTCATATCACATCATCTAATATGTTATCAATCAATTTGTATGTTGAATTTAAAGTGTGTGCATGTGATAAACTCTAATTCAATTCATTAAGCATTTTATTTTGATTGAAAAATAAATTCTAGTAAATGTGTGTGGATTGCGATATCCTAGATTCAAGGATTTCAAAGAATTATTAAACAAACATGTTTTTCATATTTTTGATATGGATTTAAGATTAAAATTAGTGTTATGTTTAAACATGTGATGAACAACCAAGAACATGTGAAGAACACATAAGAACATTTAAGAACATTCAAGAACATTTAAACATACTCAAGAGAATTTAAATAGTTACTATCATACTTTAATCCTAAATTTTCATCATGACAACACAAAAAATAAGTTAGGGAAAAATATATACCTTCATGCAAGATCCATATGGTGAAGGAGAAGACTCTTGGTAGAGATCCTAAGGGTGGAGGAAAAGAAGAGTTAGGAGAGGAAG
Source organism: Quercus robur (assembly GCF_932294415.1). Lineage (NCBI taxonomy): Eukaryota > Viridiplantae > Streptophyta > Magnoliopsida > Fagales > Fagaceae > Quercus > Quercus robur. The sequence continues at coordinate 75,077,979 of NC_065538.1, read as the reverse complement.
AATGATTCTCACTCAATACCTTCAGTTTCAAGAAGACCAAGATACGACAAGACTACTCAACTTCACTAGAACTCAAGAGAGGGAAAGAGACGGGTTTTTTTTTTTTTTGTCTTGGAATGAAGGAGAGAGAGGGTTTATATAGAATTAGTGGAGGAAATATGAATGGAATGTCATTTAATGAGGGTTGACAAAGAATTATGAACCTAAATCTCATTTTAGCCTTGGAAAAAATCTAGTGCATTAAATGGAGAGATTGGTAGAAGTGAGGAGCAAGCCAAAATTTGGTTTTTCCGTAGCTACTGTAACAGCCTGTAGAGCCAATTTTGAAAAATCATATTTGACTCAATTCTTATTGGAATTGTCTCGTTCTTATGCTCAAATTGAAGCCTCAGATGTCTAGTTTCTAGAAAAATTAACCTCATTCACAGATTTAAAATATTTTGAGAGATATCAATGAAATAGTGAGCAAAGGTCATTTGTTAGAAAATGGTTTCAGCACAATTAACATTAATAGGTTCCAAATTAACTCCCCATTAACATTAAATGGCTCCAATCACTCCCATTTCAGACTTAATTGGTTCCAAATTTATTCAATTTAAAAGATAATTGCACAATTACTTGTTAAATAATTAATGTTTAACTATCTAGTTAATTAGGTGTGTGCAACCTTACCATAAAATATAGTCCTAACCAATCAAATTATGATACATTATCGATCTCAAATTGATTATACTTATAACCAATTGAAATTAATTGTTCATAATCACATATAATCGGACTCAATTTGTAATGGTGCATCTCAGCCATTAAAAAATGATTTAATGATAACTTTCAATCTGATGGTCCGATTAGGGTTTATGATCAGTCAATTTGATCGTTACAATATCAAGATGCATATTTCCAAGGTGAAATTACCTCTTTACTCTCCATGTGAGGTTAAATGCGGGTTGTAAAATGAGGTATTAACAGCTATTTCTCCCCAACATATATGGGGCAAGTTAGGATAGTAATTTCTATGGCTATCTTAAAAAAAAAAAAATGTAAAAAAAGACAAGTTATCATAGTGTCATCATCTAGGGAAAAAGAAGAGGATTTCAGGTGCAGCCTCTAGATTTCATGGAAAATTAAGTTGTCTCTAACATATGAAAGGTTATATAACTGACAAACTATTATATTAAATTAATTTCAAGTGCCCTAATGACTATACTGAATCTCGCTAGAATGTACAAGCTAAGATAACTCTCATCCTCTTCATGCACAAAGCCTACAAAATCAAAAACATTTTATTAATTTTTTAAATTTTTTAAAAAATGAAAAAGAAAACATAGTTGTAATTGAAAATTTTTCAAATTTATGATGATGTTGTAATTGTAAATTATACTTTTTGGCTTTTAATTAAGGTAAAAACCAAAAATTTTCCTTGAGGTTTGGGTTAATATCAAATAATACTAAGACTTTTTAAAATGTCAAATTTACTCTTTATTTACCCATTTAATTTAGAGGGATAAAAATCCAAAAAAAGACTTATAAAATGTTATTATTTTACTAAAAACCTCATATGGTAACATATGTTTCAACAAATAGTGGTAACATATGTTTTGAAAGAATTCTTTACTTCTTCTTTTTTTCTTTTTCTTTTTTAATAATGATTTTCATGTGTCCGCTCCTAATGATTGTTCTTTGTGATCAAACCAAAACCCCAATTTATTTTGACGTAGGTGTGAATTGAACTCAGATTTCTTATTCAATCACAAGAGAGTTTATTAATGGAATTCTTTACTTGAATGCTAATATATTTCTTAGTTTTCAAAAATGAGATTGTTTTTTAAAATTAAAATTTTTTTAAAAAAAAAACTCTAAAAATTTTCCGATTAAGGTAATACTAAGACTTTTTAAAAATGTCAAATTACTCTTTATTTACCCATTTAATTTAGAGGGATAAATATCTTATAACATGTTATTATTTTAGCAAAAACCTCATATGGTAACATATGTTTCAATAAATAGTGATAACATATGTTTTTAAAGAATTATTTACTTCATTTTTTCTTAGATTTTCAAGTGTCTACTCTTGATGATTGCTCTTTATCATCAGACTAAGACCCTAATTAGTTTTGGTGTAGGTAGGAATTTAATTCCAGATATCTTATTCAATTACAAGAAACATATTTCATCGCTTTTTAAAAATGAGATCGTTTTTAAAATTAAATTTAAAAAAAAAAAAAAAAAAAAAAAAAAAAACTCTACAAAATGTCTAATTTTAAAACACCTTTATTAAAAGGTGGGTATGACAAACTAACAGGCTAATTAGTTGAAATTTGACTGAAGTTGTAGTTAAAGTAAACTTCACGTTAACCTCACTAACACTATGAGTGAACAATCTATCCATCTATCAATCTATTATATTTATCTATAATCTATAATCTATAATCTATTATATATTATAAAAGTTGGATCCTTAAATTGAAGGATGCACACAATAGTGACATGTGTTCTTTTGCCAATTCATAATACAATGACACATATAGAGTTGTAAACATCACGCCGCATGGCAACCAATAATTGATACATTTCAATTTCTTTTGCAACGTGTCAACAATAAATTTCTTAGTTATAATAAATATCCATCACATGCTTTTTTAAATACTCTTATCAATTTTTTTCCCTTTTTTTTCTCTCTATGTATTTTTTTCTTGTTAGTAACCTAAAAGACCTTTTTATTTATTTATTATTATTATTTTTTTAAGTATCCTAAAAGGAATGTTTTAAAATGTGGTGAATATCTGTAATTGAAAAAATATCCCCTACATATTTAATTATTGCATCTAATTGAAAAGAAAAGAAAAAAAAAACATAAATGTTTATATATGTAGGGGTGAAATTCCCAAAGTCAACAATGGGCCTGGGGCCCCACACGAAGCCCAACCATGACCCAAAGGGGAATAGGGGCCCAAAAGACTTCTGGCCCAATCCTGTGGAGCCCAGTTTGTTTTAAAAGACGTCCGAGGAGGAATGTCTCCTCGGACACACAAATATGGGCCCAATGTGCGTCCCCTCCACAGTGAAGAACCATCCCAGACGAACGTGGGTAGTAGGATGAGCTTCACACAGCAGGAAAGAGGAAAATGTAAGACGTCAGGGAGAAGCCACAACTGCCGCATTAAATGCAAGAAAGCTACTTTTTCAGCCGCATTAATGTGGAGAAGACAGGCGAACAGTGTTACATTGGCCAGTGCAACTCACAGAAAGATAAGGAAGATGTCCGATGGGACAAACACTCAAGTGAAGGTCCAGATGGTTAACAAGTGTAAGGTCCTTATCAATTTAAGGAGGCTATATAAGAGAAGGAAATCCCCATGAAGAGGGGATCGGAGAATTGAGGAAAAAGAGAGAGAGAGAGGTGAAAGAATTCTGTAGTCTGTAACCAAAGCAAGAGGTGCACTTATACGTCTCCTCGGACCGATATCCTGTGAACTTAAATGGAATATTCTCACGTTCAATATGTTGCATGACATACATCTAACTGACATTCACTTCGTCTAGCCTTAGTTCTGTAACTCGCTCTCTACAAATTCATTGTCTAGGGACTTTTGGGCCAGAACCACTTACTTGCTGGGCCTGGGTCCTAAAAACCGCCCCTACAATTGGCGCCGTCTGTGGGGAGAACTTGTGTCTCGACAAGTGAATCTGTAAGAAATGGAAGGATCAGGTCCATGCCAAACCGGACGTGCAGATTCCCAACGGCAGGACAATTTTTTGAATCTCGAACGAGGGAAAGACCAAGATAATCAACGAGAGGGCAGTGTGAACACCTCTCACAAGAGTAGAAGCCGCTCAAAGGGGAAAGATCATGCATCCCATAAGCAGAACGAGCGGAAGGCTTTACAGCAAGAGATTGATGATTTGAAGAAGAAGCTGCGCCGAGCGCAGCGAAAACGTCCTTCACCCGGCTCGGACACTAGTAGTGATGAGGATAACGAATACAAGTGAAGATCAAGAACCCCTCCGAGCGAGACTTTTTCCTATGAGGAAGAGCGGCCTCACAAACGCAGCCACAAAAGCCCGTCTTACCAAGGCCTGGCCAATGATGTCATGAGCAAGGCCCTGGATCGCATCTCCCAGTCGCCGTTCACGCGTAGAATAGAGAGGGCAGTGCTTCCTCAACGGTTCAATCAACCAACGTTTGCCATATACAATGGTCGGACTGACCTAGTAGAGCATGTAAGCCAATTCAATCAGAGGATGGCCATCCACTCCAGGGATGAGGCGTTAATGTGTAAGGTGTTTCCGTCTAGTTTGGGACCCATGGTGATGAAATGGTTTGATGCCCTCCAGCCGAATTCCATAGATTCCTTTAAACAGCTGGCGCAGGCTTTTGGTTCCCGCTTCATCACCAGCACTAGGGTCCCTCGGCCCCTCGATTCCCTCCTATCCTTGTCCATGCGGGAAGGAGAGACGCTGAAGGCCTACTCGGACAGATACTGGGAAATGTATAATGAGATAGAAGGAAATTACGATGACGTCGCCATTAGTACGTTCAAAAGGGGCCTACCGACAGAACATTGCTTAAGAAAGTCCTTCACTGGGAAGCCAGTCACTAGCGTGCGCCAACTCATGGACATAATTGACAAGTACAAAAGGGTCGAGGAGGACCAGCAGATGGGGAAAGGTAAAGCGAAGGTTGTCCCTCAGGAGATGAGGGACTTCAGGTCGGACCGCTTTAACAGCAGTAACAGGCCGAGAAGAGACTACGCGGAACAGTCCGAACCTACTGGGGCTCAGGCAGTCCATGCTATGTTCCGAGAACCATTGCATAAGATCCTAGAGAATGTGAAGTGTGAACCCTTCTTTCCGTGGCCGAACAGGATGGCAGGCGACCCCTCAAAACGCAATCAGAATCTGTACTGCGCGTACCACCAGGAGCCAGGTCACACCATTGATGATTGCAGGAATCTGAAAAACCATTTGGATCGGCTTGTCCGAGAAGGGAAGTTGAGGCATTTGTTGAACCGCCCTGAAGGATGGCAGGAACAGTCAAATATCGAAACCAGACAAAGCACATTGAGGCCACCTATTGGCACAATAAATGTTATTCTTGTCGTACCTGGAAGGACCGGTTCCAGCCCTTTCAAAGTAATGTCAGTGGGCAGGTTCTCGGCTGAGCCAGACGAAAGTGAATCCAAGAGAGCCAGAGTGAGTGCCACGCCATTAATCGGGTTCTCGGAGGAGGACAAGCAAGGAACCTTTCAACCCCACGACGATGCCCTAGTCGTCACGCTCAGAATTGGAGGTTATGACGTGAAAAGGGTGTTAGTTAATCAAGGCAGTGCCGTGGAGGTAATGTACCCTGATTTGTACAAGGGGTTGAACTTGAAGCCAGAAGACTTGTCACCATACGATTCCCCTCTGGTCAGCTTTGAAGGAAAAATCGTCACCCCGAAAGGCATGATAAGGCTGCCTGTGCAAACAGACTCAGACGTGGTAGAGGTGAACTTCATTGTCGTAGATGCGTACCCTCCCTACACCGCTATCATGGCCCGGCTGTGGCTTCATGCACTAGGGGCTGTGCCATCAACCTTGCACCAAAAAGTGAAGTATCCGTCAGGAGGTCAAATCAAAGAAATAATAGGAAATCAAGGAATGGCTAGGTAATGCATGGTGTCGGCAATCTCACGACGACCAAATAGTGAACCTTCCACTTCAGCCGAGAACGGCTTATAGCAATCAATGACCCCGGTCCCAACTGCGGGTGGTGGAGGACCAGCCACGGAGGTGAGCTATGAGGAGCTGGAGAAAGTACTAGTCGGATCAGACCCTGAGAGGTTTTTTCAGATCGGCTCGAAATTACCACCACAGGAGAAGTCAACACTAATTGATTTTCTTCGACGGAATGCGGACGTATTCGCCTGGGATCCCTATGAGGCCCCCGGGGTTGACTCAGATCTCATATGCCATCACCTTAATGTTAACCCAGTTATAACTCCTAAGAAGCAGCCTCCTCGGTGGCCGTCAAAAGAACATGCAGACGCTGTGAGAGAAGAGGTCGCAAAATTGAAGAAAGTTGGGGCTATCAAGGAAGTATTCTACCTCGAATGGTTAGCCAACACAGTTGTGGTAAAAAAGAAGAGCGGGAAATGGCGGGTCTGCGTAGACTTCACGGACTTAAACAAGGCTTGCCCGAAGAATCCTTTCCCAATGCCACGGATAGACCGATTGGTAGATGCGACTGTTGGGAACCCCTGAATGAGTTTTTTGGATGCCTTCCAGGGCTACCATCAGATATCCCTAGCTGTCGAAGACCAAGAAAAAATTGCTTTTGTCACCCCAGTTGGAAATTATCATTATAAGGTGATACCCTTCGGCTTGAAGAATGCCGGGTTGACCTATCAAAGGATGATGACTAGGATGTTCGAACAGCAGATGGGTAAGAACGTTGAAGTGTATATAGATGACATGGTGGTAAAGAGCAAATTGGTGGCCGACCACATCAGAGACCTTGGCGAAGTATTTCAAATTCTGAGAAAGTACAAGCTACGATTGAACGCATCCAAATGTTCATTTGGGGTGGGATCAGGAAAATTCTTAGGCTATATGGTGACCCACAGAGGAATAGAAGTTAACCTTGACCAAATAAGAGCCATTCATAGCTTGCAACCTCCTCGGAATCCCAAAGAGGTCCAGAAGCTTACCAGCATAATAGCTGCCTTAAACCGTTTCATCTCCCGCTCAGCGGACAGATGCAGACCTTTCTTCCTCCTATTGCACAAGTGGAAGGGCTTCGAGTGGACTGAGGAATGTGCTTTAGCTTTCCAACAACTCAAGGAATACCTCGCCCGACCACTAATTATGTCCAGTCCCGATGCTGACGAGGTGCTGTTCGCATACATCGCAGTAGCCTCTCATGCGGTGAGCTTAGTGCTAATCTGAGAAGACAACGGCACGCAGCGCCCCATGTATTACGTGAGCAAATCGCTGCAGGAGGCAGAGACCCGGTATCTCCCCCTCGAAAAAGCTATCTTGGCCATCATACAAGCCACGCGGAAGCTCCCCCACTATTTTCAAGCACATACAGTAGTTGTGCTAACTCAACTTCCGTTGAAATTCGTCCTCCGCAGCTCCGACTACACAGGCAGAATTGCTAAGTGGGGAACGATCCTGGGCGCCTTCGACATTAGATACATGCCTCGCACCGCCATAAAAGGTCAAGTCCTCGCCGATCTAGTAGCTGAATTTGCGGAGCCCACCCTAGAAGGAGTGGAAGTGTCGGGATCACCAAGTGCTGGTGAGAAACTGATCAGCACAGTCTCTCAGCATGAACACAATTGGTGGAAAGCACACATCGACGGTGCAGCAAACCAAAGGGGCTCAGGCGTGGGGCTCGTTCTAGTCTCTCCCGAAGGGATAACTATAGAAAAGTCGTTAAGGCTCGGATTCTCAGCCACGAATAACGAAGCCGAGTATGAGGCGCTATTGGAGGGGATGTCAATGATCCGAAAATTGGTTGGAAAATACGTAAATATATTCTCGGATTCGAGACTCATCGTGGGACAAGTAAACGGGGAATTGGAGGCGAAAGATGAAAGAATGCAAAAGTACCTGGCCCGGGATAAGCACCTGCAGACCCATTTCTACCACTTCCATTTAACGCATGTACCCAGGAGTGGGAACACCCATGCTGACTCTCTCGCTATGCTGGCCACCTCCTCGACTCAGCCCCTTCCGCGGGTCATTTTAGTTGAAGATCTCTGCCGCCCAACAACAGAGAAGGCCAACGGAATTCGGGTACACAACGTCGGGGCAGGACCTAGTTGGATGGACCCTCTGGTGCTGTTCTTAAAGCACGACACCTTGCCAGACGATAAGGTTGAGGCCGACAAAATCAGGAGGAAAGCTTCTCGATTCTGGCTGTCCGAGGACTCCAAACTTTACCGACACTCATTCTCGGGGCCGTACCTGCTGTGTGTGCACCTAGAGGCTACTGAACTCATCCTGGAGGAATTACATGAAGGGATTTGTGGAAGCCATACGGAGGGTAGGTCCCTGTCCCACAGGGCCATGACGCTGGGTTACTGGTGGCCGAGCATGCATAAAGAGGCTCTGGAATATGTGAAGAAGTGCGACCAGTGCCAAAAGTTCGCCCCGAACATACACCAGCCAGGCGGGGAACTTAACCCGTCGTCCAGCCCTTGGCCATTTGCACAATGGGGCCTAGACATACTAGGACCGTTCCCCAAAGCGACTGGGAACAAGAAATTTCTTCTCGTCGGCACCGATTACTTCACAAAGTGGGTCGAAGCTGAGGCACTAGCAAACATCAGGGACGTCGATGTCAAGAGGTTTGTTTGGAAAAATATTATCACTAGGTTCAGGACCCCGCACACCCTGATCTCGGACAACGGCCTCTAGTTTGACAGCAAAGCCTTCAGAGAATACTATAATGAGCTGGGAATTATCAATCGGTACTCCACACTGGCCTACCCACAGGGTAATGGACAGGCGGAAGCCATCAATAAAACCATAGTGAATGGACTGAAAAAGAGGTTGGACGATGCGAAAGGGAGGTGGGTTGAAGAGTTAGCCCACGTCTTGTGGACATACCGCACCACACCTCGCAGGTCCACAAGAGAAACCCCCTTTTCATTAACCTATGGAGTCGAGGCTGTCATCCCACTGGAGATAAACTTCCCAACACAGAGGACTACTGCCTTCAACCCTATTGCTAATAACAGCCTTCTGGAAAAAAGCTTGGATCTCCTCGAAGAAAAAAGGGAAAGTGCAATGGTCCACCTAGCGTACTATCAGCAAAAGCTCAAACAGGGTGACGACGCCAAGGTGAAGTCCAAGCCATTGGCGCTCGGGGATCTAGTGCTGAGGAAAGTCCTGGGCACCGCGAGGAACCCTGCATGGGGAAAGCTTGGACCAAACTGGGAAGGCCTATACCGTATCACTTCCGTAGCCAGCATAGGGGCATACTTTTTGGAAGATTTGGATGAACATGTAGTGCCACGCCCATGGAATGTAAATAACCTGAAAATGTACTGTTATTAATGAAAGACATCATTCTTGACGCCGTATTACTGTACAGCTACTTGGACTAGGTGTTAAACAGAACTCAAGTCCTGCCTGGCTTCTCGGACCACAGACTTGGGGGAAATTAACCTCGCAGCGATTCTTACTAAGTGTTAAACAGAACCCAAGTCCTGCTTGGCTCCTCGGACCACAGACTTGGGGGAAATTAATCTCGCAGCGATTCTCACTAAGTGTTAAACAGAACCCAAGTCCTGCCTGGCTCCTCGGACCACAGACTTGGGGGAAATTAACCTCGCAGCGATTTTTACTAAGTGTTAAACAGAACCCAAGTCCTGCCTGGCTCCTCGGACCACAGACTTGGGGGAAATTAACCTCGCAGCGATTCTCACTAAGTGTTAAAAAGAACCCAAGTCCTGCCTGGCTCCTCGGACCACAGACTTGGGAGAAATTAACCTCGCAGCGATTTTTACTAAGTGTTAAACAGAACCCAAGTCCTGCCTGGCTCCTCGGATCACAGACTTGGGGGAAATTAACCTCGCAGCGATTTTTACTAAGTGTTAAACAGAACCCAAGTCCTGCCTGGCTCCTCGGACCACAGACTTGGGGGAAATTAACCTCGCAGCCATTCTCACTAAGTGTTAAACAGAACCCAAGTCCTGTCTGGCTCCTCAGACCACAGACTTGGGGGAAATTAACCTTGCAGCCATTTTTACTAAGTGTTAAACAGAATCCAAGTCCTGCCTGGCTCCTCGGACCACAAACTTGGGGGAAATTAACCTCGAGGCCATTTTTACTAAGTGGTAAACAGAACCCAAGTCCTGCCTGGCTCCTCAGACCACAGACTTGGGGGAAATTAGCCTCGCTACCATTTTATCTAATTATCGACTATCATTTCTTACACATTCATTCACTCATGCTTGGTTTTCCATAGTTAATGGCAGAATAGACATCCATTCATGATGAAAACAGAAGAGAAAGTTAAACAACAAGAACAAAAGGAAACTACACCTTTCATTAAAATCCAAAAGTGATCCTTTTACAACCATTAACAGAACAAAACATAAAGGGTTTAACAAGTAAAATCCTACACTACTTTCCTAGATCTGAACCCTGAGTAGGCCTGGGCTGGTCGTCTACTGCCTGGGGCGCCGGAACAGTCTCCTTAGCCTGTGCAACAACCTCCCTGATTGAAAGACTGTCCTCGGGTAACTTGTCCTTCACGGCCGGTTGCGCGTCCTCAGCTTCAGGCATAGAGGAGTCTGAGGCTAAAGCCTTCGTTGGGAGAGGCTCTTCGGGGGCAACCACGTCAGGAATCTCGCGAATGTCCTACGGGAAAAAGATATTCTCAGCTTTCCTAAGATCGGAATCCGCTGGGACTGCTGCCCGATCCAAGGCTACGCCCCAAGACAGAGTGATGTATTCCCTGCATACAGCGGCCACCTCCTCGGCCAACCTGACCTCAGTGTCCCTGACTCCGCGATTATAAGAGGTTGCCACTGCTTTCTCGGCCGCCTCCCTGGCTAGACAGGCCTCCCCCTTGACCTTCGCAAGCTCGGCCTTGAGATCTGAAACCGCCTGCTTCTCTGTCACGAGATTTTCCTCGGATTGGCGAAGCTGTAGGCGCAGATCCTCGGCTTGCTTAGTGGCGTTTTTAAGGCTGGCTTCTGTGCTCGCATGGCCCTTCTTTGCCCCCTTTACTTCATTGTTCAGGCCATCATTTTCCTTCTTGAGGTCGCCAGCAGTCCTCTCGGCAGCACAGCGGGACTGAGCCTCATTGTGAAGGTCCTCACGTGCCTTTTTAGCCTATTCCCCAGTAACAAAGATTTGCTAAGTGACCTGCGCCAGAAAAGTAAAGGCTTAATTAAAGAGAATGATGAATAAAGAGATACGTAACAAGAGAAAGAGATAAGAGAAATTCTCACTTACCATAGCCATGTCCCTCTTCAGCGACATGAAGAGGTTTGGTTGCCGAGTGTCCCGTAGCCCCTTCATATCGCGAGGCAAAAGAAGAGGCTGCTGCAGGGCCTCGGCCAAGAATGATGCCTGCCCTCGCTGGGATTCCCACAGGGTCGCATCCTAAGAAATTGGAGCGCCGTCCAGTTCGAGCCGTGGTGACCAGATCTGCTGTTCCCTCCGAATAGCCGCTTCATCTCGGCTGTCAATAGACCTGGTCCTCTTCTCTTTAGGCTCTTTGGTCTCTTTGCCTTTCTTCTGAGGCTTGGCTTTTTCCTGGCCAACCTCGCCCTCTTCCAATTCCTCCACAGGTCTTTTTTGCCTCAAGTTGGGTATAGGCTGCAGTGCCGCATCCGATGTGGGAGGAAGAGGAGGAGCCTTGGAGGTCGGCTGTTCCTTCGGGACATCCTTGGAGGACTGCCCTTTGTTCCTATTGGAGAGGAGGCCCCTGAGACCAGACATTTGTTTCAGGTCCATTCCTTCTTCTTCAAGCTCTTGGCTGGTATCAACTTGTGCGATTGCTAAACCAAGATCAGGGGCTGCCAAGGCGCAGTCTAAATCTAAATCAGAGTCCGAGAGCTCTACTGGCCTGGCCGACACCTCTCCCTCCTCGGCGAAATGGAACTGGTCTATCTGCTCTTTCAAAGATGAGTGCGAGGAACCGGCTTCTTCCGCTGGGACAACTACTGCAGGAAAAGCACACTGAGTGGGCAGCTGGACGGGTAAATCTCTCGAAGCGAGAAAACTTGGTACGGATACGTCGATTCGTGCTAATCCCGGACTGCCAGCCCTAATTGCTTGGCCGGCCTCCACTAGAGCACGAGTAAGGGGCTCGTAGTCCAAAATCAGAGGTGCGGCCCGCAATTGCCCGTTTGCACTCACGTAAATCTCAGACCTTAGAAGGAAATTGACTGCTTGGATGTTGACCAAACTTAGTCGAGGAGTCATATGCGCCTTGTCTGTAAAGCCCAAAGAAAGGGTTATGTTAGTCCGAGGAGGCAAACAAGCAAAGTCAAAATTGAAACGAAGAAAAAGAAAGACCAAAACTAAGACCCCTTCCAAGGGATCTAACTCTACGGTGTCCCACCTGGTTTTCCTGCCCTGACTGGGCAGTGAATATCGTCGTGCCATTGTCCGGAGACGATCAAAAGGTCATCCTTTAAGCCTTTGTTGGACTTAGGAAGGCAGGATATCAACCTCACCTCATCGAACCTGGACTTCAAGTAATATGAGTCGCCGAGGCTGTGCAATTCATATAGATGAACCACGTCATGCCATGTAAGGCCGAGGTTCATTTGATTGTTTAGGACCTCTACGCACCCCAGAATCCAGAACATATTCACGACGCATTGGTGAGGGGCCAACCTATGACCACGCAAATAATCCCTAGTTATCCTCCCCATAGGGATGGTCATTCCTCCTTCCACGAAGGCTATCACTGAAATGGCAACCTACCCCGTTCTCCTCTTGATTAAGACCTCCTCCAGAGAACAATACTCTAGACCTACCTCCGGCGGAATACAGTATTTAGCCCTGAAGCCTTCCATACCGGCCGAGGAATTTACCAATTTGTCAAGCTTACCCATCCCCCTAATCCTAGGTGACGTGAAGACGATTTACTTAAGGAATAATGCCGGAAAAGGCAATGGAAAAGGAATGTACACTTATGGGTGAGGAACTTGCAGGAAATCTTCAAGGGGGCGACTGCGAAGGCTTGAACGCTTTAAAAGGGAAAGTGCGGGAGTGCTCTGAGTGCTTGTCCAAAAATGAGAAGGAAATGCCTTTGAAAATCTTATGTATCCGGGAGAAGCTGGACAGACATACTCCTGCCTAGAGAAACGGAAATGATCCCAACCGTTGATCTAGCGTCCAACCGTCGGATTAAAAATATATAAAACCGCTAAAAGCAATAATTAGCGCCGCATGGGTCATCAACCACCTCCGTCATTAATGAGGCAAGTGAGAAGCATACCTCCGCACGAGTGATTAATGAGGCACGTGAGAAGCATGCCTCCGCACGAGTGAAGCGGGGACCCACAATAAATAATCCTATGAATGTCAAAATCCCGCCTTTCCTCCTCGGACAAGAAAGAAGGAGCCGGAATTTTGAGGGGCTATTGTAGGGGTGAAATTCCCAAAGTCAACAATGGGCCTGGGGCCCCACACGAAGCCCAACCATGACCCAAAGGGGAATAGGGGCCCAAAAGACTTCTGGCCCAATCCTGTGGAACCCAGTTTGTTTTAAAAGACGTCCGAGGAGGAATGTCTCCTCGGACACACAAATATGGGCCCAATGTGTGTCCCCTCCACAGTGAAGAACCATCCCAGACGAACGTGGGTAGTAGGATGAGCCTCACATAGCAGGAAAGAGGAAAATGTAAGACGTCAAGGAGAAGCCACAACTGCCGCATTAAATGCAAGAAAACTACTTTTTCAGCCGCATTAATGTGGAGAAGACAGGCGAACAGTGTTACATTGGCCAGTGCAACTCACAGAAAGATAAGGAAAATATCCGATGGGACAGGCACTCAAGTGAAGGTCCAGATGGTTAACAAGTGTAAGGTCCTTATCAATTTAAGGAGGCTATATAAGAGAAGGAAATCCCCATGAAGAGGGGATCGGAGAATTGAGGAAAAAGAGAGAGAGAGAGGTGAAAGAATTCTGTAGTCTGTAACCAAAGCAAGAGGTGCACTTATACGTCTCCTCGGACCGATATCCTGTGAACTTAAATAGAATATTCTCACGTTCAATATGTTGCATGGCATACATCTAACTGACATTCACTTCGTCTAGCCTTAGTTCTGTAACCCGCTCTCTACAAATTCATTGTCTGGGGACTTTTGGGACAGAACCACTTACTTGCTGGGCTTGGGCCCCAAAAACCGCCCCTACAATATATATTGACAATGAATATGAAAATATGGAATAGTAAATCTAATTCTCATTTATAAAGGAAATTATTTTCATAAATTATTAGATTTCACTCTAGAGATTGAATTTTGTGACTACATCAACATCAACATTGAATAAGTGTAGACTAGTATCAATTTTTGTTGGAGTATGTATTTAAAAATAAAATTATTGATGATTAGTAGCTAATTTGAAAAGTTTTGGGTAGGGTTGTAAATGAACCAAATTGTTTATGAACAACTCAAGCTTAGCTTGGGAAAAAACTTGCTTATATTTGTTTGTTTAGAAAACAAGCCAAGTTCAAGCCATAATTTTAAGCTCAATTATTAAACAAGCTAAGCTCAAACATAATAATGTGTTCATAAACAAGCTTGTGAACACGAGGACTCAATTAAATTATATGTAATATTATATACTTATATGTATACTTGTCTAAAGACATATTTATATAGATTTGAAATTAATTGTGTAAGTTTGTCAATAGGTTCAGAAAAAATTAAATTATTATGTGTAGATTGTTGATGAAATAAATAGTTTATTTGTATTAAAAATTCATAGAATTATGAAAAGATAAAACATTTTAATCATGGTTTCATAATATAAATATATATAGGAAAAGAATAAGTTAATCAAATAGCTCATAAACAAATTCAAGCTTGCTCAACAAGAATATGAGCCAAGCTTGAACATAAAATCTTGTTTGTTGATGAGTTCAAGCTTGGCTCGTGTTCAAAAAAATTAATGAACAAATTTGAACTTTTAATACTCGACTCAACTCATGTGTTTACATCCCTAACTTTAGGACTCTGACTGGCTAGCTATTCTAATACTCAGACTTCCTAGATGTGATTGACGTGACTCTTAAAAAAAAAAAAAAAAAAAACACTACATCTATAGTGGCATAGCAAACTTTCAACTTGTGTGTACAAAATATAACATTCTTTTGCAAAAGTAGGTAAATCGAGTTGGGCTCTGTTGTAGGAACCTTAGCTCAACCCAAATTTAAACTAAAGGTCTTGCCTTGAGACACAACTCGTGTAGATGACCCATTAATCTCCATGGTAAACAAATAGGGAAATTTTTGGGCTGTTCATGAATGAACTGGCAAGTTTATTACATAGGATCCAAAATTTTTTTTTTTTTTTTTGGTTGGTCAACTCTTTAAAGTTTCCAACGATGGAAGAAAGGGGAGCAAACCCAAAAGGTGGGTTCACTTTTGCCAATCATGTCATGTGAGAACTCATTGTACATTACTATCGTTTTATGCTCTATTCTAGGTGTACCTCACTTAGGATTCCAATTTTTAAATTGCTCAGAATCTCAACCCTTTATCCTTTCCTTTTTGCTAGGTCAATCAAAATGGTAAAGTTTGGCTCTGCATGTTTTATCATTCTTTGGGCATATTACCAGTGTGGCAGTGTGGTTGAGCAAACTAGCGGAGCGGTTGATCAACATTATGTATTCTATTCCTATACCTTAATAGAATTCTCTGTTCTCTATAAAGAAAAAAAATTATATATTCAAAGAATCATGGATCAGTCCTATGTCCTTTTTTACTCCTTTTTAGTTGAGATTGGATTATCTAAACATGACACAATCATAACTACTACTATTATACATTTTACTAATTACTATTGCTAGGTCAATTAGCTTTTAGTTTTTTTGGTCACACATTTAACATAAAAATTAGTAAAAATTATATCTTTTGATAAAATACTCTACAAATAAGCTACCAGAAACTGTGGGAAACCCAAATGAACTCTTAATACACGTAGATAGTTTTATGAATTGCCATGTAATGGATTAGGAGATTCGTCCAATCTAGTTTAGATTATATTTAAGTTCATAAAATGTAAAATGGGCAATTTACTCGATACTTTTAATTAAATTCAAAGTAACGTATCATTTATATGAGAGATAAGAAGAAAGAACATTGCTCCCAAAGTGTCAAATATTTTTCTGACATGAGATAGATATTAAATTGTTTATTTTAATCCTAAAATTTTCCTTCAACTGGATTTCTTATTTTAGGTAATCGTTGCATACATCCCTCCACAAGTGTCAACCTACCTCAATGTGAAAGTGATATTGAATGTGACCATTACACATAATACCGCATCTCAATCTAAGGGTGCATATTGAATTCGTTGTAATGTTGGACTTCCTTATTTTGGGATTTAGACTTTCATATACTTGGCCCTATTAAAGTTACTAATTGTATTTTATTCAAATTTGACAATGTTAATTGTGGCAAGCCATGCTTCTTCTCTCTTTCTATTCTTCAGTCTTGTTTGGATGTTGATCAAGGCATGGTTCTGATTGTTGTGACTAGGATGTAATGTGACCCAGATGCTCGACTCACTGCTGGTTATATACTATATAGTAGCAGAGCTTCATGTATTTTGTTTGCTACCAGAGGAATAGTGTTTGTTGCTGATGCTTTTTGAACCTAAAGCTGACACTGCCCTCACACATTATTTGATACACGCCTTCACACTACGGCTGCGTTTGTTTTGGCTTCAAAACATTTCAGGAAATCATTTTACACCTCACTGTGTGTTTGGTTGCGCATGGAAAATAGAATTTTCCGGAAAAGCATTTCATTTGACCGTAAAATAAAGGCTTTGACCCGAAAATTATTTTACATTTCTATTTTCACTTCAAACCATTTTCGGACTCAAACGCTCAGAGAGAGAGAGAGAGCCTTCAACTTCGCGCAACCAAACACACCAGTAAGATCGCGCCCCAACCCCAGACGTGCTAGTGAGATCGCATTTTCGACTTCATGCCGCCAAGATCATCCCACCGAGATCGTGCCACATGAAGCCTGCTGTCGCTTGACCAATCTCATCCTCCTCTAGGTCAGATCATCTCCTCCTTTGGGTCGATCTCGTCATCTGCCACTCGCCGATCTATCACCTGAAAATATTTTACACCCGGAAAATATTTTACACTGAAACAAACGCAGCCTACAACTCTCACAAATTTAACTGGAGTTTGTTGGCACTTATATTGGACCTAGCAGCATAGTAAAGATTTTTTTTGCCTTCAAGGGATACGAAACTCTAATGAGATATAAAAGAAAGTTTTTTTATTTTATTTTTTTTAATATATTTTTTTAAAACCATATGGATTTGATTTGATTTGATTTTTTTTTTTTATAGAAAGTTTTTATTTCTTTGTTACAAGTACTTGATAGCATTACATGAATGGATGAACCTCTTATTATCAATGCTATAAAAAAAAAACAATTTTATTAATAATATGTTAAGAGTTTGTGGCTTAACTAATTAATAAAAAAATTGTAAATCAAATAAATTATGTTAAAAAAAAAGTGATTTTTTGTTTTTATTTGAAGATCAAATATAGAGAAAAATGTCAAGATGGAGTTTTGTAAGTTAATGTGTTTTTATGGGAGATGTCTCTCCCCAACTATTGAATTAAAAAAAAATATATATATATTGAAGTAAAGAAGTATTTTTAATTATTCATTTTTCATTTAATCTGCCGAACAGATTTTGAAGAATAAAAAACAAAAGTACTAGAGCTCTTGTAATTTACATGTTCCCTAAAACCTATTGAAATTTCAGTTACAATTACACCCACTATGATTAATCTTGTATTAAAAAAAATATATATATATATATATATATTTATTTATATTTATATTTATATATATATATATATATTTATATTTATATTTATATATATATATATATATATATGAAAAAACACTTATTTCAACAAATTATTCTACGAACCTGGTGAATTACACTTTTTTCACACATAGTTGGATGGTCATGGAGCTTACATTTAACATTTTTCATATATGAATAATTATTCAATGCACCATTTATGGGCTCCACATGTAAATCGAACCCATGTTGAGTTTTTTTAGGAATACAACAAAAATTCAAAATAATTTCACAACATTCTTTGCATATGTGTGTGCTGTGTTTTTATGTTTAAACCCCATTCCAACTTCATTGTGTGTTTATTTCACAACCAAAAAAAAAAAGTAAAAATCCACGGCATTCTCAATCAATAAAACCATGTGAGAAGCACATAGGGCATGCGAAATAATTGCTTCTTTTTTCCTCAGGGAAACAAATAACAGCAGTGCTTCAATAAAAGTTTACTTTGAAGAAAATTAACTCAATTTGTACAATTATGTATTATGCAATGGCCGACTAATTAATCTATACTTTTCAATATGTTTAAAGATGCATTGTCCTACTAATTCACAACTGGCAGCGGCAGGCATAGCACCACACTGAGTTATACTTTTTTTTTATAATATTTTTTTGAGTTAGAATGTTTAGCCACTCTAATTATTCAATTTAGCTCAAGGTAGTATGTGAGTGGGCCCATTCACTGTTGAATTTATAAAATGCAATTTAGATTTGAAATTTCGGAAAATGTAAAATATATTAAGTTGATATTAAGCCCAGTGAAATTGCAATTTACTTTGTAGAATTTGTTACTATTCTTTATTTGCCCATTTAATTTAAAGAGATTAAAAAAAAAATTATGAAATGGTATTATTTTTCCAAAAAAACACATACGGTGCCCTTTTTTTTTTTTTTTTTATGAGAGGAGGTATCATCTGTTTTAATCAGCTTCCTATGATAACATATGTTTTAATATATAGTGGTAACATATGTTTTTAATGAATTCTTTACTTGAATGATACTGTGCTTTTCATTAGTTAAAAAAAAAATGAAGGAAAGAAAAGTCCCCATAGTCAAAATCTAGATAAAAATATGCAAAGACGCCCATTGTCATCCAAAAAATCTTGAACTCAGTCAAGGCGCCTCAAATTTGAGGTGGCTATTTCTCCCCAACGTATATGGGGTAAGTAAGGATAGTCATTTCCATGGCTACCCAAAAAAAAAAAAATGTAAGAAAGACAGGTGACCCTAGAATCATGAGCCCAGTCAAGTCGTCTCAGACAAATATACCAAAATAAAAGCTACAGTGTCTTAGTAATGCCTCAGTGGAAATAACCCACACCGCTAGAATGAGCAAGCTGAGATAATTCTCATCCTCTTCACACACAAACCTTACAAATTCAAAAACATTTTATTAATTTTTTATATATTTTTTTGAAAAAAAATAAAGAGAAAACTGAGTTGTAATTGTAAAATTTCAAATTTATGATGATGTTGTAATCATAAATTATAATTTTTTGAATTTTAATTAAGGTTAAAAACCAAAAATCTTCCTTGAAGTTTGGGTTAATACCAGGTAATG